>NC_046621.1:18472996-18780111 GCF_900324465.2 Anabas testudineus
ATCTTTGGGATGTGCTTGAGAAGACTTGCATAGCGGTCCGATATTAATTCAAATTAATTCAATTTTATTTTATTTGTATAGTGCTTTTTACAATTGACATTGTCGAAAAGCAGCTTTACACAACCAGAGAAACTATGGAAGTTTACATGAACAGTGAATATGTAAGAATCAATAATAATCAGATTGTCCCTGATGAACAAGTCGAGGGCGACTGTGGCAACAGGAAGAAACCTTGAGAGGAACCACACTCAACACGGAACCCATCCTCATATGGGTGATTATATGCGTTATGTGTTAGGCAGCAGGAAGCTCAGTATAATAGTTAATGTCTTTTAAGTTAATGTGGAGTCCAGTTAGCTATTGCAGGCTCTGGTAGACTTGTTCCAGTCCTGGACTATCAAGCATTGAGTCGAGACCTCCGAGAAACAGCTTCCGACATCCGCTGAGGCTAGGACCGCCCCAGTCACCACTCGCATCCCATAGGGGCCATACGGGGGATCCAAGCGACGAGATCTCCAACCAGAAGTCGGGCACCACGACGAGTCAGACAGGTCCAGAGGGCAGAGGGTGGAATGACGTGTAGCTCGACAGAGAGACAGGAAGAGGGAAAAAGAGAGAGGGAGAGGGAAAGAGAGAGGGAGAGGGAAAGAGAGAGGAGAAGAGGAGAGATAACAGTTAGTTATGATCGCAGTCAGATAATGTATGAGGTGAATGTATATTTAGTGGAGAGTGCAGCAGGGACTCCAGCAGGATTAACTATGACAGCTTAACTAAAAAGCAGAGCCAGAAGGAAACACAGACATGAAGAATTAGGCATAGTGTATAATAAGGCACTAGCAGTTCACTCAGATACTGCGGCCCCTTTGAGATATCCTTTACTACCTCCCCACCACCTTATGTCTATTAATATGAACAATTCTTAATTGGTTTGTTTCTTAAGAATGTTGAATGAGGTGGAATAAATAACTGGGGAGTATTAATACTGGGGCATAACTGGGACCTATCATATCTAAAAACGTGAGAGCAAAGCTTGTGATTAGGGAAATGAATGTGTGTGTTAAAGCTGTGTTGACAAAAGGTTAATATTATTAACCACATGGGCTGCTAATATGTTTAGTGTGGTGGAATGATTGCAGTCTGATTTTTAGAGAGGCCATATCAACCATGAGTGATGTTTCTTTGGAACTTCCCCCTGACTTCCAACACCCTGAATCTACCAGGAAATAAAATACATAATCCACATGTTGCCAATACAACCTGAACAGAGGCCCATTGCACTAAAAAAAAAGGTCCAACCCAACCCAAATCAACTGAGCAGAATTTGGACCAAAACCCAGTGGACGTGTGAAGATCTCATTTACCAATGGCATTCAAAAACTAAGATTAAACACTGAATTAGATAACTGTATCTGTATTTTGACAACTGTATTATGATGTTTAAATGCCCATTAAAATTGTCCACCACCATAAACCACTGTGTTGGACACAACAAATTAGCAAAACTGAAATCTCACAAAAAATTAGCAAAACTGAAATCTCACAACACTAGTTAACCACCTTGCTTGCTAGTAGCCAGCATGTGCTTTGTCTCTGTCTCTGTCATTTTATCAATTTAGCACCAAATTGCAACAAAAACCATTTCAAGCCACTTTACATTGTAAGGTTCAGACCTTACAGGATTGTGTAAAATACAACTGTATGTTGTGTTGTAGAGAAAACTCAACAAACACATTGCCACACCCTGCACAGCCCTTTAGGTGTTATTCATTATCAAATTACAATAAAAAGAAGCTGTGAAACCTGATTAATCACACAATAAACATTGTATATTTGGTAAAAGTGTCCATGCTGTAGTTTTAATCTTCTGTTTTCACAGTACCTGCAGTGTTGGGGATATATCTTACAACTGTGATAAATGCCAGCATCCACAAACCCACCACCCAGTGTTACACATTTGGAGATATGTAAAAGCCAGACTATACAATCAGGGGATTAATAAAAAAAAATTGATTTGGGCACTATTAAAATGTTGTGAAGTTGTTTTTTTTTTTTGCTACAGCACCTGCATTTCCCTTATCCTCTACATATATTTTATCCCTCCCCCAGAACCCCAGAAGTGTAATATCTAATTATCACAGGTTATGGAACCAGCTTTGTCTTTCTTGTCCCACTGAAAACTTTAATCAGCAACAAATGACGCCCATAAACATCTGAAACATAGCAACTCACCCACTGTCCCAAACGCACTGAGCAACCCACTAACTGGGACCCTAGTCTCTGAGTATCCAAACAGCTCCAGGAAATATGTCTGCAGGAATGGCCAGGCTCTGTCCACCACTTCATAGGGGCCGGTCCATTCCATTGTCTTGCGGTAAGCGAGTAAGCCTGTATGATCACATGCTGACAGCCTGAGATAGATATGCCTCCACTGGCAGTAGACTAGAAAGAAGTTTTGTTCTGTTTGCATGACCTTGTACTGTATGTCTTTGTGAGGGCAAACATGAGAGAGAGAGAGAGAGCTCTGCATTTGCATCTCTATTGAATCATTTAATTATTAAATTCTTTATTTTCCACGATTGTAAGTACCGTATATATCATATTTTCTGTTTTCTTATCAGCTCCTCCTAATTAGTTGTTTATTATGTTTGGAAACAGTTTTACCATTTCCTCAGTACAAGTGTTATATCATACTCAGGCCTCTGAGCTGCTATGGCTTTTCTTTGGAAATACTTGGCCCAGTCTCTCTCCAGACACCAATATGATTTCCTGGAGAAGCTGTGCTTTTCTACTTTGAGCTGTCATGTGTCACTGTGAGTGGCTCAGCTGTTTCAGAGTGATGAGGCTCTGGAGACACCCACAGTGAGTGCACTATGGACCTACTGCTTTGAACTAGATGTTTGACTTGTACAATTGAAATAGCCACCACTAATTTCCTTATATTGATATGTACTTATTTTATTTGTAAAAAAAATATATATATAAATATATATATATATATATATATATATATATATATATATATAGTTGGTTGTATATTTTTCTATCTCTTAAGATTTATTGTTATAGTTAGGGTTTATCATTGGCAAAACATGTGTAGTTAGGTATAAAGGATGTTCTGAACTATTTCCTGCTTGTAGATTTTTGTAAAACATATGTAAATTCATGTTTATCAGGATGGGACTTGCTGCCACAGCATGTAATGTGTTACGTGTACACTATGTGTCCTTTTTTCAAGGATGTGAATGTTTGTAAGATTTTGCATGAACCAGTATGTGGCTGATTAGCTGCACATGCACGGTTTGTTTATTACTCTTGTGATGCCTCCCTGGACTAGCCCAGCATGTAAAGAGATGTTTCTGCCCAGCAAGGAAGCCTGTGCTGAGTTATTTGTCTGCATGGTTATCAGCAACATCCAGCAGCTGAAGCTGCAGCTCTGCGGGTCTGTATTGGCCCATCTACAGGTCATTAAGAAGTGTGAGCACTACTGTGTATGAATGTGTGTATTATGTACGAATGTGCATGAGAACCTGAGCCCATTTCCAAAATGGCTGCTCCCATAGTACCACAGTAGCACCACCAATTACAAAGTCTTAGGAATATTAAGAATGGCACAGTGATTATAAAAAAGTAAAGTTGTGTTGAGGTTTCCCTGATAGTGATGCATCACTCTGTGTGCACTAATTACTTCAATGTATGGCAATTTGTTGAGTCAACAATGCAAGATCCAATTCAAAATCTAGTCATTGAGTTGCTGATGCCATTATTAGCTTCCAAGAAAATTCCTTTCTTTTAGTTATTGGCTCTCTTTGAATCCCACTAGCACCAACACTAAAGCAGCAAGAGCTACTGCATTCACTGAAGTTACACCTGAAGCCACATGTTTACTGTGGGTGACTTTAATAACAATTTGACCTTGTTCCAGAGATTAACCAAAACTTCGACATATTTTTTGACTTTCAAGATGACTACATTTGAACATATATAGCGATTGCAAAGAGCAATACATTTGTGTTGGACCAGAAGTGTTCCAAGATCAGGAGCAGAATTTGTACACAGACACTGTTGTGGTTGGTATGGTGGTATTGTTGTGCTTAGCATTAGTGTTAATGTGAAGGCAGAGATGTATGCAAACGCATAGTGATAGTTCTCTAACCCAGGTCTGTTTTTGCACAATAAACCTTAGAATATTCCCAAGTTGAACCAACTCTGGACTGCCCAGCCTTCTGCTGTTTTACTAAATGAATAAAGAATGGAAACACAGATACTATGGGGAATCTGATGAAAGCATGATATAGTCATGTACAGTACCTTCTTCTGTTGTTACCATAGTACTATCAGAGGGTGAAGTCCAACAGTGAGCTATAAATCAAAGTCTTCACGACCAGCAAAAGATAAATGAGAGGTAGATTAGATAATGCCGAGCTCCACTGCATCATACAGGGATTGTCAGTGTCACCAGTCTATAGTTGAAGTCCCTGTAAATGACTTTCTACCTTGAAAATAGGCCATCATTCTCTAGACTGCACTTGCTCACCTCCAAAGATGGCATATAATTCAACTACACTCTGGAGATTATGGGACCAATTAGTACTCTGCAGTGATGTATTAGAGCCAGTTATAAAAAAATATAACTAATTTTGAAAAATCTTCTGAAGAGTGGAGCTTTACTATTTCATAAAATAACATCTAATGCTTCCCTTCTTCCAAGCAAACTAGGATTATTTAGCTAAGGTTCCTTTACTTTACTGGGAAAACTAATGAGATCAAGAGGACAGGCCAGAATGTCCCCACTTTCCCAAATTGTTCTCATTTCTACAATATAAACTCAAACTGGTCCTCACAATGAAAAGCCTTACACAAGCGTTTACAGTTATAGTTGTGAGGACACTCAATAACATAATGTCTTTTAAGTTGTGTGAAATTTAAATTGTATAATTGTGATGCATACATACAGTATGCATAAAAAGAGACATTTCAAGAAACAAATACAAGTTGATGCGATGTCAGGAGGTGCATTCAGGAAGCATTTACAGCTATAGCTACAGTTGCTCAAATTCACAATTTTCAAGATTTTTTTCTCATTACCATGCACTCAGTTCACTGTTTCAGAAGTCTGTAAATGTAATAAAAACAAAAAAATGAAATATCACATGTACTGAAATAATTACTCAGTGCTTTGTTAAAGCACCTTTGGCAACAATTACAACCTTGAATCTTTTTGAGTATGATCTGACAAGTTGTGCACACCTGAATTGGGTGAATTTGGATTGGATTTGTCATTCAAATCCTCTCAAGCTCAGTCAGGTTGGACAGGGGCTGTCGGTGGACAGCAATTTTCAGGTCTCTCCAAAGGTGTTGAATAGGGTTCAAGGCAAAGCTCTGGCTGGGCCACTCTAGGACATTCATAGAGTTATCCCTAAGGCACTCCCTCTCCCAAAATCCCCACTCCTCTCGTGTGACCTCCGGATCCTGCTCAATACACCCACCTGCCATCATCATCCTCCAGTCACCTCTTCAAGGACTCTCAGCTACACCTCTCAGCATGCATCTTTTTTTCAACCACTTCCTGTCTAATTCCCGGTTCAGACGCCAACTAGTCACAGTGATTACTAAGGCATTAGTTTTTAAAAAAAAAAAGTCCCTTCTTGTTCTAGCACTGTTCACCACTTCAGCCCCGGGCCTCCCTTACATACACTCAAACTTCTTAAAAACTTCTCATAAAACTTGTTTTAACCAGTTGTAGCCTGGTTGCCATTCAGGCCTTACACATTAAGAGGATATCAGTTCATTGAAAGCAAACTGTAATCGATGGTCTGGGATGATGGCATACAAAACACAATATTTACGTACAGAGTACTTGTCCTATGTCTTTACATGGTTACATGTTGCAATGCAATAGTATAGATAATTTTGTAGCAGGAGAAGCCTAATATAGAATATGTTATCATGTATAGTACATAATTGAATTTACACTTTAAAACCCTAATGATTCAGTACAGCTTATATTCCAACAAAATGCTTGAACACTGTTTGAAGGAACAGTTTAGTTCCTGATTCAGAACTAAAAGTTCTGGGGAAAAAGAGAGAGACAATTCATTTTAATAAATGAGCAGATGTTTATAAGAAAAAGACTGTGTGTTTGACAGTGTTTTTGGTAAAAGACAAAGTCCAATCCAACAAAAATAACCACAGCAACTATAGAGTCCGTCTGACAGCTGATCCACAGCTGAACTACAGCTGAGCCACCTTGATCAGAAACAAACAATGCAGTGCATAACAGCTCAGTGGAAGGGCCTCTCATTTCTCCAAAAATCCTGTTTCCTCTGTTTCTCCTTCCTCATGTCTTTTCCTTGCACCCTTTCAAAATGCAAGTGAGGGGAAACATGGATGGAATAATGGAATTAGATTGTGATTACATTTCGCCTAGAAATGCACATACATTCTTATGACCAAATAATGACAATAATAGCATGCTCTTCAGCATCTGTAGTACTTTGTTTTATTAGCAGTTGTTAAAATGCTAAATGTTAGTATGTTAACAATAACTTATTCCCTGTATAAACCAGGTTTTCAGTTACCTTCTCTTTCTTTACACATTGCAGCACAGCTATTTCCCTAATATTCACAATCCATTAGTTACCATTTGCACATGGTGTAGAAAGAAGATATTTCAAAAGCATGAGTGTAAAAAAATCAACATCAAAGGGGTTCTGCAAAATTATATACAACATACAGTAAGTGTTCTTGTCTGAAAATAGGTGTGTGCTAGAAAGGCTCTGCTGCTAGAAAGACAAAAGCTTGTAAAATATGCAGCAAAACTGTTCATGCTTGCTATAGCCTTGCTACAGCAAATTTTAAGTTTAAGATTTTTTTTCTTATTTTTATTTGTTATTTCTAAAATGATTCTAAGTATATGCATTTAAAGTAATAATGTATTCCAGAATACACAAAAATTGCCTCTACACATCTGCCATTATAAGGGTCAGTGCTAAATTGCTTGGTGGCCTATGAATGCTACTTCACAGTGGCACTCTTTAAAATATTATGTTGCTTTATGGAGGAAAAGCCATTTGTGCATTAAGCACTTTATGATTATTATGAAATGTATACTATTAGGAAACTCAATGAACTGCCTATTCATTCCATATTACCTGTGATGCCCACTAACAGTTTCTCAGCATTGTGGAAGAAAATGCCGCAATAAATGACCTATTGATTTCTGCAAAGCTGAAACATGAGAGTCTTAAGGAGCCCAGAGCCATACAGATGTAATTGGAGGAGCAAGTAGCATTTATCTTGATTATAGTCAATTTGATCCTATAAGGATAAGGTAAGTATAGGCTATTTGTCAAAGTCACAACTGTGGAGTACATGGAGTCCACTCTTCAGCGATAGCACACTTCATTAAAGGACTGACTCAGAGGGTAGTGACACACCATGCTGCTGGTCGTTTGGCCAGTGTTGGTCAGTTAGCAAGCATCTGTCAGCCTAGTTTTTGTGATCACTCATGCACTGTTCTCACTAGTTGGACCTCCTTTTGTGGCTTTTTAGCCAATTTATCACATTAAATCAGCTGCTAAACCACTGGTGAGAGACCACTCTGACTGGCTGTGCATTTTAGCGAATCATTGCACAAGGAGATAAATTACAGATTACGAATATGTCGCCCATGAATGCTTGCACCCAAGTATGCAAGCAAATATGGGTGATAAGACACCCAAACGCCACTTGCTGGTATAAAGAATTGTCTCCTAGTGGCATGTTTGGGCTCAGATGAAACAATCAGTCAAAGTTGACTTTAGTTCTTTCATGTCGGGTTGGTGTGTCACAGCACTTAGAGATGTTCATTGGTTAAGAGTAGGTATCTTAAATCCATAGGATTTTTGGATTGAAACTCGAAGTTGGTCTTAAGAAACACTCAATAAATATTATGTTGTGGTGTGGTGTCATCCCTCTTCCTCTTCATTTTTGAAAGTCACAGGCAAAAAAACACTTTTTCAACACATATTTCCATGGCTAAATGTTATCAGCCTATATAATAAGATATCTTTGATTAATCAAGCTCAGCTCTTTGTTGCTTCCAAACTCACTGACTGAAAAAGGATTAGAGTGCATCAGTGCATCTCCTGAGCCTGTAAAAAAGACACAGTTAGGGATTTGAGGATTTGCTAATAGTATGGTCACATTCTGCACAAACAATTAGCCATGGAAATGGGGGAAATGAGTCAATAAGGAAGTTGCCACTGAGTTCAGAGCAATCCTGTGTTGCTGATTTCACAGTAACAACGGGTTCAGAGCACAACATTATTTTTCTAGCACAGAGAGTTTGAGCAAGCATTAATGAGGATTCTTTTTAACAAAGGCTTGTTGTAGAAAATGCAATGAGGACAGAGGAATCAATGCAAGGAGAAATTGCTATTGTAAAAATTCTAAAGCCAGAAATAATCTGCATGAGGAGACATATTAGTGTGTTATTTAAAAGACCACCTGAAAAAGTGTATTAGAGTTGGAATTCTGAAAGCTTGGAAAAAAAATCTATTTTAGAACCACATGCATGTTCAGTTTATTGTGTTTCATGTCATACCACAGGGAAATAGTAAAATGTGCATACATCCCACTTGTTAGTTTGTCTGAGCATCATATAATTTACATACTATAAGGCTCTGACCAAGTAGGTGTACTCCCAATAGCACAGCTAGTTCGGGTAAGTTAGTTATTAATAAAACATTTTTACAAAATGTATTAAGACAAATAGGTGTACCAGCTATTAACAGGCTACAACATCTGCTAAATGCAGATGCAGATTCATCATTTTTAATAACAGAAAAAACTGTACTGTTTTTGGCTATGTTTGTTGACATTTGTATAGTTATGTAGAATAGAATGCCATTAGTTCACCACACAGATGGAGGATGGCTCCAAATCACATTACATGTAGCCACAACAAGAACTCACATTTGACCCAAAGCTGCTAGTTTAACTGGCTCAACTGAGTGATTTCCTTTACCAGTCTTGGTTAACTACTTATGTCATGCCCTAATTTGTAAAAGGCAGTAGAGCTAGACATTTTGGTGGCATAATGATCCAATGGTCAATTGGAAACATCTTGCCAAGCGTGGGAGACTGCTTCACTCAGCCAGTGGCAAGTGCTAGACTGTATTTTTTTCAATCCATTTCTTTGTTCCTTCTAGTATTCATAATCTTTGGCTCAGTTCAACTGCATAGTCAAATACATTTCTGTATGATGTTGCATGTTATCCTTGGGGTTTTTAAGCCTACACAATTTGTGTCTATATGTTTCTTGAATGCTACTAAATGCATCTGGACTGCTTTCCCCATATCATTCGAGTCTAAAGCTGTATGACATCTGACATCTAGTGCTGCAGCTGCTTTCTAAACCTTTCTCTCTAAAGCATTCTGAAACCAAAGCACTTTTCCCGAGGCTATTAACTTTCCACAGCTATTTTATTAAACATTTCAAACAATATGTCCACAGAACATTCAGTGAAATGGTTGTAGGAGTGTGCATGCCAGCACGGTCAGTCTGCTGAACATCAGGTTTAAACTTTGATCACCATGAATCTCTTGGAATGGTTAATTCTTTATTATCCATCTATCCATTAGTTACACTGCTTATTAGAGCACAGTCAATGAAGTGTTGATGACAAAGCCACAAGATGCCTGACTTAGAGACAGACAGGCGCCATTGGGTAAACACACATTTGGTCTGTGTTTTAATGTGTTTGCCAAAACTAAGATAGATTAACATCTGAATAAATTAAATCCCTTGTCGTGAATCACTGGTCTGAAGACATTGCAACCCTGTTGACATTGTTGGATTGCCAGCCTTAGGTCACCTTCCATTCATTCAGTTTTTTTTTTCTTTTATTTATTGTCTGTTTATTATTATTAATTTGTCAGAATCCATACAGCTAAACATTGTAGGATACATGCAATTGATGCAGTGTATATGAAACATTTGTACTGAGATTAGCTGTAGCATTGTTGTTTATGGAGAGCAGTAGTGTTGTGGCCCTAATTAAGGGGCAATAGTGAGGGGAGAAGGGTAAAGAAACCAGCACACTGCTCGTCTGTATTTAGTGTTACATTTGAAACAATACATAACTGACCAACATTCCAAAACCAAATAAACTAAATTAGCTTCGCAAAATGTTAACTTTGCCTCAATGGGATTTACAAAACTGCTCCTTATGACACCTGTCATCACACCCTCTAACTGGATAAGGAAATACTCCCCTCGGAGAATCTTTATCAGGAAAGAAAAGAAACTTCAGAAAAAGCACATGTGATTTGACTGGTCAAGTCGACTAAGTCTTTAGAAATTCTTTGTAGCATCAACTACTTACTATTGTGTGGACTACTAACCAAATGTTCTCACTTTGAGAGATGCAGTTAAATGAGCACTGATTAAAATTTTTACTTCATGATCCAAGTGAAGAGGTAGACAGTAAACAACACTCTTACACAGCATGGTGTTACAGAACTGTGTCAAAGCAACACCTTGGAGCAGCCAGTTGCAGTGAACTTCATAAAATGTGGCCAGTCAGTGGTTTATCACATGCATTTGGTGTCGAAGTCTGTATTGGATGCTCTCTGAAAGGAATTATTATTCCTGAGGATTTGATACAGTCTTTCTATAAAGAGCAAACCCAGGGCTTTGCAACCCCATTAGAGTTGGAAATTATGAATCATTTTAGCTATTTTAATCTTCCATTCATTCATATGTTCAGTAAATTGCTGCTTCAAACTGTTACATTTAGTTCAGACAGGCCTTTATTAGCATTTCTATCTGTCACATTATAACTATTTCTGTGGCTTCTGCTGTCCTTCAATATGCTTTTCACCAGAAAGGAACAGCATATAGATATTAAATTGTTGAAACGCACCAGAATGTTCTTGTGTCACCATCATTACTATGATAGAAGGTTTTCATTGCCTGTGCTGTGGTGATGAACAGCACAGGCATCACAGCGAAGACTGCACAGCATTTTGATAGAGAGAAGTGCAGGCTACTAGTTATCCCACACTTTTATTATATCCTCATCTGTCAACATGTCCTTGAATCTAATGAACACAATGAACCTTATGCTTCCACTTGATTTTCTTCAAGATAATATTAAACTTGTTTGACTCAATTACCACTTCCAGTTGTTCAATTCTTTTTCTTTTCTTCCTTTGCTGTGTCTTCAGTATTGTTTTTTTTTTTTTTTCCTTTTCACAGATTCGTTCTGCCTTATGATGGAAATGTTAGGCAACAACATTAATGACACTGTGACCACTATTGCTAGACTATTGAAAAAAACATGTTTTTAAAATCTGTTAGAGTTAGGTTTGAAGTTAAGTGCATTACCTTCTGCGGTTAAGTGGTTATATGTAAAATGTATGTTAAAGAAAATGTCTGATTTTTAAAACTATATATAAATATTTAATTTTCACATTTTTGATACGAGCACCACATTTCAAAAATGTTGGGTCAGCATTATGTTTACCACTAGATTGAGGAGCTTAATTCATTATTGTGGTAGTTAATTATTTCCCATTGCTTTATACAGGATTTTAGCTGCTCATCATTTCAGGTCCTCTGGACTTTTTTACTACTGATTCCTGATTGATAGTCCAGATGCCAGCATATGTTGCTTCAAAACCTGTACATATCATTAAGTGTTTATGGAGCATTTACAGATGTGCTAGTTACCCCCATACTATCACAGTTGCTGACTTTAGAACTGTGCACTGATAACAAGCCAGACGGACTTTGTCTTATTTAGCATAGTGGATGTGGCGTCACTGATTTCCAAAAGGATTTTTTTTTTTACCTTTACTTTTATGAGTTCAGACCCAGAAAAGGCAGGAGCACTTCTGGATCTTGTTTGTATATGTGTTTTTTTCCTTTCTGTTTTAACTTGTATCAGTAGATTTTTTTTCTCTCTGTGTTTTCAGACATGTTATACAAAACATTCCACAACAGAATTGTGCCTGTTTTTAATGTACAGTAGTGCCAGCTGAGGGCCCAAAGAGCACAGCTATTTAATTTTTTCAATTCAAAATTAAATTGTTAAAATAAAATGTTATCAGTAAATTATCAAATCACAAAATAAGTTATCTCAAGGTTTAAGACCTTCTAAAATATAACTGTATACACAATTATATAGAAAACCCATCAACCCCACTTGAGCAGGACCAGGTGACAGTGAAAAGGAAAAACTCCCTTTAACGGAAGAAACCTCCAGCAGAACCAGGCTCGGGGTAGGAGGCCATCTGCCTCGACTGGTTGGGGGAAGTGGAAAGAGGAGAGAGAAAAGAACATCAGGCAACAAAAACAACAACAAGAAAGGAAAACACTGGGTACACTGGTAGGCCCAGTAACTGTTCAGATATATAGTTCCAAGGCCGAAGATCCCTGTAGAAAAATACAGAGAGGAGGAAGCACAATTAGGGAGAGAGAAGACACAAAGACATGCAATGGTGGCAAAGCAACAGTAAAAAGAGACAAGTTAAATGAAAATGACTACAAGGAGGTGAAACCCATGGACACATCAGCGTATCAGTTCTGCCAGTATTTGTGTTTGCTATCTGCTCCGGTATTTGGATTGGGTCTAATTATATTTGGGTCAGTTTGGGTTGGGTCTGGCTGTCTCTTTTGTAAAAAAAATTATTCATATGTGTTGAGTTTGGGTTGTCTTTCCACATGTTAATTTCTATTAGTAACCTACATTAAGCTACATTTACATAGTTTAATTAATGTGCTTTGTGAAATAAATAAAATGCAGTTATTGCATCCTTGGTGATTTCTACTTATTATAATAGTTACAATCATAGCTGGACAAATGTGCACATGTATGTGCATTTGCAGAAGTGAAGACAAAGGTGCAAAATCAACAGCATGCACTAATTTGCTCATTTGAAGGGACAGGCCTCAGTGTGCACCATTAGTAGAAAAAATTGTGCTGTTTTTGCACATGTTTTAGTACACACAAACGTTTAGTAAGAAACTAACTGAGGTATTATGGTAAATTCCTCAGTTTTTCAATTGCACCACTGCTGCTTGATAGAACCATGACCATCTCCTGCTTGTTACAGGTGATTTTAGTAAATTCAAATTGGTGTGGATAGTAGAGACACTCATTCATGTGTGAGTGTGTCCACACACTCTCAGCAGCTGTCACAGGCCTAACTAGTCTTGCTGCTCCCTTGTGCTGCAGAAGATCATGCCAATTAAACCCCACTGAGAAAGAAGAGAATTGTGGGAAACGCAGAGGGGCAAATAAAAGGCAGTAAGGCTGACTAAGCGCACACAGCAGCTGAAGGTAAAGGGGTCAGCTGGGAGTGCTCACAATCCACCATTCTCAAATAATTATGCCTATTTGGGAAACACTTCACCGTGGCTTGACCATTGGAAAATATATATATTAAATGTCCACATTCTGCTTGAGGTCCCAACTGGTGAGGAATAATGATGTGGCGAGAAGACAGGAAATGGACTGGGAAGTGTGTGCTTGGAGGGATCAGTGGAAGTGTGATGCCTTATTGCCACCTAGAGGAGCATACGGAGAGGATGGATACACATAACAACTGCCTTTGCTTCCCTGCCTTGTCTTTTGCTGTCATTGTTGAAGACTGTGTCTTGTGCTTGTTCTTGTTTTACATCTCTTTGATGGACGATGGTGCAAATAAGACCGATGGTTTGCATGGTTCGCATGTCTTGGTGCTCATGCATTTTTGGTCCAGGTAGCCCACAGTCATGGGTCAGACACTATCCCTGCAGACGGTCCACCTAAATAAGAACATGTACCATATGTTATTCCTCAAAGCTACAGTAAAGCTGAGCAGTACATGCAGTGTAAAAGAGTAACAGTGGAAGAAAGCCAGAGTACTCAAAATACTCTGTTAGACTTCAAAGTATAATTTTTAATATTTAATTACATTTGGTAAAGAAGTGTGTATGTATAGGTAAAAATGCTATATCCAATCATTAAAAGAAATTATTTTGTAGCAGTTTAATACACGTCAGCACAATAACGTTTTAACATCATATTATATATTTAATTTTAGATGACACTAGAATTAATGTTGTTATATAAATAAGGAAAAACTGAACTGAGGCCGTTGCATTGGAAAGACAGATATTTCTTCAAAAAAGAACCCATAGATTGAAAAGTTTTGGCGGACAAAAAACATTTAAGTGATGTTTTTTTGTAAACATACTTTAGAATTGGTCTGACAATTTTTTCAGATCACAGTTTTTTCTAGAAGAAATCCTTCTTATGTTGAAAGTCAGTGTCATTAAGTCAAGTTTAGTAACGACTCTCAGATCTACCGTGAGAAGAGTGTGGTTTGACAATCCTCCAAAAGCCTCAGGATGGGGATGAGGATGTCAGTCATTAGGTCTGTCCATTCAGCACATTCAAGTCCAGGTAAAGTCCAGGTAAAGTCCAGGTAAAGTCCAGGTAAAGCAGTAATAAATATATGTTCTTAGTTGATCACAGCAGAGGAAAAGTTTGCAAACCACCTGCTTTAATTTTTTTCCCCTTAAGCAACATTTAAATTTGACCCTATCCCACACAAAAATTGATCAACTTGTCCATCACAGTATCTAAAAATCTTATATTTGTGTTTGCTAGTGGATGAATTCTTGTTTTTTGTTGACCCTTTAACATTTCCCTCAATGTCTCCATCAGGCCAAAACTTCATTTGTACAGAAATGTTAGTGGGCAGATTGTCAGGACATTTAGTCAGCACATACTGTACTGCTGCTTCTCCAAATGAAATTACTCTCTCTGCTTTGTATGCTCCATAGAGTTTCCTCCAGCAACATCCGCAGGGCAGCTGAAGAAATAAGAATAAAAAGATGAAAAGCAAAATCAGTGATGTGGTGTTTTTGTGTGTGTGTGTGTGTGTTTGTATGGCTATCATTGTGAGGACCAGCATGAATTTGGGGTGTTTAAAGAGTAATTTAGGGGTTAAAACGAGGTTTTAGGCTTAGTTAGGGTTAAGGTAAAGTTTAGGGTGAGGCAGTACACATGATAAATTAAAAACCAATACGGAGTAGATTAGCATGTCCCACGCTGTGTGTGTGTGTGTGTGTGTGTGTGTGTGGAAAAAGTTGCAAATCCCTTCAAAACGACTTGGATAGAAGTTAGACAGTTCAGTGTATCACTTTTGATGATTATTTGACATCAAACACATCTTAGTGACTCAAGCTGAAAGTCTGAAAATCCTTATTTTCCATATTAAAGGCAGATTGTGTGAGATATGCTGCTCCCTCCATGCTGTGAGTAGCCTGGAGAGGGTGTGATGTAACCACGCTCTGATTTGGGAAATATATCAGAGTGGGGCAATACAAGAGACATCACACTCAACTACCTCCATTTACTTGTGCACAAGCTGCAGCATTGAAGGTAAAACAAACACAGAACACAGTTCAGTGTCAGTGGAGGATATATCCCTGCTATAGGAACACAGTGTAGCACTGGATTATCCAGGTATGGCTTTGCAAACTTTTGTGATAAGTTTCTCTTCTTCCATAAAGACAGTGAACTGTAGGGTGTGTGCTGTTCTTTGCCATATATCATAAGTTTTCTTCCACATTTCCCATTAGTGGCACTGCTCAATGGCTTTTCAGACAGTAGAAAAGAAGAAGCGAAGCAGACATTTTAGAAATGTTTTAGGTCTTCATACCTTTAGCAGTAGTTGTATGTGTTGTCTTTACAGGTGCCAGGCTGTTCAAACATACTTAACAACAGGTGGAAAGAGGAAACGCCTGCACACTCACTCCAAGCAGACTCCAAATAAGATGATGTATCAGTGCATCACCAGGTGACAATTTTTGTAATGGTCATTCTGTAGAATAACAACATTTTGTAAGAGTGTGACCTCACACGTGGGATCGAAACGTCTTCTGAATATAGCTGTCTCTTAATGAGACTGCAGCCATGTATTCAAAAGTAATTGTATTGATTACCATTTGGTTATTTTGTTATGTATGTCTGCTGGAGGGTTTGTATTTATTTTCTTTCACTATAAAATGCAAATATGGAATTCACCCTAGGCGTGTCCATAGTTTGCATAAAAGATGGAGAGCGAAGGTATCACTGATGTTTTCGTCTGATCTTTAATATGTGTAGAAATTAAAACACTTTGTAGAGAAAGTTACAGTGTTTGAAATATTGTTATTTGCTGTGTTTTCTGAGTCCATCTGTAATGGATACTGTCAGACAAAGTCAATACCTGCAAGGTCTCTGATGATTCACAGAACTTTGCCACAGTCTGCTGCTGCCCTCTGCTGGTCATCTACATCCTGTGCAACATTTACATTACATTTAGTCAGAACAGTAAAAGTAAAGTGCAATAGGAAGAACTGTTTCCGTTCCATGAGGTGTAAGTGCAAGACTCTTTTTTTATATTTAATATTTTATTGTATCTGGGTTAATGTTGCATGCTGGTTACACCATCAGTAAGACATTGCAGTAGTTAAAGCAAGTTATGACCAGAGCCTGCACAATGAGTTGGGTTGCATTGTTTGAAGGTTGCATCTGAACCCTCTGATGATGAAAAGGGCAAATCTGCATGTCCTTGAGAAAGAGGAGATGTCAGTAAAGTTCAGTTGGTCAGACCCCATGTTGATGCTAATAAAGGTCTGGCTGGAAAGATGAAAACATCTGTTTGGAGAAGTTTAGTTGAAGATGTCTTTCTTTCATCCAAGCAGAGATAACATATCAAACCTCTGGTCAGAAGGATGAAGTGCTGCTCTCAAAGCTCCTCCTCTAAAGGGAGTTTTTCCTCTCAACTGTTGCCTAGTGGTTGCTCAAGTCAGGTTGTTGGGTTTTTTGTTTTTTAAAATCTTAACTCTTAAACACTGTAAATTGTCTTGTGATAACTTCTGTGTGTTTGGTGTGATGTAAAAATAAACTGAATTTAATACAAATAGTTTTATCTTAACAATTTGACCTATAATTATAATTGAAATCATATAACCCAAATACGATACATTACTGAAAATAAAATTAGTGCATAAAACAGATTTTTAAGTCACATTAAGGCCTCTCCCTTTGATTTCTACAGGTACTGCTCCTCTTCATCATTCTTTCCTAACTAAATGAATATTATGTGAAGTAGAAAAACTTTTGTCTAATGCACCATCAGGGTAAGTCTGTATGAAATACACTATATGTACAATTGTAAATATGTCTATGTATGTGTAACATATCACTGCTGAATAAATCACTTTCATAAGATATGTATAATGACCACTACAACCAGGAGGGCCTGCTAGGAATACTTTAGAGAGTTTCCTCCACACAGACAGACACTGTGCCCTGTGGGACAGAAGCTGCTCTTAAAAATAAATAACACTAAGGCACCACTGGCTGAACCTTGGGAAGTATAAATTAGCAGACATGTAAAATGAGGTGCGAGTATTGAAACAAAATAAAATAAATGATGTAGATATGGAGGGAGAGACGGTAACAGAAGCAGCTCTTCAAAGCAGTGGTAACCATAGTGAGTGGAGTGAAAGGGTGTGTTACTATGAATCTGGTGATGGAAGTAGCTCCAGGGCGCAGTTGAACTCCAGCTAAACAGACATATTTGACTATGTCATCATTTGCATTGCCCCCCCCCCTTCCACCTTTAGTCTGGAGCACCAGGCTCTCATTAGGTTTCACGGAGGAATCTGGCAGCGGAGCGCAGGGTCAGGCCAACACTGCAGCAGAGCGGTGGACTCCGAAAACCATACGACTGCTTATTACTGGAAAAGAAATCTCATTTGAAGCAGGGTCCTGCTAAAAAATTTGGCTGTGCTGCGCTACCTGGCAGCACGCCGCATCAGGACCAGATAGTTTGATGATACTGTAAATCAAACACGTGGAGAGACGGCTGTCAGTCTTTTTATGGACCATTCAAACATCCCTGTAGGCAACACAGAGTGAGAAGCTCTGGATTAAGCATGGAAACAGCAGTTATTTCCCATTAGTCAACTGTTTAGACAAAGATGCTCAATCACTGTCTGCAGGAGCTTTGCTAACTCTAACATTCCTACTATCTGTCATGCACCACAGAGTGCTGAGCATGTTTTATCATAAATCACTATTAATATAGAGGCCTCTGTTTGGTCTGACACTAATGTAAACTGTGATGATTATTATGATTTATGCCATACTGCCATGTTTTTCTTTTTCTTTTTTTTCTTGGTGAGAAAAGCCCTTAGGCGTAGACCTTTGAGGTATTCTCTCTCTCTCTCTTTCTTTCTTTCTTTCTTACTTACTATTTTTCTTTCAATGAATAAAACTATGTCCTTTTTGCTTTAAATATTTAAATCCACCTGGTGTTGTTGTGATATAATAAGGTGTCAGCTTTGGCACTTTGACCAGCCTCATACACAACAAGCCGGGACGCCCTATGAATGTAATGACACCTGTCAATCATGGCCAGCATCACTTTTTCCCCATGTTGACCCCTCGTCAGTGTCAGTGTGTATTGATGTGTAGCAGTTTGTGTGTCAGTGTAGTGTAGTTATTATCCCCACTACATTAAAGCACATGTTAGAAATTGGTGTCTAAAAGAAAAAAATCTAATTTTGCACAGAACAGTGATTCAGACAATATTTGATTGTTTATGCAACATTTCTGTGTGAGGCCAGGGAATCAATAACACTTGTGAATTGTTTACAGATGAATATGTCTTATACCGAATTGTGATTTCTCTCTCATTGTACTGGCATTGAAGCCAAAATAAATTATAAATTAAATATCCTGTCTTGGGGTAGATACTTGCAAGTTACAGATTACTTCCCACTGGAAAGATGTTAAATGACAGTAAAGCTGTAAATAAAGTTTGATTAACTAAAAGCTTGCTAGTTGTCAGTAGTAGTTACCAAATGATAAGAAAATACAATGCCCTCCTCAAAAAAAGCTAAAATTAAACATAAAATGCCACTGGATCAAGAAATACAACATCCCACTGCTCATGGGCAAGTGCAGGGATGTCAGCTTTGACTTTGTATACAGTATTTTTAGATTTGTGTTTAACGTCATTTAACCTTTGAATAGCTCTCTACTAATGATGCAGGTTATGTGATGCTTCCTCAGGCTGAAATTTAGGAGGTTCATCTGTGATGACGTTGCTGTGTGATCCATGAGCAATGTTTCACATCCCCTCCTTTTCTTTTGAGACATGCATTACACAAAGAAGAAGTGTGTGGTGGTGACTGCATGACACCCTCACAGCAGTCACAATGAAAGAAAAGTGGGCAGGTGCTGGTCAAAGGAGGGTCAGATATGCTAGAGAAGCAATTAATACATTTCCTTTTATGACTGCAAATTATTTATAATCATTTGTTTCCAGGTAACTACACATATAATGAAAAAAAATAAATTTAACTGCATTCATCAATCACTATTTAAATGAATATACATTAATTACATTAACAGCAAGCTACTGCAAAATGTAGGTAAATGAAAGTTTAATCACCTTCGGTTCACTGCTCCAACACACTGTTGGTAGTCTGTTTATTTTGCATAGGGATTCGACACACAAACTACAACATGCAACCATGTGCTCGTGGCTTTAGAGGTGTGAATTTTTGTGGGACTTCTCAACGAGCTTTTTCCATCTGCTTTTATTGTTTTTGCTAAGCTAGGCTAATTGCTTCATGTCCATATGTGACCCATACAGCAGACATGAAGTTGATATTTGTTTTCTCACTCTCAGAAAGTGTGTTTCCTACAATGCTGAACTAATTGCTGAAGAGGTTGGGGATTAGTGTAAAATGACACAACACACCCGATAAGTAAATGAATTTTGACCACTGCTTTGGAGCAACATGAAAAACCTCAAACTTCCTTTGTTTGTTCTGTGGCTAAATATCTGGAGGCCTGCTGCTGTGCTGCCGCTGGTCCACCTGTACACACACTCATGCACAGTGTAAAAACTGACTTGCATCTGTAAATCATATGACCCTGTTTCATAGCCTGTTTGTTAACATCACAGACGTGAGCTGTGTGTGTGTGTGTGTGTGTGTGTGTGTGTGTGTAGGGGGTGAGGTTTTACACAGACATATGTGTTCCCCTTGGCGACTGTGTCACAATCCATTTGCTGCCATTTTTTCTCAAGCTGCGCGGCGTTTACGGCATCTGCCACGGCGGTGACTGGCTGGGCCTAAAGAATATTATCAAGAGAATAGTTTTGCATATATTACAGGGTTAAGTGCAAACCAATCTGCTTTATCCAAACACAGCAATCCAAACAGAGCGCCGGGGCTGGGAGACTGATGAGTAACACACTCGACTGGGGCCCCAGCAACCCACGAGCCCCCCTTTTTCCACCTTCCCATCACACACTGGGCTAACACTGATTGGCTCTGATTGGTTGTATAAAACACAGCACTGACTTTTTGATTATATTACATATGGTCACGCATGGGTTGGTGCTCCGTGCTGCAGATACTAGAACCCGAGCAGCCCCGAAGCAGTCACCAGATCTCCAGATTACTGCAAGGACACACAGAGAGAAAAAAAGAGCGAGTTGCTGTGATTGAAATGAGTCCAGGAAGTATGTAACACGCATTGGGATGGTCCAAGGTGTTCATGACACAGGCGTATTTTGTCCCTTCTTACTCGCAGACTGCAGCATGTGAGGCCTAGAGAAGGTCCTGACCAAATGCAAACTCCCCACCCACCCCCCCCCCCCCCCCCCCCAGCCCGCAGGTTACCGTGGGTTCACCAGTGTCACGTTTCAACAACTGCACTGTGGGCGAAGTGGTAGAGGATGACTTCCAAAACAGACTTTCAGCAGGTCAGAAGGAAATTGTTTTGGCATTTTTAAATGGAACACCTCCGTAAGCGATCCATGCTGACCTTTCATGTCCCTGCCTATGCCCTTGCTGAAGATTCAGGGGCTTGGGGTTTGTGGTTGGGTGCGGCGCCCCAGAAGGAGCGTGGCAGATAGGGCCTAATCCGTGAAGCCCAAGGCCAAAGCTGATTCTCCACATAGCCCCATCAACTGGAGTTACACATGTAAAGGATAGTATCACTTTTAACCTCTTTCTGCCATCACTTCCAGATTTTTACATCTTTAATCTAACCAGCAATCAAATGTGCTCTCCTGAATAAATATTTTCTCCTATTAAAACACTTAGTTTCACTAGTGTTTATGCTCACACATTTGCTTTTTATGCTACTAACTAAAGATAAGAAATGAATTTAATCTGTACATGAATTCAAATTAAACTTGATCTAAACGTGTTTCTTTTTCTGCAGAAATTTCTGGATCAGACTTCAGCATCAAGTCTGATCCAGTCTGATTTCAGCATCAAACACACAATACTTTACTTACTACTTTTTTATTAGTAACACAATCAGATTGAGTTTAAGCTTTTGCACAGTACATTTTAGAGCATGTATTAAAAGAATTGAAGTAGCACCTTACAACTGACAATTACAACCTAATTACACTTGCGCTTAAAGTATTGAATTTGTGTACTTCTGGCACCTCTGTCAAATTGTTCTTTAGGCATCACAAGCATTCCTGGATAATCACTTGCTGTGAACACTTCCCAGTGTTATTTATGAAGGTGTTGAGGGTGTATTCTGCTTCTTGTCCAATGATTCAGCACACAGAGACCCTGGAACAGGAATGGATGGATTTATGCGGGAACAATTCATTATCTGTTTCTAACCATTAGTCACTATTGTTTTATTTAACAACTGTTCCTTCTTAACATTTACATTATTGTAACAATGACAATGATCTCATATTGACCTCTGTATTAATACTATTGCTAGCTCTGGCAGCTACCAGCTCAGTCGAGAGGGCAAAAAAAAGGAGGGTGTAGGAGCATGAAATGACCAGTTAGAGATAAACCCCTGACATAGGATTGTGTAGCATTATGAAAAAAAGCTTGAAGCACATTGGTCAGACTGAAACCGGGGCACTTCACTGCCACCGGACTTTGTGTAACATGGTTAGAAGCTGAAGATTCCTGGCTTGTAGTCTCTGGTCAAATTCCAAAAACAATCAACACACTGTCCATTGAAAATCTAACGAGTGGTGTTGCTCTCATTAAACTGCAAAACTGTTACCGTCTCATCTCTTTGCAGGAACAAAACTTGTTCCCACTAAATGAATTTGTCTCGATCGTGGGTGAGTTGACACACGGCTCACACACAGTCAACGCAAGCAGCTGTGAAAATAAAAGATTCTTTTATTCAATTTTATTCATAATATCTGAGTTTGGATTTCAGATTATTCCCATGTGTTGTATATTTTCTAAATAATAACTTGGTTCATTCAGATCATTTCTTGCAACATCTTACAATAAGAATATAGTTTCACTCCAATCAAAAGGCTTTTTAAGTCATGGGTTATGTTTTCTGGTTGTCAGTCCTTATGTCCGCCTGGTCCTTCCTTGTTAAAGCAATATCCTGAGATTGTCTTGAGGGAATGTTTACAAAGTTGGCAGAAGTATGAAGCACTTAGATTTTGGTATTTAAAAGGTTAATGTCTCTGTGATCTTGCATCTATACCATTCCTGTGACAACAATCTCTTGGTAATATCCTTAAGGAATTTCTTCAAATGTGGCACACATATTTATTTAGACTCTGCGATGGTCTGAATCACTTTTGGTGACAAAACGGCAAAAGCCAAGGTCAGTGTGTTCTTCTGTTTGTCCCATGCTTGTTAATACTGTACAGTCTCTCAGGGAAACCTTAATGAACTATTACATCTGGTACAAACATGGACTCATGGATGAACTGATTAGAATATGAGTCAGACAGACCTGGATGTAAACTGCCTAATGAGGGCATCCATGCAAACACAAAGCAGTAATTCTGGTCTTAATGTTACAGCGTTGAACCAATGAACTCACTGGTTCAGTAAGTTTTACTTAAAAAAAAAAAAACAGACAAACAGACAAAAAAAAAAATCCTTCCTTGACTAGTATGTTTTAGTTGGTCTGGAGCTGTGTGTAATTCAGTTTCAATGCTGAAATCTTGTATTTACTCTTAATAAGTCCAATGTTTTGGTAGCTAGCTGCCTTTTTTCTATTCATTCTCCTACAAAAGTTAATATTAGAATTTGTCAATCCAAGGTTCATATTTTCCATATGCTCTAACTGTGCAAGCAGAGCAGAGTTTTATCCCATTGAGTGACACCATCAATGAACTGTCCACACTGCCACATTTCAATATTCCTTTCTTCTCCTAATCAGTGGCTGCCTCATGAAAAAAACCTCATCTGTAACTGTTGCTCCTGCCACTATGAGTGAGAGAGGTTGTGGTGCGTGTGCATGTGATGGAGTGTGTGACATATAAAGGGTACAGTCACACACATGTCACATCCATGTAAATCATCTATCACGCGGTGGGGACAAGAGGGCTTTTGAGCAAAGCAAGCAAACTTGACTTCTTGCCCAAGACTGCAGACTAGTGAAGTGATGTTGATGTATAGAGCTGGGGAGCAGTTGAAGCCCACCCAAAACACACACACACACACACACACACACACACACACATCCATTCACTGCTTGACATTTTGTTTTGTCATGGCCATTGTGGTGAGAGCTGTCACTAACAGAGAAACAGCGTGACCATGTTGATTAGCCGAAACTTTTGGGCAAGGAGTGGAAATATGCTGTCAGCTCATTACAAAAATACATAAGCTCTCACTTCCAATTACTCACTTAGCAAATGGAGATTAGACAGGGGAGCAGCTGCCAACACCACAGTCCTTCTGAGTCAGCGGGGATGACTGTAATCACAACTTATATCGGTTTCTATGAACCTCTCCCGCCTCCCCCAGCCACCCTGATATCCTGTCTCACAGCCTGCTGCCCTTTTACTCAACTCACCTGAAAAGCAAACTAAAATATTTATACTTGTGTGTTAGCTGCCTTTTAGGTGAATTTCATAGTTCATAAAACTTCACAGGAATGTTTACATCATTGTTGGATTTTGCAGCTACAGTTCACAAACACAAAATGGGAAATGTCACCTTAGTTTGCAAAATCCAGTGACCTGAACAAAGCAATTAAAACACAAGGTATTGATGTTGGTCTTGTTACTACACTAACAGAAAACTCTACATGTACTGTATATTATATTAAAGCAGTTGAAGTAAAATATTAATGGCAGCATAAAGAATTTGAGTGTGAAATGGTTAACTTGCGCTTGTGGTATGTTACTGTTGAACAATGGAGGTGACGGCACTTTGTTCTTTTAACCCATGATGAAGAAACTTATATTTGAAAATAATGTGAATTTCCCGAAAAAATACAATTTCCCTTTGCTGTGGTTAATCCACAAAGCTCGTCATGGAAAGTTTTCATTGCTGAAGAAACAAAAGGTAAAAGTTAAAACAGCTGACAGTGAGATCAAGTGGATTTAAAAATATCCAGTTCACTGTGTTTTTTTAACCTTATTAAGACACTGTTTGTAATTAATAAAAAACATTACATGGAATGGAAACAGTATATCTGATTTTTAATTGTAATGGTAGCATATTCCCTATGGTTGGCAATATACACCTCTTTTCCAGACAGAAATATTCCAACAACTATTCTAAGTTTTCACATGATGTCAAACTCCTATAGGACTGGCAACTTATAGGGCACTGTATGTACAGTGCCTATAAAAAGTATTCACCCCCTTGGATGTTTCATAATTTTATTGACATTATAAAACAATTAATTTTCTACAAAGTAATGTCAATTACATAAAAATATGTAAGTTAAAATCAGTGTTTGCATTAATATTCGCCCCCTTCTCCAACTGCGGAGAAGCATCCCCACAGCATGATGCTGCCATCACCGTGTTTCACAGTGGAGATGGTGTGTTTGTGGTGATGTGCAGTGTTTGGTGTGCTCCAAACATAGCGTCTTGTCTGATGAACAAAAAGACCATTTTGGTCTCATCAGACCAAAGAACCCTCTTCCACTAGACCATGGAGTCTTCCACATGCCTATTGGTGAACTCTTTAACTCTTTAGTTTTCTTTAACAGTGGCTTTCTCCTTGTCACTCTCCCATAAAGCTTTGACTGGTGAAGAACCTGGGCAACAGTTGTTGTATGTACAGTCTCTCCTATCTTGTAACTCCCTCAGAGTAGTCATTGGTGTGTTAGTGGCCTCTCTCACTAGTCTCCTTCTTCACTCAGTTTGTGTGGATGGTCTGTTCTAGGCAGATTTAGACATGTGCCATATTCCTAACATTTCTTGGTGATGGATTTAACTGAACTCCGGGGACATTTAGTGCCTTGGAGATTTTTTTTATCCATCCCCTGACTTATGCTTTTCAGTGACCTGTTCTCTGAGTTGCTGGGAGTGTTCTTTTGTCTTCATGGTGTAATGATAGCCAGGAATACTGATTAACCAAATTCATAGTAGATAGCTAACGTTAGTCAAAAAGAAGCATTAAAAGAATCATTATTGACCCATTCACATGGGAAATATGATCTAAATATTAATAACTTGGAACAGATAAGACTTTTATTAATTGTATTTTATTTTGTTTGTTTGTTTTTTTTTGTTGTTGTTTTGCCCTCCAGTTATGTGACTGAAAACTGACACACATGTCCATATTGTCCATGGCACAAACTGTAATAACTTTGGTCAACATAGTGATAGCACGTTAACTGCGTCATTGTAGGTATAATAGCATTTACCTGAAATTAGCATTTTGCATACAGAACTGAGGAGCCTTCAGTGCAACACACATGAACAGCGCCTCAAATGGTAGCATTACATCAGTTAAGAGGCAACAAACAGGGCCAATTCAAGGCACAAATGTTGATATAATAATATTTCTGATGACTTTGTGCACTTTAATGCAGGGAAACATACACACATTTTTCTACTCCAAAGAAAAAGCTGCGACAGTATTTGCTCCGCTATGTTCTTCAGCTAGACTCTAGCTGTGTGTGTTTGCTGTTTGCTGCTGAGCAGGTATCCACAGTGGTTTTATCAGAGCACCTTTACTGCAAACAACAAGCCCTCTTTCCTTAAATGACAAAGTGTGTTCCTCACACTTTTCTGGTAAAGATATGATACTTATGAAAACACAGGGCGACCCACTCATACAGCCCCTAAAGTGAGACTAAGAGCATGAACCTTTCCCTGACCATGACCGCCAAATCAGCAAGGATTCTTGGCTCAGGACTTCCACTCCTACAGAGACCCTTTGCTTCCTCGG
This sequence comes from Anabas testudineus, assembly GCF_900324465.2. Classification (NCBI taxonomy): domain Eukaryota; kingdom Metazoa; phylum Chordata; class Actinopteri; order Anabantiformes; family Anabantidae; genus Anabas; species Anabas testudineus. The sequence goes on from NC_046621.1 coordinate 18,499,200, forward strand.
CAATGGTGATATCCCACAAACCTCCCTCCCACAGGCTTTTCTCCTTCCAGTAGAGATCAAATCTGTTAATGCCTGACGAGCCTTGTAAACTCTCTGTCCGTCAAGACTGACTTTGTTTTTTCTGAGCGGTGAAGGAGAAGATGTGGAGCTGGGACTCCTCTGAGAGCCTCGGCACTGATTGCAGCTTACAGTCTGTATACATGTAGGCCGACGGCCGGGGGAAAACTGGTGGAGCAACAACAGACTTTGCAGATATCATGTCATCTGCCTTTAAATCAACAAAGAAACCTGAGACACAGGTCATGCACATAATTATCTCAGCTTTTGGAAAAGACTGTGATTATAACGAGGAGAAAGGGACATACTGTTGCATCCTAGTTACAATGAAAACCAGTATTACGTATACTGATCCTATGATGCAGAATACTTACTCCAATTTATTTGTTTAGTGCTTTTTAACTTGCTAGCTTCAATAACGTCATTAACGTCCCTAAAGTTTTGATGATACTTTGGTTCATAATTATAATATCAAATTACCACAAAGAAAATCACAAAGAAAAACAAAAATTATACTTTCTGGTCACAGTTCAGTTATGACTAAAAACCACATTATGATTGTATACCTGTGCCAAACAGTGAGGCTGCAGTGTACATACATGTCTGCCCAGACTCATATTCTAATTAGTTTATGCATGAATCAGATATAATGAAATTTACTTCCAGACATTTCTGAAATATAGCATTGACAAGAGTGGAACATTCCTAAAGTCACAGTGCCATTGACCTTTGACCACCAAAATGTCTGTTCATCATCCAAGTAGACATTTGTGCCATATTTGCAGACATTTATGAAGACATCCTTTGACATCCCATGCACAGGAATGATCAAATCTTGAGGTCACCGCAGTCTTCCAAAATCTAATCAGTTCATCCTGACTTCAATTGGACAGCACAAAGGCACAAAACACTAATGTGCCAAACAGAACTACCCTGATTCCATCACCCTCCTCTAATTTTATTCAATTAGTTGTCTAGTCAGACCAGTCTACGTTTGTAAAGGTTTATAGACTGTCAGGCTAACATCATTCATTTTCTGAGCAGAACAAAGGTGATTTGACTGGCAACATGACATTTGCTGTCTAGTGTGGAATAAACATGCACAAGTACTCTTGTGCATGTTTATTCCTGTCCCAAATGGCAGCACATGAGCGTGGGCTTGAAGTCAAAGGTAGGGGAGAGATGCAATAATCAATGTGGGAATGAGGGCACATGTTTTTCTACTACTCCACAAAAAGCATTCGTGGGGTTAGGAGGAGAATGAAAAAAAAAAAAAGAATGCGTAACCAGTTCCAGCATGACCTGGTGTGCCGTTAAATGTTTCAGGGTTTGAAAGAAGGAAATAATCACATAAAAGTATCAATGATACCCCTTAGAGAAAGAAAATATTAGAGGTACTTAAAGGGTCAGTTTACTCAGGTTACAAAAATAAATAAAAAAACATAGTGCTTCTACCTTCACTAGACATGACTAGTGTAAGGAAAAATGAAAGTTAAAAAAAACTTTCCAGAAACAGTGTCCCAGTTGAACTCCTCACCAGGAACTGTTTTCACTGTGGCTGCTTGCTACTGATGTTGTGCTGTGATTATTCAAGTTAATGGGGATGATATGTCAGGAAAGAAAAGTGAAGTGAGAAGCGTCACTGTTGAATAGTTCAAACACACACTGAGCAGCACAAACTAAAGCCTTCTCACCTGCCTTGTACAGAGGAAGATGCAGAAAAGTCAAAGAATATGACAAATAAAATCAAACGACAAAAGATACTGTTATAATCAGCAGTCTCTGGATCGCCGCACACACCCAGGAGCACCAGGTTCAACACTGACAGTTTGTTTGGTTATTTCATTAATAGGACATTTTGCCAAGAACTTTTCATTTATATATTTAATAAAATGTCAGTTCCTAGTTTATCAATGTAATTATTAAATTTTATATTGTTCTCACAAGGTTCATACTCCTAATGCTTTTGTGTTAGATGGAACACCTGCAGAAAGACAAATGGACAATTTCAGCATGCTGCCTGTTGTTGACATACATAATGCACAGAGGGTGGAAGGTATGATTTGCAGTTTGATAAAGAAAACCTCTAATACAATCATACCACAAGAGGCAGAACAGAAAATGTATTACAATTTATTTATTTATTGTGTTTTAGTTGATGCAGTCGCTCACAGTTGATGTGTCACTATGTGTAATAAATTGTGAAAACATACATGATGATGATGATAATGATGATGATGACGACTGAAGTTTACAGTGTTTCCACTGGTGATGGATTCATTCTGATCTGGATAATAAGAAGGCAGCTTTTTGCTGAATAATTCTTAAAGTCTCAACTTTACCCTACCATTACCAACACTGTTATACTCACCTGTCTATTGAAGTTATCAAAGATGGCAAAAAGACACAAACAAAAATTATTATGTTTTTATGTGGTGTGAACATAACGTATAACTGTATGTATATAACCATAACAAATGTTTAAGTCCAGTCCAGATTTGGAATTTTGAAATGTGGAAAGTATGGAATGTGGTATGGAACAAAATACAAATAGTGAAAGTAAAAGTAAAAGTAAAGCTGATTTTAACCACTTTATGTCACTCACTCACTCTAACACACCAGTTTTTATTGTTTATTTACTTGATCTTTTGTATGAAGAATCTTCATCTGTAAAGTAACTAAGCTGTCAGATACTCAGATATTCATTAAAGTACAATAAAAGAACCTCCGCATTGTACTAGAATACAGTACTTGAGTAAATGTCCTTAGTTTCTTAACATCCATAATAAAAAATACAGTAGCACAAATATCAATGTATGTCTCTCTATGTGCCTTCATCACAAATGGTTACTGTAAAAAAGGAAGACAATTGCACTTCACTTCTTAATATCGTTTCTTTACTGTGTTACAGTTGTATTCCACAAGAGGGCATAATTAGGCTGCGTAGACACACATTTCTACAAAAGTTTGCTCACTGTGACCTGTGTCTGATTCTACGTGCACACCACCCACTCTCCTCAGCAATGTGCAACAGTCCACTAGCTGTTTAAGGCAGGAGTTGGCAGCCTGACAAGCAAATCTAATGCAACAGTCAATTAGGATCTACTCCCTGCATGTCAACCATAAGCAGATACAGCTGTTTCTGGGTGAAGCAGCAGCTCCAGGGGAAGCTGTACAGGACATACATGTTGAAAGATAGGGAACACTGAATGCTGCCTTCAAAACTAAATATAGGGGAAATCCACAAGCATAAGCTTTTCTGTCTGACACACTGGTAGCCATACAAGTACTGATATGTGTGAAGCTTTTCAGACAAGGAAAGACAGAGTATGTGATCAATTCTCGGGCGGATTTAATGGGAATGTTCTGTATTTCTACTTTTTTGCAAATCACTGCATAAGCAGAAGAAGAAAGTATTGCATTAGCTACCAAACAGAAAATAAGAACATCAATAGGAACAGCCAAAGCATCAGACATGAAGTACACCAGGGTTTGTTCAGGTGTTTTTGGGACCCCCACCTCACATCTCCACCCAATCATAATCTAATGTGTTAGGACCAAACTATGCACAACCATGCAAAACCCCCTATCAGCTATGGGATACAGTGATGACAATTAAGAACTGCCTAGAAAAGTGCATTTGACTGTTTAAGGCATAGTAGCGCCGACTCAGTCTGGCAGCTGTCCAAAACGAATTTCCACAAGGGGACCAATAAAGTATACATTATTATTATTATTATTATTATTTATTATATCGAAAAATCTAAAGTGTAAATTTCATACAACTAAACGATGTGTCTATCGTGAATGTTATATTTATGCAGAAATCAATCATACAGAACCCTGAAAAGAATCTTTTTGAACTATGCATATATGTATGTTTTGTCTTTTACTTAATGTAATTTCCGTTTATTTATTTTATGTCACACTTATTTTCAGTGTTGTGAATTTAATTTCGCTGTGGGTCATTGTCCAATAAGTGCACTTGTTGATTACTGTTGTAACATGACCAAATTTCTGACCATAAGTTCGGTTATGTGATGCCAACTGACCGAAGTCAATTCACATATGAAAATCAGAGACATGGTTGAATACTCCTGTCAATATTAACATTGCTGTGCAGCTAAACTGAAACCACCAGTATGTTCTGGTTGAAACATTACCATTGGGTGGATTATGTTCTCATACTTCCTATTTTTGATTGAATAAATCTACAAAATGTATTTGCTGTCGTCAATTAGTTGTTTTGAAATGTCTTTTTTAGGAAACAGGTTTGGGATAATGCTCGCTGACCTTGAGTCTAGACCTTTTCTTAAAATGATTAGTTTCCTGACTAAAAACATCAAACATAACATGTGACATTTTCCAAAGTGCATTTGCCTAATTCTGAGTATTTCTCAAAAAACTTTATTAATCAGTTTGTCATATTCTTGCGTGTGAAGGAGCAGCTATTATCAGATAACTAGACAGAAGGGACTTTGTGTAATTCATAGCGTATTCTTTTCCACTGATGATCTATCTTTTTTTCCTCTGGGGAGTGCAGTTCTATTGTTGATACAGCCCATAATTTTGATTTATCCTTTGGGTAAATAGAGACTGGTTTTCTCTGGCCCTTGGAAGAACACAGCTTTCAAATCACTTGATCATTAATCCACACATTGTTTTATTTATCCCTCGCTCTCAGCAACTAGGAGACAGACTGGAGGAAGACAGGGGGGGACACTTTGGGGTCAAAAAACAAGCGCTCCACTGTGACTCCCGGCCTATTGGGTGGAGGTTGTTGGGGGAGGATGGGTTGACGTTTCAGGGTGATATAAATATGCTGCCTGCTGGAAGTTTCAGGTGGTTCTGTGGTGAAGGTTTTCTGGATAATGTCAGCGACAGAGGCGAGCAGCGGCTAAAAGCTGAAAAATCCCCCAAGGGTGGGATTGAACTTGGGGGCAAACGTTCCACTGCAGGTCATCAGGGCATGTACACCTACAACTCCTCAACCAACCCCCAATACCAAAACATAAACCCGAGACCCCAGCCATGTAGCCAGATTCCTCTACTCACCATAACCCTATTAATCAAGTGATTATACTGTAGCTGTTTCCAAAATTAGCAAAGCCTCTTTATAATAAAACACATTTTGGTGCATGTAGGTCGGTAAGCAGAACTACTAATTCTATATACTGAGTGTTAATTGGATAAAGCACATTTAAAAAAAGACTAAAGATTATCACTGAGGTGTGCTGGTGGCCTTAGGGTCTCTCTACTGATTACCAGCAGAGAGATGTAATTGTGTTTCACACTTAATCACTGCAAAGGGTGCTATGAGCAACCACGGGTTGTCGAGTACCACAGAAGAACTGGTGCATGCACCCCAAATTTAAACTCTCTGAGTGTTGCACAGGCAAAAAGGCCCATTGAGGCCAAAGACAACAAATGGGACACTATTTAAAATAGGTCCGATGGGGCAAAAAACACAAACAAGCTGTTGTGTTGATTAACAAGATGACAAGCAAAAGCAAAATGTGGTCATATCCATCTTTCTTTGCATATTAAACAGTGTGAAGGTGTTGACCATCACACAACAATATTCCTGTTGAGAATAAACGGCACCTTGTCTGGACAGTAGGTGAGTAGAGGGTATAAAGGGTGGGACAAAATGGCTGCAGTCAAGACCGACTGTTTTCAACAGACCTCACATTAACGAGATGACGAGAAGTCAAAGAAGTTCTCACATCGTGTCACATCCAGTTACCATTTATTAAAACATTATCAGAACAATCTATCAGCCGTTACTGTCAGTCTCCAATAACTGTTGTGATTTAACTTCCTTATTAGTTACATGAAATATTTGATTGGCCTAAATTCTCCAACAGCCATCATATTGGTTTGTTGATGTACTGTATATAAATTTGCTTCCCAGACTTGATTGCTGGGTCTTTTCCTCTCTGACAACATAAATAAATTCAATCAATATATATGGGAAGGGGAAAGCAGAAATATATAACTGTAGTTTTTATTAATGATTTGTCAGATATTTAGAAGTGTCATGATATCACTTTAGAAATCTTCATAACCCTTGTGTTGGCCAAACTGTAGAAGTCAAATAACAAATGACTTTACCCAACTTCTGGTTAATAAAGTTCATCATCAACACTCACCAAATTTTAAGATGCCTTAGATTACACACAGAGACACATAAGCAGTTTATTATCTCTAGCTCACAGCCCCACTGTTCATTTATTACCAAGCATCTTGTGTTGTCTTCATTGCCTTTCTCTCTCTCTCCTCATGGATTTTAACCCCACAGCACTGAAACTCCACCTTATCCTGTGCCTGCAGCTTCACCCTGAGGCAGTAATAAGTAGTCAAACCTTCATCCCAGTATATGCTCACCCCATTTTCTATCACCAACCAATTGAAAACCACAATTACCCCAGGCTGTGGCGTACACCGTTCAGGGCGGGCAAGGCGCACACATGTTTTGATAGGTATACTTCATCTAGATTATTTATGTGTTTGTCTTGGCATGATCCCATCATGGCTAGTGCATTAAACGTCTCTAACAGAGCAATACAGGGCTTAAAGACCTCCAGAAAAGAAAGTTATGCTATAAAGCCACAGAGCAACATAGTAGAACAAAGTCAGTCCTTTTATCCCAATCCAATGTTAAACTTGTCCAGGAAGTATACTGTAAAAACTTTTTTTTTTTTCAACAATCCACTTTCTTTGCGTCGAATACTGCTCTTATCCAACTCCTAGAATACTTTTTAATCCTCTAACAGTCAGTGTAAACATTAAGCAATTCAATCAGTTCAGTTTTGGACACTTTTTGCTCAATTTAACATCAACTTTTTAACAGTTACTCTTGACACCTGTGATTTTCAAAGCTTGGCAGTACAAGTGATTTGGTGTCTCACGTGATTCTATGGTGTATTTTAAACTGTGCATCACCAAAACTCCCTTCTTACACCTGTGTACATGAAATTCAGTCTTCACTGTCTAGGGTTACAGAGATGTTAATTCATTCCTTGGCGTCATCCAGACTGGGTTTTTTTTAATGTTCTGTTGTCTGGCCTGTCTCAAATTATGACTATATGTCTTCAAATAGTCCAGAAAGTTGCAGCAAGAATTTTACCTATACCCAGAAAATTTGACCATATTACACTGGTCTAAAATTTTGACCAGACTAAGGTGCTTCTGATGATTTTAAATACAAGTACATCTTTGTACTTCCTACTGCATCTCCCCAGCCCTTATCCTCCAACTAATGCTCTCAATTCTTGGATGGAGAGGTTTGTGTCTGTCCCCAGAGTTAAAAAGAAATCAGTTAGCTGCAGGGCCTTTTCCTATTGTGCAACCTTCCTCTGATGTCAGCAGTGAAATTCTTCACTGACAGTCTGACTCTGAGGCTTTAAAATCCAAACTTTAAATTCATTTAAATGCCTTAACTTTCAATTTGTGGCTTTTTAACGTATTGCAGTGTTTTTACTTGGTACAATAGCCATCCATGACCAGTGGGTCAGATTCAGTCTTAGTGAATTAAGTATGTACCATATAGTCCTTTTTGTCCTGCTGATAAGATTATTGTACTGGTAAATGTCACTAAATTTCTCTGAATTTAGTCAGTTATTTTGTCTGGTTCCTCTCTCAAGCACAATAATATCCAGACTGTGTGCCTCTCCTTCTCTTTTTATCCATTCCACCATCTCTATCTTGCGAAGTACTTTTTCTAGGTCTTCATGGTAGGGAGGAGGTCATTTAGTACATGTCCTACCTGCTGGCAGTACTTAGAAGTTCCAGGTCCTCCCTTAAATATTCTTTGCTATGTTTAGTAATTAGAGTGCAGTTACTGGTCCTACCTTGATAAGTGTTTTGTATATTGCTTCTTGTTTCTCCTGTTTTCTCTTTCCACTTCCCTCACCCGAGTTGGTTACCATTGTTACAATGAATTTCAGTAATGGTGTGACTGTCTTCTCCATGCCAGACATGAGTATAGTTCTATTTAAACCCAACACACATGTATTCCTATAACAAGCACTATTGCCTATATACTTAAATTGTCCTTGGTCATTCATCTAACACCCTAATCAAAATGTTTGCTGGTAGCTAGATATTCCATAAAAGTTGGAATTTTGGTTTATATTAGAGGCCTGAAATAATTTCAGCAGCAAACAATAATGCTGTATTCTGTATTCAGCTATTACATTTACCTCAGAAACAGAGTAAATGAATGGACACATTTTTATGCAAAATAATGTAACAGGTTATATGTAGCTTTAAAGAATCGTATTCATTAAAAGAAAGTACAAGTATAAGTGTTTACCATAAATAAAGATAATAGGTAAATATAGAAATATATAATCCAATGTAATATGTAAAAGGAATTTTCAATTGAAAATTTAAATTTTTTGGAAGACAGTCAAATTATTAAAACATGATAACATTAAACCTCAAACAAGCACTTCCTGTAGTTGTGCAGGAGACCTGCACAATATTCAGGAAGATTTTTTCTCAAGAGTAAAGTAAATCTCTCAAAATGTATGAAACAGCATGGAAGTAATTCTTTTTATTTTTTCAGATTCTGTAAACATACTCTATGCATATTTTTATAATTCAAATTTAAGACTACACACGATATGATTGAAATAAATAATAAATAGAAATACGAATATAAATACAAAATAAAAGAAAAGAGAAGTTCTTAGAACAACTCCTGATAATATATAATAATAATGTGTTAATATAGCATATTTTGTCATGTCAATAACATTTTATAGTAATGATACATTACAACATAGTATAAATAATAAAAAATATTGACACATTGTGTATAGAAAATCAACAATATCTTACTTTGTTACAATAAGTCCATAAGTTTATCATTTAATTATATCCTTAAATAAGTAAATCTAAGGATATAATTATGTAAATGGAGTAATTAAGAACATTTTCTAAGTAAAAAGTTGAGGGAGTCAGTGTCACAGCGTGTTCCCCTGCCAACATTATGTTACCACTCTGCTAATGTGTGGTAATGCAGTGCAGACTTTTTCAGTCAATATACACATCTGAACTGCCAACAATAATGTAATTTAACAATAGTAAAAGCAGTGACGGATTACACATCTCAAACAAACTTTAAGCTTCTGCAAGTTGATTTTCGTGATTCATGCTACAGAGATGACAGGGATGTAGTGAGTAACCTAGAAAGCCAACGTCATTTGTTGGCTCCAGTATGCACAAATAATTAGTAATAATCTTTTAATGTCGTGTTGTGTTCTGATGAAGCTGTGCCTTGATATGTTTTATAGTGCAGTGCTTGTTCCCTTGGGGCGGCTCTGCACAGAGTTGTCAGGGACTTTATAATCACCTCCTCCACCTTGGAGATTGGTGATCGCTGGCAGCAGTCAGCTTTGACCTGCACTATAGCTCCACAGATTTAAGGTTCCTCTGTGGTTTTAAGCTAGCAGAATGGCAGGGGTTGGAGGAGAAGGGGGCTAATTGAAGTCAGCAGATGATGGGTGTGCTGTGATTTGTGTGGTGACAGGCAGTGTAATTACACGGCTGGTCAGAAAGAACATTACAGTAGTTAAGAGCTTTTGTGGGCGCTAACTTGCCCAATAAAAGGATCCTTACATTTTGGCATTTGTAAAGGATGGACAGTGCTGTCCTGTTGCTGAATATGGAATGTTTGTGTTTACTTTGACAAGGAAATGTCTGGAGATATCAAAGTCAGAACAAATCATGTCAGAGGGCAGAAGCATAAAGACACATTCTCTTTTGCTGTCTGTCTCTCTTACACGCACAGAACTGTAGTGTGCACGTCATTATAGCATTATAGGTTGGTGCCAAACCTCCTAAGAAGGGGATCCCTCCATCCCAACTGTTAGGATAACCAAATGGGACTTTTGTCGAGCATTACATATCTATGGTCCAAAAGTGTGTTTGTCAGAAGGAAGAATAAATTCTCCCATTTTGTTATGGATGTTAAGGCTGTTTGAAATCATTCAGTGGGCATGGTTCCCATCAGATTTGAGTGGTAATTTGTGAGGATGTGCTGTATAGTACAATCTCTAAAGTAATTAATAAAAGGCAAAGTTCAATGTTAAGTGCTTGGCGTGTGGGTTAGGGGGCACAGTATATCCACTGGAGGACAATGACCTGCAAATGCCTACTCCAGGAGATATTTCTTTTACAAGAGTTCAGAACAGAGTTAAACATACACATGCAAACCCTTTAGAAGGACCTCATTTCTGCATTCATTGGTCAAAAAATTGACCTGATCTTGATTCAAGTCACAAGTATAGACAAACAATATTGGCTTAAGATAAATACACAGTTATAATCTAACATATGTTGGACAACCCCAGTCAGAGTCACAGTAAAAGTGCTGATGGAAAACGTAAGTGAACCCTTGGATTTAGAAACTGCTCAAACCACATTTGGCAGCACCAACCTCAAACAAGCACTTCCTGTAGTTGTGCATCAGACCTACACAATATTCAAGAGGAAGTTTTCTCAAAGACCTGCTTCAGCTGAGACCAAAGGTGGACTTTTTTGTTTGGAGGCATTCTGTAATAGATGTACTTCAGTGTTTAGGTTAAATTAGGGTCATCTGCTGCTTCACTCAACATCTACTGAGCTGTCTACTGAAAACTGTCCTGACATCATCCTGTAAAATTGCTTGATAAAACTGGGATTAATTTCCTTCTCGATGATAAAGCTGTTTCGGCCAGAGGCAGCAAATCAGCCTGAAATCAGGATGTTCTTCCATGTCAGTATTGGGATGAAGTTTTAATGCTCATGTGCCCATTTTATCAAGCGTGTTCTTTCCAAACACTCCAATCAGTCCACAAAACATTTTTCCAGCAGCACTGTAGATTCTTGAGGCAAACTTCAGGTCTGCAGCTATGTTTTATTGTTTTTGGAAGGCAAGAGCTTCCTCCGTTGTGTCCTGCCATGGACACTATGCTCCATGAACCATGCACCATAATTTGTGTATAGACTCATGAACAGAGATGTTAACCAGCACCAGTGATTCCTTTAAGCCTTTGGCTGTTACTCTTTTTAACCTCATCCCCTGTTGTGCTTTTGGAGTTGTCTTAACTGGGCACCCAGTCTTAGGGGAAGTAGCCAAAGAACTAAATAATCTTAATTTATATACTCCTTGTCTAACTGTTGACCGATGAATATTTAAATCAGTCTGTAATCCTTTCCAGTTTTATCCAAGTGAACATTTTTATTCTGAGTTGATGAAAACCAAACTCAAATTGTTTGAGTTTTTTTAAATCAAAGTAGCTGTAACCCCATGTTTCATTCATTAGACTCAAGGTTTGCTAACTCCTATTATCTTTTGTTTATGTCAGCAGCCTAGAGGGTCACACACTTTTCCCTGGCCTCATTTTGATGTAAAGTTTGGTTTGTTCATAATTGTAGAACATCAAATTTATATAAAGATGTACACACATCTTCTATAAAACAATGCTTCTAAACCACAAACACAATCAAATATTCCAAGGTTTGTAGTCCTGCTATTATACTTAATATTGTAGTTGCTAAAATTAGGAGAAAACTCTTTAGACAGATGTAAAGTTTACCAAAAATATCCTGAAATCATGCTTTTTATTTTTATTTACTGATTATTTTATGTACTCTAGTGTAAAATTCACCAGAAAATCATCATATAAACACCTAATCTGTAATCAATAAAAATGTGGATTAGACTTAGAAAAAAAAAGGAAGAAAGAGGAAAACCTTTGTTAAAGCTACATTATATAGTTTTTCTTCTGCTTGAGCCACATGGGGGCAGCAGAACAAGCTGTAAACACTGCATATTACACTAGCTTATAAACCCAATACATTGAGTGTAATACACAATTTATTTTAAGTTTCAGTAGACACAATGCAGTTATTGTTGCTAAAGAAGATTACTACGGATTACACTGAACATTGAATTTTCTTTTACAAAATTTCCCATTTTCTTAGAATGTCCTTGTTTGGATGGTATGAATTTGCTCTCGTGAGATATTTAGGATTAAAAACTAAAACCATAGTTTAATGTAATATGCTAAAACGCATGACAGCCCTTGTGTAAAATAGAACTATAAAGCAGCAGAAAATGACCAAACGAGACGAATTAACATTGGGCAATGTCTAGGGGCTTTAGTGAACGTAGTATTTTGACATACAAATTTTTCTATAGAGGAGATAGGGTGCATGGGTTCAACAATAAAGACAAATTTCCCACAGAAGGCTAGAGTTTGACTAAGAACTAGCAGGGTAGCTTTTAATATACTGAGAGCCACCGTTTCCTCCTTTGTTCTTGAGAAGGGTGACCATTCTCACACAGAGCCTAGTTACTGATACCTCTTTGTATCTATCTATGTGTTCCATGCATAATAACCTCTTTACGTATTGCCTTGTGTAGTTGTTTGCCTGTTGTGTCCAGACATGAAGAGTTGTTTGCCACCCTTTTGAACGCAGACATTACAAATGTTGGTTAGCTTGTTGTGTGCATCCTGGCACATACACACATACAACACACAAACACATGTTGCACACATGACCACAGATGATGTAATGTTAAAAAAGCAGTTATTTTAATTACAGCACTTTTACTAAACTTAACCATGTTTATTCACGTCTTAACCTACATTTTGTGTCTCAACCCAACCTAACTGCTATGTAAGTGCAGCTATACTTTTTTTTTACTGTTTTGGACAAAAGAGTTGTGTAATGCCAGTCTCTGTTAATTGGACAATTACGTTAAAGGAGTTGTACGATTCAGTGAATCGGTAGCACAAGTACATGTGTCAAAAGTCAACAAGCATATTTAAATCTTAGCTACACAGTAACATTTATTTAAAGTTTGCAAGTATTAGCTAGCAAAGGCTATTATTAACTAACATGCATTTCTTAATTTTTTGTGCTCACTTGTATGGTCTAGTTAAGAGAGTTAAGATCAGTCTTCATGTGCAGATAAAGATTACAGTTCATTTTAATTTGAAATAACGTTTTGTGTAAAATGGACACATAAATCTAAAAGCAGTTTTAATCCAATAAATCTCTAGAAATGAAGCCAAAGGTGGTGAGACAGTTAACTGGCAGCTTTATATACTGCAGCCACATGTTGGGTATTTAAATGGTTGTGGTAGTACTCTGCAGTGTGTATTTGTACATGCCTTCATGTGTATCAGTGTATCCATCCAGCCCTAATCTGGCCTCAAGCCCTGGGCTTTCTGGAAAGATCCAGAGGCCAAAAAGATAGTCATGGACAAAAACAAAAACAAACTCTAAACCACACGTCATCCCAGTGAAATATGGTAATAATATAGAAGGAAGTTTACATTTTGTAAAAATATGCGTTATTTGTCTTAGCTTTCGTTTATGACTGGCTGAGCCGGCCGTGATGAGGGAGGCCATTTTCTCAAATGTTTCTGGATGTGGACCACAGAGCAGCCAACACCCCTGTCTATCTTTAGAGCAGGGAATCCACCCAAGAGCTGTCAGTCCAGCCGCCAAATCCATGACTGCTAAAACTCTCCAGACCCCCAAACATTAACAGCATCATTCAGAGACATCCACCCGCCCACCATGCGCACACACTCACGCTCTGATATTGCAAGATGTGGAGGTATTTGGTAGGAAAGAGTAAATAAATCAGGCCCCTGCATCATCAGCTGGGCTTACATAAGAGTAGCTCACCCACTAAATGTTGCAAGAAAAAAAAAGAAAAACGACCCTTTTTTTCAAAAATGCTTAGAAAAGGAGCAAAGATTTATCTACTCTGAAAGTTAACTCAATACCCAATTTTTCTTGGACTCCACCTTTGTTTTTCCAAGTGCTGGGAACTGTGCATAAAAAGGTCAAAGAAATAATGTTTTAAAAAAAACAGTTACATTATATTTGTGAAATTGAAAATTACTGCTGCTAAAAAAAAAGATTAATGACTGGCTGTGGGCTTTGTGGATCTCACTGGTGCTGCGCAGTGAAGCACTTAATAAATCACTGCTGTACATACAAGGAATTATTAGGGATAGTGTGTTTTCATGGTTTGTGTTGGTGCCAAATCTCTGAGAGCCAGATCTGGCCCCTGCTCTAATCTGTTTTTCAAGAGTCACATTAGAAGCCTGCTTGTTACGTAACTCTGCCCCTGATCCAAGCATAACTAGCAGAGAGCAAGGTGATAATATCTCCTCTGAATGCAGTCTGTTTGAGATTAATTAACACATGGAGACAGATTGATGGATCCATCAATTCAGCATTTGCTCATAAAATTTTACATAAATGTTAATGTAACACAATCCTGGTTGGATTGATTTACACATAGATCATCTGTGTAGCTACTTTTTAAGACACTGACTTCCCATGAACGGCCCCACACAAGAATCTTATTACAACTTTCAGTGCAGTTAAGAGTTAAGCAACGCCTGATGCGCGAATCTGTGTCATTTTCTTTCTGTAAATAAACCCAGATCGAAAGGTTTTTCTCAGCCAGCGCCCTCTACTGGCTGGAGCGATTGTTACACGAGCACATGCTGGAGTCAGAGAATGTTGTTGTTAAACCTTAAAGTACAATTTGGGAGGAGGTCAGCCTCTTGTTTCCAACCTACAGTCAGTCTCTTCCACCCACAGCCATTCCATAACCTTAACCACGTGTTTATTATTATAACCATGACGATGAAGGTCCTCTAACCTTAACTCGTTTTAATCCAAACCATGATCTTTCCATAAACCGATAACAAAGTTGATTTTGTGCATAAACCTAACAATGTATTTACCACAGTGATGGTTCACAGTTTGAGGGTGCATGCTTCATTTGATGGTAACACAGGTGTAGCGATAATTGAACTAAATGCTTAATTATATTAGAAAACACCTTCTGTATATACACTTGTATGCGTGTGTGTGTGTGTGTGTGTGTGTGCGTGATCAATATGTATGGTTTTAGCAATTCTGCGGCATCTCCAAAAATCACAGTTTGGGTCCTGCGTTCAAGAATGATATATGTTATTTCTAAAAGTCTTAGTTCAGGTTAAATTAAAGAAAGTAAAGACATTTATTATTATTTATTTTACTACAACATAGTAAAATACTAAAAAAGTTGACTGTTAATCATAACTATTTGGTTACTACTAAGTATTTTCCAAAACACAAACAAAGCATCTATCATGCTTTTGTTGCAGGAGTTAATACTGTCTAGGCAGATATGTCTGTTGAATGTGTCTCCATGTTCCATTCATACAAAACAAAATCTGAGTAGCAAGTACATATTTTCACAAAACATAATTTGTTTAGACATTAATTTCTTTATTTAGTAGATTTACACAAATTTTGAAGACAACTAAATGTTGTAGAGAATCAGTGGGTTTCACCAGGTGGGCTTTTATTTTGTTTCTTTCTTGGTGTTTGTCTGTCTGAGTACACGCTTGTAACCGAGGGGGGCAACAGTATTCCAGTATTCCAATGTATGAAACATATTACTGTGGTGGCTATAGTTAGTAAATAGATTCAATCATATATATATTTTTTTATTTTAAAGTTTTATAGTTTTAGTTTTTTAGCATGAAATTGTTTGATTTGGTTTAGTTATTTGCAAAACAATTAGGTGTTGAACTGAAAGTACAAAATGTGAAATCAGCATATTAATCAAGTAAAAATCAGCTAGTTTAATAACATTCATTTTTTTACATTTCAAAGGGGCAGTGATTATTTTTCTGTACATTAGTCTGATTGGAGGAGCTTTTCAGGGCCAAGAATATCTGACATGGGGCCATGGGCATAAATGAAACATGGGCACCCGCGTCCTGCTCTTGCAAGTTTGATATGTTTTGATTTAGATATATATATATATAGAGAGAGAGAGAGAGAGATTTATATTTAGATTTTTTAAAGGAATAAGCACCACCAAAACAAAATAGCAACTGTTAGATTAAAGGTGTTAAAAGTTGGTATTAGAATATGATCCCAACAACAAGACAAAAGATCAATAATCAGCTAAAGGTATAGGAGCAACCATAAGGCTTCATCATTTAAATTGCTTCAGCGCTTTAGTTGTGCAACAAGTTTTACCAAACAAATATTCTCCAAATCAATTTAACACAAAATAATTAGTAAAAACAGTGATGTGCAATGCTCTGGGGACTGAAATCTGTCTGGGGACAGAAGTTGAGCCTTCTGTAAACTCTAGAGCTTTGGCTAAAATCAGAGAAATAACCAAACGCAAGCTAAGAAATATGGCAGTGTAAAAATTTGGGATAAATTTAAGCATATTTGCAATATAGGTCATCAGTAAAGTCCAGGCAACATGGCTAAGTCAAATGTGCATTCCTATCTCTCAGTACCATGTATTCTTTCATTGTATCTTTTAATAATGTGTTCAGCAAGATTCTACATGCAGCTGCAGAAGCTCTCTCTCTTTTTATGGACGAAGATGGTGTGTGGCGCAGCGTGTTTGCCGTGTACTACTCTGGTTAGCGGTGTGGGCCATGCAGTCAGCTCTGATTAGAAGAAAGCAGGAATCAGAGTGAGGCCGTCAACCTGCACGCCTGATCCGCTTTGATATTAAACATCATTCATAATCACAAACAAATGCAATAAAGGAAGAGTTATGACTGCTGCTCACACTCTTTCCATCATAACCACCATGTTACAGCACTAGCTGAACAGAAGCAGGCACTGTAATGACTTATTTTGGAGTATCAGTAAGACACTAACTTTATTCCTGATGTTTGACTTTGATAATTAAATTATCTTTGTTTTACAGCAATGCAGACTGACTTTTTAAAAATTAATACAGAATTATCTTTTGTCATTTACCACAAGAGACTGAGCACAACAACAGTTCACTCCTAACTATGGAAATAATCCAAAATCAAATTTTCAATCAAAGATTCGTTTTTTAACACTTTATTAATTTCTTATTAATATTTCTAGGTAAGAGTGGAGGAAGGTGGATTCGAAGTTAACAAAGTCTTTATTTACAACAGCACTAATTATAAAGAGGTGCCTTAACCTTAACAACTGTCAATCACATCTGACCATGAGATGTGATTGACAGCTGCAGTCACTAAGTCATGAATCCAGCGTGAATATAATGTGACCAACATATTTACTCTGTGAACACAGTCTGTACGGAACCTTAAAGACTGAGACATACAGTAAAACTGATATAGGAACTTAGTGTTCATGCAGGAAAATAAGGTTGAAACGATACGTTGTCGGCTTGCATTAACACATAACATAGCCATTCCAGCAAATCATCAAATTATTTTTTCAATCAGCAGAGGTTTGCTGCTTTTAAAGCTATAGTCTGAGCATAATCCGCTCTATGGCCTCCTACATCCACACGTCCCTGCTTTTCAGCACCGCTGACATCACTGTATAACATGAAAACCTTGTTGGGAATTCCACACTTAAGTGTAGGAGACAGACAAAGTTGAGCCCTAGAGGAATTTCAATGTTGTGGCTTTCAGTACAGATTCAAAAATCCTCTGAATGCTGGTTTCCAGTTAACACAGAAGAAATACGCATTCGTTTTTATTTCTTTAGGCACTGAAAAAGAAAGCAGAAAAAAAAATCAGCTTCACTGTGTAAAATTGTAAAATTTGTACTTTTCAATCTGATAGAGGTTGTGTGACATTAGACTTATCTGAAAAGCAAACAGAATTAGTTTTATTTTATTTTATTTTTCATGAGTGATCAGTTAAAAAGATGAATTTTATAATAACCAACATAATAAAGGATCTGGATCTTTTGGAGGATGATTATTGCTGGTGCAGAGTGAGGATGTGAAAGCATTTTACCAATGCCTGATGCATTCCTGCTCCAGCAAAAAAAAATAATAATGATAATAATAAGGTAGAGCTCCTCAGACAGTGTGAAGACCAATGTAGTTTATTAAATGCTGAATATAACCCAATGGATAAAAGTCTATTCACAGAAAATTCACTCTAAAATGCCTTGTACTGTTTAAGCCATTTGTTTTCCAAGCAATAAACCCAAATGAGCTGGTGTGTGACAACTTGCTGCTTTAACTGCAGTTTACTAACAGTGTTTGATTTGTGTGTGTAGACTTGTGTGTGTGGGGTATTTCTGTTTATTATTTTGGACGTTTTACACACTGACCAAATAATGTAACGGAATGCATCTCATTGTGGTTTCGAGTGAAGTCTCCACCAGACAACAAAAACAAAAATTCTTCTTGTCTGATGTTTGATTTTCTTTTCTTTTTTTTTCTTTTGGATTTTATTAATTAACAATTCAATAAGTTTTATACAGATGTAGTTTCTCAACACCGGTGTTGTTAATATTTTGATTTATTCGTGTCTTCACAAATCATGTTATAACCATGTTTTGATCTAAATGGATTTAACCTACTGTCAACTGATAAAACACTCTGTAGTCTCAGGGTTACCTATCACCAGTTTAACAACCATGACGAATAAAATGACTTGTCTAGTATTATAGTAATCTTTTATTTTGAAACGACTCAGTCATCCCGTATTTAAATAACGCGCTTTTTCAATCTCCACATTAAAGTGATGTATTCCTCTGTGTTTATTATATTCTTATATCTTACAGTCCTGTTTTAAATGTATTTAATAACCAACCAATGGAACACTAATGTTTTATCAGCTTGAAGAAATAATGACCGCAGACACAGTGATGATGTTGTTTCAGTTACATTTTAATGTAGTCTATAGTTGTAATCTTTTTTTTTTTTTTTAAGTACGTTTTCGTATTTTTGAAAATTAAAATGACAAAAAAAAAAAAAAAAACCAAATCTTCTTCACAACAGCTCTGGATGGTTCACAGACCACACGAGTGTCTGCGGCTGCTGAGCGGCATGAACAGTTTTACAACGAGCAGAGAAACGTCCCATGTAACATTAAGATATATTCAGACATGTCAGTCAGTCCTCCGGCCGTTACGCGCCCCCCGGGCGCGCGTAACATCACAACAAAACTTAAATTAAATATAAATAGCGAGACATATACATCATAAAATGTATAGATATGTACAACTGTGCAACATGGCAACACGGTTCATCACACCACCAGTATGTAGTCGAGTCCACAGCACTTTCCACTACAGGTACACACACACGTGGCCGTGTCAGGGCTCCTCTACTATCAGCTGTCCGAGTCCACCTCGCTTTTGCTCTCCTCGGTTTTCTCCGCGGACGTTTTGCTGGATTTGTTCCATTTGTTCTGAGAGCTCTCTGACTCCTCTGATGAAGAGCGTTTCTGTCTCCTCCACTTCGCGCGTCTGTTTTTGAACCAAACCTACATGATGAGAAACACAGTTTTAACAACTACGCTCAAAGCTTCTCTCTTCTTAGTTGTTTTGTTTGTTTTAATAGTTGTGTAAATATATTTTAATCTGAATGTCTCTGTTAGAAGTCGACTGTTTGAGTCTGCGGGTTTTTGAGTCTGCGGGTTTTTGAGTCTGCGCGTTTTTGACGCCATAAAATGATGCAAATACTTTTTCTTCTACTTCAATTGTGCAGTGCAGAGGTGGTACACGTAGAAGTACACAAAGCCAATAGTCAAGTAGTGCAAATACTTGACTAAATAACTCCACTACAACCACTTAGTTCTTTACTCAGATTGAAGTACTAAATAGGAGATGATGCGTTCAAATGTACGCAGATATTTTAGGATTCTTACATCTCTAAATTCATGTATAACGTTTATGTCTGTGTTTGTACTTTTGCACATGTACTCAACTAAAAACACCATCTAGCTTCTGTTCAACACGTTTGAATTTGGGGTGGTTGATAAAATCAAAGTCAAATCCAGATTTGTTCTCTCAAAGACGGTGGAGCTCATTTGAACCAGTGTTCGCGTCCGTAGGAATAAATCATTAGAATTTATAAAGTGACACAGTAACGAAGCACAAATGTAGTGGATTGAAAGCAGAAAAAGCGTGGATTAATATAATCCAGTAACGTAATTATAAAAAGTAAAAAGTAAATATACTTAGTTGCCTAAACTTTATTAATCTCACGTGTCATTGGACAGAAAAGTAACGCTGAATGATTCCAGTTATTACTTCTTAAAGTAACATAAATGACTCAAGTCTTGTATTAAGACAGGCTTGGTGGGACATTTCTTCCATGTCTTCTTTTTCTTCACATACTGAACTTCATTAAAAATTCACATAATTTAGTCCAATGACTATTAAACGTCATATTTTATTTTATGACGTTCTCAAATGTCATTGTTTATAGAATCCCCGTTCTTGGATGTATGTTAACTGTCTGCTGTGGTGAGAAACCGTGTGTTGATCTGTGAAAATGCTCCTCTGATCATAATGTTTGGTTCCCTCCTCACTGTGCCTTGCGTCTCTATTTAGGAGTTGGATTTCTTTATTTACAAACCAATAGAGGGACGTGATTTAATGTCTGCAGCTAGGACCCAGATGACATCAGTGAATGTATTTTATTCCGGCTCCGTTGTTGAGCTAAAGTTTCTCTTCAGTTGTTGTATGTCTTTGTTTTTACAGGTTGTTACTGTGGTTTTCCACACGGCTTTCATAAACCCAGCTACATTTGAACATTGCACCACAGCAGCTTTATTACGGCCAAATACATATCTATTAAGTTATAGTTGTAGATTTGAAAATGAAATCAAACTATAACACCATAAAAGCACAGAGTTATATTTATATAGATATGAATTTTGAACTTTTTGATTGAGACGCTATTAACTTTATATACTAATTAATATTAACTTTAGTTTAGAGATATTCCCAAGGGACTAATGAAGTAGGACTGTGTGATGATGCTGAATACTATTATTATCAATAATAATAATAATGTTATTGTTGTTGTGGAAAACTAAAAAAAATGGCAAACGAAGTGGAAAACAAAAACTAAAAATAATAACTGTTCAGCAGCTTCATGAGCAGGGAAATAGTCTGGAGAAATAGTAGCAGTCTAAAAACTAGGCCTATAAGAATAATAAGAATAAAAATAAGAGAAAAGAATGAGGTGATTCTGGAAATCTAAGCTACAAAAAGAGTCAAAGCGCCACTGACCTCGACCTTCTCTTCCCGGAGGTGGACCTTGCGGGCCAGCTGCTCCCGGGTGCCGACGTCCGGGTACTTTGTCTCTTGGAAGAGGCCCTCCAGAGCCTCCAGCTGCTCGTCGGTGAAGATGGTGCGGTGTCTCCGCTTCCTGCGGCAGTGCAGCTGGTTGAGGAGCTGCAGCTCTGTCCGAGACAGGCTGCCCATGTTCATGTAGGACATCATCTGATGGGGCACCGGGGAGATCAGCACGGAACCCGGGGTGTCGTAGCCTGCGGGGCGGAGGGACGGAGAGACGGAGAGACATTACACACAGGGCTGAGTTGAGTTAAACTGCCACAGACAATCTATGGCCCGTGTGTAAACACACATCCTGAGTAATGTGGCTAATTGGAAACTCCGGCCTCAGTTGTGTACATGCAGACTGCAGCTGATCCATATAATAACAGAACATTGGAAACTCTGGGAGAAGCTCTGCTCTCTACGCACGTGAATAATTCAGTCCATGCATAAAAAATAAACTCAGTTATAATCTGTAACTGTCACCAGCGAAACGGGCAAATTAAACACTGGACAACAAAGGAACAAGACAAAGACATCACACGTACAGGTGTCAGTGTGAATATTTACATGTGTTTGGAAGTTCAAGTGCAGATTTTAACTGATTCTTTAACAGTGTTATTATTATTATTATTATTATTATTATTATTATTATTATTATTATTATTATTATTATTATTATTTTACACATAACCTCTGAAGGATCATTTGCCTTCCAAAATAAACGTGTGGTGTCACGACTGCCCCTCAAAACCGACTTTTACCTTTGATATGTGGCTTCAAAACGAGGCCTGCAACGAATAAACCATCGTTTCTGTGCAGTCTGCGAATATGTGCAGACAGCAAAACGTTTCCATGTTTCAGAAAATAAACATACTTTAAGATCAACTGTGTATTTTACAGAGGTCTTTTCACGCCTGAAGTTAAAGTTTAGCTCTCTAAAATAATTAAGAGGGAAGTGAGAGTTTCCTACCTGCCGGGATACAGGGACACTGCTGCGGGCTGAGGCCGGGCACGGAGCCGCAGCACGGCGGCCCTCCTCCGGCTCCCTGGACATGCAGCTGTCCGTAGTAGTAGCCGTTATATCCTATCCTGGTCCCGTTCACAGGCTGAACTCCAGGGGGAGAAGGTCCGCATGTAGCAGAGTACAGTCCGTTGTAGTCGGTGTAGATAGAGTCCGTGAGGCCGGCGGACAGCACCACCGGGCCGCTGCGGTGCAACAGCAGCGGCTCCTTGCAGCTCGGTCGGCCGGACAGGATGCTGTCTATGCTGAACATCCCGGCGGGCATCACACCGGCGCGATGGAGCTCGAAAAGTGGCAAAAAGAAAGTCGGGGAAGTGAACAGCTCGTACAAAGGACCAAAGGTTTCCGATGCGAGTGGGAAAAAAGTTTCCTAAAAGTGCGTCATGGTGTCTCTGGTGGGTGCTTGTCTTCCCTGCGTGCGCGACTCAGTGAGGGCGTCTCGGGAAGAAAACGCGGACTGCTGGTTTTAATGGGACCAGCTGAGAGCAGGGCTGGCTTTATACGCCGCTGACGTCACCGCGGAGCAGGAGCAGCTCTGGGATCAGCTGCTGGAGCTCGCGCCGCCGAACGGCCGCAGATCTGTGTATTGAGAATTAATTCAATTAAGATAATCCGCACTGTTTGCAGACTTTTGGAAACGCTGTTGCTGGGTCACTGAATCTCTTCCTACACAGTAATCCGATTATTTCTTTGTCAACGAAGGCATCATAATCTATAGGACGCAGTGTTTGGAGCGCGGGGGCGGGCAGAGGCCTGTGCGTCAGTTCATAAAGACGCACAGTCCACGAAAAACGGGTCTCCAGGCCTAGCAACTAGTTCTTGACACAATGCTGGGCCAATAGCAAATAGTTCATTTTCTAAAGGTATCAGCCGGTTTGGAAGTGATTGAATTGTTACTGTAGGTCTGTGTATGAATCAGTCGGACACGCTGTATGTGCAGCCTGTAGGAAACCGTGTGCGTCAATACAGACATTCTTTCAAATTTAAATTAAATATAGGTTGTCGGGTAATTTCTGGCCCTACACAAAACTCTATATAAAAAATGCAAATTTTTTGATAATGCTAAATTTACTGATATAGGAACAAAAACAAATTAAACATTTTTTTTACAAGGCGATTTAACGTGTGTGCGGCGTCATTTCACAGCAAGTATGTCTATTAGAATAATTAATGTGTGTTCCTACTGTCCTGAAATAGTTCTTCATTAGCAGGCCTACAACTAGTCTCCATGTGTGTAGGATTACTAGTGAAAGATAATAAAACGACATATTGACCCGTAGATTTACACCGAGTGCGTAAAGCTGCAGAGTAACTGGAGGCCTAATCATGGCTTTTATTTGTTTGTGTCCCTCTTCCTCCGCAGGAGTAAATGAATATTAACCACATTTCCATGTCAGACAGAAGCCACTGAGCATTATATCTGGGCTTCATCTCATTATCCATCCAGCGCTCGCTCCTCCGCGGGGAGCACATCAGCGCGTTTCCTCCCCCGGCAGCAGCTCCCTCTCTGCGGGTCAGCAACGCCGAACATTTCCCCCCTGACCGGGATAAGATAACGGCCCATTATCGCCTCCATTCAGCCTGGAATAAAGAAAACTTATTGCATATTTACACGGCTAATCAACATGGGCTGAGTGGTGCAGAGGGGAGGGGAGGGGGGGCGCTGCTGGCTGCTGTGGAGGAACGTGGATTCCCAGTTCAGACCCTTAATGGGACTCACTGATTGCATTTAGCCCTCAATGGGGTTTTAACACATGCTCTTGTCAGGCGGAGAGATAAGTTTGTGATTTGAAAATGTGCCGTTTAGACGCGGGGAATTCGGAACCATTGTCTTCCACTAATGCGCTAAAACAACTGATTTCAATCACTTCCGAAGATGAATTCCACGTGCACGAAAGTATAACTGCAGTTCATGTTACAAGCTGTTTTTATGAGAATATTAATCCTGCCTAAACATCACACTGTTGAAGATTATCAGAGGCCTACTGGCTGTTTTCTAACGGAAAAAAGAGAATAAAACTCTGAAATCGCTTATTTCTGGTAAACGCATCCACTCTTCTCTCGTGTATAACACAGATTTGTGCCTTATGTGCTTTTAAAAATACTATAGATGAAAACAAGACAAATATTAAAATGATCCCATGTTTGTTTAGGTAATAATTCAAGTTCATTTAATGAGTCTATGTCATGATTTTGCACAGCGCTCTGTTTCTGCATGTGAAATACAGGCTGCAGACATAAAACTAAATCCTCCTCCTGTCCATGCAGCATTCTGCTTGTTGTTGCTTTTTGGTATGGAAACATGTTTTTCTTGCTGAAAAGCCTTTTTTTTTCTGTAATACAGTCACACTGATTCCAGCCGAGTGGAGAGAGGGGGGTAAAAAGACCAGGGCCATATGCTGTTATTATTTTCCCATATTTCTACTTCCAAGCAGGCATTGAAAGGACAGATGAAAAAAGAGATTGCTATAAAACTAAATGTCCATTTGAAATTAAAAGCTGTGGAAAAGCGGTGTGAAGGCAGCACTTTTAGGTGAATAGAGGTGTCAGTCAGGCTGCAGATGGAGGCTGAAGACTCACAAAGCTACAATAGCACAGGCATCTTTATATATCAGAGCCCTGATCTGTAAAACCTGGTTAAATACAGCAAACGAAATGGGGCTACTTGGTAATGCATCCTGCCAAGAGGGGATAAATACACGTTGACGGCTGCCTGGGCTTTTATAGTGACTGCAGGAGAAAGTAGCATCTGCATAATTTGCATAATCACACACACAACAGCCAATATGTATGTACAACAATATATATATATATATATATATATATATATATATATATATATATATATATAGATAGATAGATAGATAGATAGATAGATAGATATAGATAGATATATATATATATATATATATATATATATATATATAGATAGATACATAGATAGATAGATAGTAGTGCATGTGGGATAGGTTTTAATGGCTCAGTCAGGAACAACTTTGAGTGATGTCACTCACGCTTTTTATTGCTGCATTAAGTCAGCAGATTGTTTTTAATGAATTGCTCGTAAGGTCACTGAATGATGTCTCCCTCCACATCTGTCCCAAAGCTGAGAAGGCTGCAATTGTTGTGACTTTCTGACACGTCCACTTTAAGCTGTGTCAGCTGTGTGAAGGTGGAGGTCGCATTTTGTGTATTTCATCACCCCCCACCCCCTGTCCTTTGTCCTGCCACAGGTAGAACCTGGCCTCGGATTATAAAATGTGCAATGCAACCGATGGAAAATAGTATCAGCAGATTATATTGTTGTTCCTCTACAATGATGCACGTGTTTCATGATCTGATGCCTGCTCCAACGTTGTTTATTTTTGGCCGAAAACGTAACAAACCTGGTTGTTTCATTGTTGTCGTGGGCATAATACTGGCCATGATTGACATGCAGGTGAACACACAGTGTATCACAGCTTTGTTATGTGTGAGGCAGTGTAGCTGCAGACTGATCCATGTGCCCATGCTGACCCCTGTCCACCACAACATAACCAGCGCCGGGCTGCCTGGCGTATGTGGTAACAGAACGGATGTAAATGCAGTTAAAAAGGCACAGGCTCAGTTTAGAGCAGCGTGTAGGCTGTAGAGACACTGCTCTTGCTCCCGTGGCTTCTCTTCTGCACTATGAGCAGTGGAGCTGGAAGTCTGACAGCGTGTGTGTCTTTCTTCTTACATTTGATGCACTTTTGTTTAGCAAAATAGCAATAATACTAAAAAACTAAATATATTTATTGAAATTATTACTGCCTGTGTGTATCTAACATTTCTGCTGTTATTTTTACCAGCGCTATAAGGTTCCACATAACTGTGATATAATTATTAGTAGAAGTGTCTACTTTTATTAGTTTATGAGTTTCATTCACAACATGCAGTATTATACATACTAGTATAATTTTCTACTAATACTGCTGTTTTCACTATAAATCTTTTCCTAGGTCTAGTTTCACTATTGCTTTTACATTTAAATGTTGTTTACGGTGTAAAAGCTTTAAAGTTTGATGAATACATAGTCATTTCATTAGAATTATATCTACAGAGATAGATGTTAAAACATGACAAAGCATAACTCAATAAAAAATATACACCCCACACTCAATGTAAAAAAAAAAAAAAACAGTTTGTGTATGCGACGGCATGTAAGAGTGTGTGAATGTGAGTAATGAATATATAGACAGTTACACATGCAGGCTGGTGTGGTGCCAGACGGGCCTGTATGTGTGTCTGTGTATTTACTTCCTGTTTATTTGAAAGGAGACACAGAAAACTAGATTAGCAGACCTCCTCCACACACACACACAGACACACACACACCGCAGACATCCATATTTATTGTACATGTCAGTCCTGTCATGTAGAGTCTGCAGTGTTCTACACTTGTACAGTTTGTTGGATCTTTCCAGGACTGAGTTCAGTGTCCACAATGAAATCCATGTGTGTGTTGCTCAGAACTGTTTTTGCTAAAGTAGAGGCAGGCATACCTCCCCTTAACCCACACGCACTCTCCACTCCTCATCATTCCCACCACCACCCCATGAAAACGGTCTGGTTCTCAAAAAAATAATAAAAAAAGAAAAACCCACAAAGTGCCTGTAACCTGACCACAAATTCAATATCTGCCTCACACATCAAAGATCGTGAATCACTAAATGTAGTTTTTGTTCAGCAGTCGTGTTCTTCACACGACTGTTCAGCCACGTTGTAAATGTAATAATCGTTGCACAACGAGGCCTCTGCCACTGGAAAACAAGTGGCAGTGATGAATGGTGCTTTCTGACAAATCGTGTTTCCACTGTAAAGAGACTGTAATCCAGGTTCTCCTTTGTTTGCCTTGTGATGCAACACGAGGCCAAATCAACACAGTTGTCTAATCAACCTAAATTCCTGAAGTGAGCAGGTAACAGGTACACGGATCTCACTGACTCTACAGCGAGAAGGTGTTTATATTAAAATACTCATTGAAACATGGCATCATTTGTCTCTTTTAACCCATTTTACTGTAAAGTACCAGTCAACACATTGGGAGAATGGGTGTGTGTCATAAGTAAAATAAATTATCCTATTAGGAACGACAGGTGCATTGGCGTTGGATTTCAAATCTCTTAGTGCCAGTAGCAGACTGCAGTCTGGATGGTTTCATCTGAAATATGGGACTGATGCTCTGATCATAACTTTTTATAAAATATTAATATATGTTATTATATATTGTTCAGGGAGTTAGGGAGAGGAATGGGGATTAAAGGTTTTTTTTTTTCTTTATTTTCAGAAGGTTGTTGTAAGTAAAAAAAAATATTAGATTAATATATAAATAGTAATTTATAAAAAAAAATATGTTGGCTAAAGGTTGAAATCTACTGATGTACATATGATACAGTTCACCACCACACAATGGCAATCACATGAAAATGCTATTAATAAAAACAATGAATAATAATAATTACATTGCAACTAACAACTGAAAATGAGACTAAGCAGTCAAATGTAAATAATTTTATATTTTAGCATTTTCACCACACACACACACAAGACACAAATCAACAGTGCCAATCAAAAGCAGTGGGTGGCACTGTTGCTGTGCCCCCTAAGTCTCAGTGCTGACTCTGAATAAAAAGCTATTGATGCAGGAATAAAAGTAGAAAGTTGGTCGCAAAGACATACAGAAACTTTCCTCAGTCTACTGTGACTTTCATGACTTGATCATTCTTGAACCTGGAAATACCTTAAAGCTGTGTAAAGATCTTCACCTGGAGTGTAGTTGATGAAGAGCACCAGAGGCAGCTGGAAGAGGAGGACGGTGCTAAAGCCAGACTCCAAGTCGCCACATAATATGAATTTTCAACTTGTGGTTCACACACTTTTCGGACAGTGGCTTACACACATAAAAACAGGACAAACACATCTGTGTGTTGTTGCTTCCTGTGGCTTTGTCAGTGAAATGCATTTCTGAAGCTTTCACGCCTGTCTGGTTGATTTTCCTAAGAACAGCCGCTTCAGAGTCACATGATTATACAACCCATTCAAAGAGGGGGTGAATGCAAGTGTGTCCATTTTCAAAATGGCAGTGTGGTACCTGCTACTGAGCCCTTGCCTATGTCCAGTCATTTTCTACTTAAATGGTTTCAATTCAGTGCTAACGTCATGCTGTCAAAGGACAGAAATGGCCCGGCCGCTTTCATTCAGGAGTCATCAATCATTTATTATAACCACAATCCATCAGCCAATCCTGGTAATTACTGATTACAAGCAGCCAGTCATGTGGCAGGATCAAGGAAACACACACACACACACACACTTCTGTGATGTTCAGAATCAGAAACACATTTACACATTAGACGGTCTGAAACATGCTCTCTGCCTGCCCCCTCTTTTCACAGAGGTGCTACTTAACACACTTTGGAATTATAAGAAATTCAAATCAGCTCTACAGGCCGTGGCAGCAACATAATGAAACCTAGAATTATTCTATCAAAACAAGCTGGCACTGACACAGCCAGGATGGATTGAACACATTAGAATTTAAACCTCAGCCCTGTCTTAACACAACACCGCGCTGCTCTTCAAAAATGTCTTTTTCATATGGACACTGGACCATCATGGCTGAATGTGTATTTACATCCAACTCCATCACGCCCAACACTGAGTTATGACTCTCTATAATATGGTGTTTTGGAAACTGTAAAAACTAATAGTGATCAAAATAAAAAAATACTACATACTCCTGCTAATTACTAGTACTTCCAAGTGTCTGTTTCTATGTACAGTTTCAATCTGCATGAAAGTGGAAAAGCCAGACCAAAAAATTACTAATATTCCAGCTGTCTGAAGTGAAACAGATGAACTGATGGTATTTGATTTGGTTTTTGTTTTGTTTTTGTATTGTAGACTAAATATTCAAAGGACGAATGCAACTGGAACATTCTCGGTTTGATTTAAGACAGGTTCGTTTACTGAATGTTCTCCCTTTATCACTATAATAGCTGATAAAACCTCCTCAGAGAACAAGTGTGCAGTGAGGATTAGAAAACCCCCTTTGCAGAAATGAAAGGGGAAATAAAATGTTTAGTGTATGGGTGTTTCTGTGGCTGAGCTCATCATATATTTTAACCACAATTTTAACCACAACTTACTATATATATATATAATAACCTTTAGTAAGGGAACTAACCCCTGACCTTTAAACCAACAAGGTAAAAGTCCATGCTGGTGACTCTGTGAGTCTGTACTTGAGCTCAATGCTAATATAAATATGTTAACATGACCGCAGTGACAATGCTGTATCAAAAGTCAAAGAGGTCATGATTCACCTCTTTTTCCCACTATTGGTGTTTTCTATTGCCTACCACCGTTCCCACAACAATGCTTTGTGAACTTCTCGGGGTATTTATGCTCCACTGTTTCTGTAACTTCACTTCACAACACCATTGTTCAGAAATGACCCTGCTGTTTGAACTTCTCTCTCAACATAACTATTTGAAGCACTTTCCGTGCAAAGAACCTCTTCCTGGGGAGACTTTCTGAAAATATGCTCTCTCATTCACATTTTTTAATGATATCATTTCTCCTTCTCTCTCCAGCTGTCATCTTTTCTCCATAAACACTTTTGATGTGTTCAGACAGCAGGTTGTGCTGTATGATCTAGCTTTGATAGAATATAGTAGCACACCCTAAATCCTTTACCATGTTAACTGTTATACACCCCACTAAAAGCGATAACCAGCAGCCCGCCTCTTCTGCTTTGAGAGGCCTGATAAATACCAAGAGTGGTGGCACACCACCAAGACTCAGGGCAGCAGGGGAAGGGGAGCACAGTGCAGCCCTAAAACAGAAACAGATTGTTGAGATCTGGGAGGTATTACTCAGCCAGCACCTGGTCTGCACAGGTCCCACCCCTGTGTAACTCAATCTAAAAGCTTAACTCTGTCAAGCTACTGGCAGAGGTCCCTCATTAATCCAGTACAGGTGCCAAAGAGCCCGGTCTACCCACTATAGGGCAAAAGACGCTATACTGCATGTTTGCATGGATATGTGGAGACACTGTTAAGTTTATGATTTGCATGTATGGCTGAAATATATAAGGTAGAAAATAAAGGGAGACGAGAAAAACGATGTTTTAACAAATGAGGGAAATCAGGTAACAGGAAGTAAGTAGATTCTTGTCATCAAAATGAAGCAAATCCTTTAAAAACCTTGAGGTCTTATGAGGGATTGATATGAGACAAAACCCCACTTAAACTCCTTGCTCACTTCTTGCCCCTGGAAATTAAAGCAGATTTTAACAGTGCCACCATTGTGATTTACAAATAATTTGATGGGGCAGCTAAAAATCTTTAATATCCACTGTTGACAGAATGGAATTAGCCGCATATTTTCCTCCAAACTTTCAATTTTCTTCCTTGTTGTGTAGGCCCAGGCTCTAATCCCATCTTTATATGGTTTGCGTATTAACCCCCGTCAAAAACACTCACACACAGGTTGCAAGCCTGCTCCAGGGACCTGTTTTGCAAGGCTAGGCGCGTTTGTTCGCCAGCCTCAACGTGGCCTTTGTTGGTCAGCTAAGAAGGGAACGGGGGCCTCATGTAGCCTGCCAGCATGAGGGGTTATTCAGGAGCCAGAGAATCAATCCAGCATTACAGTTAAGCTATGTAATAATTACCATCATTAGGGGTAACTGGAGCATGCAGATGACCAGACTCTGCCCATAAACCTGAAGCTAATGCTGCGTGTTCTTTGAGACATTTGTCATATACATAATTCAGTAATCCTGGAAATACATATTAACATTCCCTCGCAGCTGAAAACTGTCAGAGCTTTGCCCCGCAGCTCTCTGGATCTCTGCTCTCCCAGGAGTTTACAAGGTCAACTTCCATACTTCCCCTATTCCATTCAGAGTACACTGTCAGAGAGGAAGAGAGGGGCTTTTACTGCAGGAATCTGTGCAAAATTCAATTACTGAGTTGGTTTTGGGGTAATTCAAATAATCACTACAATGTAGTTTGATCACACAGGCAAATGTTGTTTTAAGAAGAGAGAACACAGCACATGCAGCTCTGAGAAGATATTTATTTGCTGGTTTTGGGATATGGCTGTTTAGCAGATCCTATTAGTGAGCCATGCCGTCTATGTCTTCTAGATGGAATTCGCCTGCTAAATGTCCCACGTTTGAAACACTTCATGCCTGAAATCGACAGAACATTTCATTACAACAAGCATATCTGTTGCAATAAACAATGGCTGGTAATGCTTTAAAACCTTTACTCAACCTTAAAATGCCCCCTCTCAAATTAGACCCCTTTCAGCATGTTGTTATTGGCACGTAACTGCTGCAGATCTCTATCGCAAGTTGGGTAATTCAATAAGCATAAGGGCAGTGTAGCGATAGCCCCAAACCAATCGACTGGGTTATGTTATGGTTAATGTAATACAGTTTTAATATGCATTTATGAGAAAAATATGGAAGATGTGTAGATAATGCAACTCAGAATAAACAGCAAAACGTTCCAACCACAAGCTTTTTCTTTTCTTCTGCAGGAGACACAAAGGAAATAACAGTGATGTGCAACGACCATAAACCACAAACATGGGATGATGAGGATTATTTTCTCATCCTTCACAGTCAAGCGCTTTAATGCAAAACAGCATATACAAATGCAAACTGGGAGACAAACATTTATGTCTGAAATTCATGTAAACGTATCCACTCAAAACAAAGGGACAGTTTTAGTGTCTCCGTGTTTGGGAGGCTGCGACAAAGAAACTCGAACTTTGCTGTTAGGCAGTGACTTTTGTTGTTGTTTGGCGTTATGTGAATAAACTGAATTGAATCCATGAAATGTAACTAGTAGAAAGGACTGAAATACTTAAATATGCTCTTTCTTAGTACAGCTTCTGATAATGTTATACAGTATTTTCCACATACAAGATGAGCCACATAAACCCCACCTAGTGGTGGGTAGGGGTCTGCATAGGAAATATTATATGTTAAATATTATAATTTTTGTTTACATTCAGTAGTTGCCTTTATCCAAAGCGAATTACAGGCCTACAAGGCAAGGGAAGAGTAAGAATACAGAGGTCTTGCCTAAGAACCCCTAATGAAGGCAGGCCTCTGGAAACCTGGTCTCTGCGTGGAGGGCGGTGATGTTACAATTACACTATACAGCCACATACAATGCTGGTCAAGATGCACTGTGATGCCACTGTAGCTCAAAAACTCCACATGATACAAACAAACACAATGATGTAAGTGAGGTTCTTTAATAGTGTATTTCCATTTAGTTCAAATTTACACGTGTACTCTTTCTGATTGATTTATTGAACTGGCTCAATGTCAACTTCCAAAACAAATGCCAACCCTGTACTACCTCTATACAATTGAATTGAAATCAGGAATTTTATAGGAAACATTTGAATATTATTTTACATTTTCTGTTATCATAATGAGGATATGTTGACAACTAATGTAAATGACAAGCTACAAATAATTCATAGTGAACTCATCAGTGAAATATAAACAGAATATGGATTTTTTTCATGCAGTTCAGTAACAGAGAAACTTTTACCTTCACACATGTGAACCTTGAAGAAAAAACACCAATCTTTTTCTTACATAAACCTAACAGCACATGGGACTTTGTCAGTCCTGCCTGTTATGCTCCTGCCATCCACCCCAACCACCCCAAGGCAACTTATTTTTAATCAATAAATGTAGCACTTCATTCATTCAAAATGTTAAATGACTACAGTTCCTGTGGTAGCAAAGTGGTTACAGTGCATGACACCTAACCACAGCTCCCTGGTTTGAGCCTGGCTGAGGACCCTTACTGTATGTCACCCCCCACCCCCACCCCCACTTCTCCCATGTTTCCTGTCTACCTCCTTAATAACACAAGAAAATAAAGGCAAAAATTCCAAAAAGATATAATAATGATAATAATTTGACAAGATTTGCTACAAAAACAGATTATTTGCACAGGAACATGACTTTTAGGACACAGACTCTTATTATTATATTTTCATTGTTACTGATCCGCATTAGCACTAGCTGAACTGCCACTGTTCTGGCACAGCACACACTGTGTGGGTTGTAAATTGCAGTGCATTGTAACACCAACTCAAATAGCGGCAAGTGCTTGTTCTTAGTAGTATATTTTTATAGCACGACCTGTATTGTTCTGCTGTTTACATCCTATATTTAAAATGAAAGGTTAAAGTAAATGCCATACATTTAGTCAATTGGCAGATGCTTTCTGGTGGTGGTTCCCTTTCTTTCTCTCTATGTTGAGAACAACTGTGACAAGGCAAAACTATTTTCTCTCTGGGATTAATAAAGTTTTTTTAATCTTGAATACATTTACCTAATAACTTAAATTTACATTTTACATTTATTCATTTGGCAGATGCTTTTATTCAATGCGACTTACAAGTGAGGTAAAAGGCAAACAAAGCAAAACTAACTTATTCCACTGAGCTGTCAAATTCATGTATCATTTACATTTAGCAAACGGTTTTATCCAAAGCATCTTACAAGGGTACATGGTAAAAGGCAAAGGCAGGTTATGTGTAAGCACGTCCTGCCTATCAAAATGTGCTGTGTATTCTTTAGCCATTCCATTGGAGGGAACATGCATTAGCTTGAGGTGAAGATACAAAGAAAAGGTTGAAAAAACTAATCCCTGACGATAAGGACAGGTGGACATGGGCTAATTAGGTAGCAAACTGATCACCTTCTAAAAAGCCTATACAATATGAAGCTTTGTTAATTTACCCCACAATTTAGCTTTGTCTTTATAAATGCACACACAATAGTAATAAAGCAGTAAAGTAATATACATCCTCAATAAAACTTAGTGATAAACTAACGTACATACTGTATCTCTAGTCAAACTTTCCCTTTGAGAAAACTTTCTAGACTACAACAGTGCTCTCCACATTGTGCTGTTGCTAATTTTAACTAAGCAAACACATTGAGACTTTTACCATTATATGTCACCCATGTGCTGAATACAATGTTTTCAAGTTGTAAAGGGGAGCGCTGGACGAAAAGGCTTTGGTAGTATAACCCCTCTGCTTATGTTTACACCTGCAGCAGAATACACATCCACTCAGTCAGCGGGATCTGCCAGGAATTTGGCCGGCTAATTGGGTCTTAACTTCCCAGAGAGAGAGAGAGAATAGTGTCTGGCAGGATTTAGCATGAGAGAGGAGGGAAGAGGAAAAAAAGTCTGTTTTGAACTCTATTCGCCTTAATTTCCTCTGCAATGAAAGAGAAGGAAGATTAATGAAATATCCCCAAATCCATCCTGTTTCTTTTCTATTAAATCAGCAGTGAAATTCAAGCGTCCTGCCCAGCCAGGGGAGGGGGGACTCTGGGGTAGCCTGGGATAAAGTTTCCCCATGTTGCTAAAGAGACTCAGGCTGATTTCTGGTGGTGAGCAATGATATTTTGAAAATTAAATTGTTGTTGAAGTCTGTATATCAGGTTGCATTTGATTCCCCTTCAGATACAGGGTTATTTAATTACGCTGGGCTTCATGCAATGTTTGGAATAAATAAAACATATTTCATGAACCAGACGTTAGTATAGTTCTGAGTAATAACAACTATTTCGCTAAACGCGACATATAAATTTGGTTTGTGTATCCAGTCAGTGCGAGCTGTTGAATTTAGTAGATGTGGTGTCAATACAAATGCAAACAGCAGTCTCCTCAGTAGAGTCCATTGAAAAACACTGAGACAAGCCAATTGACTTAAACCCCATGGAGTCGCCTAATCCCATCTCAATTAGAACAGACTAATAAGTAGCTCTGTAATTAATCTGACAATAGAGGAGGCTGGGGAACAAACGACTTAAAGCGCTAAATCCATTAGACTTCCAGCTGTGTGTGTGTGTGTGTGTGTGTGTGTGTGTGTGTGTGTTAGGAGCACTATAGGGGTTGCTTTGCATGTACAGTTGTAAGACTGAAGCTGTGTATCAACCAATGTTTTTTTGTTAATAGTGGATTACTTGAAGAAATAAACACACAGAGAACACAGAGCTACATTCAGCTCTGAGATTTTTTAAAGCATCTTCCAGCTTAGGTTTGGTTTAAAGTCTTTTGGACTTTGGTCTGAACTTTATTTCCCAAAAAAAAAAAAAGGAAAAAACACATAGATGAAGTTGATTAGGCAGCTTAAGAGCCAGATTTTAATAGAAACAAAGTATTCAAATTGTCTTCATATTACAGGGAGGATGTCCCAACTGAACCTGACGGGACCCCGTGGTTCAGATTGGGTTTGGGGAGAAAGTTAGCAATTATGTTTGGGTTAGGGTTCATCTAGGTAGGTCAGATTTTGGGTATGGGTCAGGCACAAGGGATGCAGCAGAGCCATAGTAGAAAAGCACTGCACACTTAGGCCTCCTACACTACATATGGCTTGGGTTGAATTCAGCCACCACACTCTTGGGCATCAATCAGAACCTCGCAGAAATACCAATACCAATGAAAATCAACACACTAGTCAATAATGATATGTTATATGATACATAAACATGTAAGCAGCTTATTTTCCTTTCATATTGCACTTGTACAAAAGGGGGCTCACAAGACAAATGTGTTTTTAAAGCTCAGAGTAGCTCAGTGCCAGAGAAAATAGATAATAACTACAAACATACAGTATTATTGTACTGAGTGAACTGGTTACTACACTGGAATTTATCTGAACACAGAAATAAAGCAGCTACAGTATAGCTGTATAAGGCCACAGTAATGAAGACAGCTGAGGCCCTTGTTCACATGGAGACCTGCAAATGATACCCGATTACATCATGTTGCAGAAAAACAGGTTACTCTTAACTGAGTTAAGTAAATTCAACTTAATTCACATAAGATCAACTTAAAATATTCAGGTTGATCACTTGACATAACTGTGACGTTATCAGGTTTATTCATTAGCAGTACTCCTCAGGATAAACTGACAGTGATATATGAATGTTACTAAAAACTGTCTAATACATTTAGTAGGATAAAAAGTAAAGTAATCATTTCTACGTTTTTTAAAATTCAAACAAAATTAGAACTAATGAGAAAAAGAAAAATACTTTTTACCTGGTCATTACAGGTTTATTTCAGTTTGCTATTTCACTGAAAAATTGTCTGGAAGATTGTGGACGGTTAGACGAGCAGCTTAAAGTCCCATAAACCTCCAAACATACTTTGACAGATTTTACAATTAAGGATTAAAACAATGTTTAGAACAAGCTAAAATTCAGCCAAAATATTCAAGCTAAATAACAGAAATTATTTAATTGTCAATGTCATTTCTATTCTACTTATTTTACTAATTTTAACACCAACTGCAAGAGAATTTACTTGTGTTGGCAGGAACAGAATAAACAAACTAAACCGTGGGACCATCACACCTGACCATGGCTGTACACTGTGTCAAGAAAGTAATATTTGATATGATGATTCTACACAGTGAGCAAAGGGGTCCTGGTTTTCATGCAGCTCTAGTCAGCTGGCTGAGAGAGACCTGTGACCCCCCTTTCACCTACCCTTATCACTCAAGTGTGTGTGTGTGTGTGTGTGTGTGCGAGTGGCAGAGGGCAGAGGGGGTGTGGGTCAGCTGTCACCAGCAGCAAATTGCCTGTTAGACCGTGGACAGTTAGATGAGCGGATGGATGGCACCTTCAGGTTATGTGGCTTTTAAAACCCCATAAACCTCCTCAGCCGATGGGCTAAAACCCAGCTCTGTGAGTGCGGACTGACAGTCGGCCTATTCTAGTTTGATGATGATTGGTTTTCAGCAGAGCACACACACACACACACACACACACACACACGTTTGGATTTCTGTATTTGTGTGAAGGCCTCAGCTTCAGTTCAGCTGTCTTCACCTTGGATGATTTTCCTTGTTGTGTTTCCTGACATGATGTTTGGTTCACATAAGTACAGAAGACCAAGAACAGGCACACACTCAGACGCACCACCACCACCACCATCAGCCCTACTCCTCCACCCTTAAACTCTGCACTCTGTCATTTGGAACAATAATAAACAAGCACAGAGGAGAGCAAAAAAACTGCTGAAATCTATTACAAGGGAACAGTGTGGTTACGTGGCTGGGGAGGGCAGAGGGGGAGCACTTCAACATCAGTGTAATTCCAAGTGCCATGCTGATCTGGGCCAGACTTGCCACATACACTTATCTGATCCTTACGGGTGGTCTGACCAGCACCGCCATGTTAGTCAAGATCTAGATGTCTTTTTCTGCTCGGACGCGCTGCATGTGTGGATTCAGGCCGAGCTGTGCAGGAACAATCACATTAATCTGGAATTGGGGAAAGAGGAGGGCGGTGGAGGGGGGGCTAAATGTGGTTGTGGACTGAGAGTTGGATCCCTTCTTTACTGCTGCTGTTTTCTACTTGCTTGATTTGGAGCATCTTTTTCTAAAGCACAACATGAAACATAAAATGTCAAGAGTTTCTCTCAGGCCATGGCTATGAACCAAGTTACAGCACTGACGGCTGTTTATCTACAACAGTGCAGTGAAAGAGAGCGTAGCCATGGTGAACATGGCCAAAATAACTAAGATAATCTATTTTAACCTTAACAAACACATATGAGATGCATTTGCTATTTCAGTAACTGAAAATCCTGATGAATGCAAACTTTGCTGCACTAATAAAAAATTGTCAACTGTAAAACAGGATATGAATATAATGATAGGTGCTAATTTGCCATTTTAGTTTCACCCCTTTGTTTTATTATTTAAGAACGTTTAGGATACAAATCTTGATTTGGGCGCAATACATGATGCAGTAAAATTCCAGTCAAGCATTACATAGGAAAAGCTTCCAGCTCTGCAGCAGCAGGTTTGTGAGTCTAAGGGTATGATTTTTGCTCTGGGTGTGAGAGATCCCAGGTGCAAATCCTAAAGAAACCTGACATCCTTCCAGGTTTCTGATTAAATGCGGCTAGCACAGAAGAACGGAATGAGTGAAAATCATCAGCACATCAGAGTGATGGGAAACGGAATATTGCTGATGATGCTGTTTTTATTATGATTTAAATTATTGCTGTTTAACCAAAGTCTTGGAGCCAAATAATTCAATTAAATTAATTAATTCATTAATTAATTTTATTTATAAAGCAACAAATCATTATAAAAGTCATCTCAAGGCACTATATACAGAATTATATAGAAAACCCACAATTCCACTTGAGCAAGCACTAGGCTTATCTCTTAGAGTCTCCCTTAGACTCTAAGGGATGGCTTGTTAACCCCTGACGAGCCCATGGCAACTAAAAGTGTGTGGTCTTGTAAACCTTTAATGAAATGTGGTTTCATTGGTGATTATCATTGCTGAAGTACTTCATCCGGTTCATTTGGAGCATGGGGTGCTGTTTGCTAGAGTGTTTATAAGCTGCGTATACAAACTATCTAAATCTGACAAACTCACCCCAACCAGTCGAGGCAGATGGCCATCCACCCTGAGCCTGGCTCTGCTGGTGGTTTCTTCTGTTAAAGGGAGTTTTCCTCTCTACTATCTCCTAGTGCTTGCTCAAGTGGGGTTGTTGGGTTTTCTATATAATTATTTATAACGTTATTTTGTACAGTCTAAAACCTTAAACACTGTAAAGTGCCTTGAGAAGACTTCTGTTGTGATTTGGTGCTACACAAATAAAATTGAATTCAACTCAATTGAACTGAATTGACCAGTCAAATCTCTAGCACCAGTAGTGACAGAGACAGTCTGTATAATTCTCACATAAATAAAAACATATTGAATTTCATGTGCTGTAAAGTGTTCACATTAACTGAGCTGTAACTTACCGTTCTCCCCTAAATTCATCATTTCTCTCTAGCAAGAGAATTAAGCTCTTGTGACACTGGCTTCAGCAGCTGGCAGAGCACATTACCAACGAAAAAAATCAAAGAGGTGAATCTGATCTCAGGCTGCAGGAAACCAGCTCTAGCCTTTGCAGTGAACCCAGCTGGCTTAATGTATGAGGTTTGTGTAGAAATGTACATGCATATGTACAACCCCCCCATTTGTCTTGCCGTAGGTGAAAGATGAGAGTGGCTGATGAAGCCTGCTTTTTCAGAGCCCTGTTCACATGAAAATAATTATAGAGCGGGAGATGACTGGCTTTGATGAGGTGGGAAAGGGTTGTAGAGAACTAATACATAATCACTACTAACATTAACATTCATGGAGCAGAGTTAGTTTTTTTCCTCTATTTTATGGAATTGACTGTTTTCACAGATACAGTGCTGTATGGAAAAGTTATCTTCTGCTAAATGGAGTTTCATCATGACATATACATATACTTTCAATATAAGATTCATAAATTGCACATAACATTCCTGCTATTATGTTATAAATAGGAGTTTATTAACTATAAATAGGAGTTCTAGAATGGCGCCTGTTGGGTGGCAGCTAGTTCCAGAAGGTATTATTCTGTATTTGTGTGTTGTTTTTGTTAGTTATGTTGGGTTCTTGTTGTCTTTGTCCAAGTCGTATTGTGAGTTCTTCTGAGCTGATGGGCAGAAGTAAACTTACTGGTATCTTTCACATCGCCTGTGTTCAGCGCCAATCAACAGGAATACAAGGTTCTGCTGCCATCTGACTTCTCTGTCTCCATCGCTTCCAGGAAATTCAAGTAACCTGGATAAACTCAGGCTGATCTGCTGAATAACTTAAAGGCACCTGTCAATTCAGAGCTTATTGCTTATTGCTAATCATATACAGTGTTATTATCACACTATTGATTAACTTACTGTATTTTAGACTTATTTTAGATTATTGACCTTGGAATAGAAAGTGGGACAAAGAGGAAGACCTGATCAGAGGATATCAGAAGCATGTGGGATGAGGAGGTCAAATATGTAAGCTGGCACAAGTCATGAAATAAATTAAAAAACAAATAAAAGGATAATGAACTCTGTATTTAACTGGTTACCAGTAAAGGGATTCCAATACAGGATACATGCAGTCTCTACATCTGGTACCAGTGAGAAGTCTCTGGATTTTGGACTAGCTGCAGGCGTGCTAGAGTTGACTGATTGACTCCCACATAACGAGAACTGGATGAAAATGATGTGTGCACACACTTGGAGACAGTGGGGCGACAACATTAGCTTAATTATCAGGGATGCTCTTGTGGTCAGTGATAAGAAAACTCTGTCTTGCTCTGATGGGGCTTTTTGACAAAAAGACTTGTGCTTCACCGAACACAGAAGAACAACAGACCAGCAAATACCAGCAAAATGTCGATTGCATGTTAAAACTGCTGTTTGCATCTGAAATACAGCAGATGTCATATGGAAGCTTCTCAACTGGAGTGTGCTCATTTTTCTTTTTGTTTCCGTTTTGCAGCTTTAGCAGATTCCAGTTTATGCTTGATAATATCTTCTCTGTCCAAAGGCTGTGTTCAGTTTGAGTAATAACACTTAACAGAACAGCAGAAGAAAAGAAGCCATTGTTAAACTCTCTGTACTGTGTCAGTGTTCAGTTCAGCGTGGGCACTCTGCACAGCTACAGCTACACACTACACACAGCGAGCTGTGATGCCCTGTGTGTTCTGTCACCTGTCGATCACAGCCGGCATTAAAGTTTTCACATGCTGACCCTTGTCCACCACA
The DNA here is from genome assembly GCF_900324465.2 of Anabas testudineus. NCBI lineage: Eukaryota > Metazoa > Chordata > Actinopteri > Anabantiformes > Anabantidae > Anabas > Anabas testudineus. The sequence goes on from NC_046621.1 coordinate 18,540,031, forward strand.
ACATTATCACCACCAGGTGGTGTTAATTGAAACCACCTATGCTTGGCGTAGTCTTAGTATTTTGAAAGTCACAGTAAAAAACTTGATTAATGGTAGGTTTGCATTTAATTCTTTGGCAAACATTTTGTCCACCCTCCATAGGATCTATTACACACACACACACGCTCTCATAATCTGTCTATTGCTATATTCTATGAAGTGTTGTTGTCTTATTTACTTTACAGCAGGAAAATGTATACACATTTTTGTTGTATTTAATATTATATTTAAAAAACCAACTGTGCTGTCAGATTGAGATTCATCGTTGTTTTTTATACTTGCTGCACAAAGACACTAAGAAAAGCAAAGGTGAGACCATTAACGTGTCACATAGTATCAGACACAATATAAGTGCACATTTCTGAAGGTAAGAGGAGCACAGCACCTGGAATAGTTTGTTTCCTTTCTCCATGATATCCCTCAGCGATGGCAGTAAATACGTTTCCCTGCTGCTACAAAGCCTCTGACAAGGCAAATGGCTTTGCATTGGCAGCAATTCTAACACACCCATATGTCAGAACAAGCAATATAAAAGTTTCTTATCCCTACATGAGGCTTGGGAAATCTAAAGTCTCTGAGCAAGAAATGAAAGTTGGAGGCGCATATCAGGCACAGGCTATCTGTTATACAGAGTAATGGCCCAGTCCATCTGCTGTAACTCCACAAATGCATTTTAGCTTTCGCATCATGTCAGTTTCACATAGCAAACATAAGAATTTAATAACAGCATGTCAGTGATGAATAAAAAAATCTATTCATTTGTCCGGTGTACCTTATGAATACAACATCAGCACAAACATGCACCTCTCCGTTTAGTGAATATTGCTCTTGGCCTCAGACTCGGCTGGATTAGATTGAATTGATAGAGGAGATGTATTGGAGATAGAGAATTATAGGGGCATACCTCCTGCCATAATGCTTAATTTGTTTCATATTCATTACATGTGGTCTGAGTTACTCCATCTGCTGTTATTTTTCCTTGCGGCAGACTTTTATTTAGTTGTAAGAGTTTTCTTTTCTTTTCTTTAAATTGGGACATCTTCCATTTTAAAAGAAGGGAAATGTGATCATGGCAGCTGCAGATATTTATTTTAATACACTACTTGATTGTCATCTTATAAAGTATCATTCTGCGCAAATGATGACACGGCACCTAGAAAACCGTCTAAGATGCAGATGCTCCCTATAATTTGAAGTGGAGATAGTGGGTAGTTGTATTGCTTCATTCACATATTTATATAAAAAGAAATTAGGATTGTTAGCCTTTAAAGCTTGCACGCTGCTGGGGCTTTAAAATGGATATAAACTGACTGACTCTTTTCATAGATGGATCCTTGCAATGAATGTGGATATCAAGTTCTATCACACTGCTGGTCGGTCAGAATGCGGTGTCTTTAATTATTTGCCCTGGCCACTCCTTATGCAAATAACTACTACAAAGAAGTTTGAGATGGAAGAATCTTTGGAATGGCAGGTGGCTTCTTGTTGCGACTGGTTGCTAATCACAGCTCCTAGCTCTCCCAACACTGGAAAAATAATGTTTGAGTTATTTTTTCATCTGTCATTCCAAATATGGTGACACATGTAAACATGCGTTCTCAATGCATTTTTTTTTATTTCTTCTGTCTCTTCCTTTTCGAAATAACAGCAGCCACTTATGCACAAGCACGCTGCCTTTGAAACGTACCAACTACAGACGTTATCACAGCCACTGGAATCACTCTTCGGGGTGGCTGTGGCTCAATAGGTAGAGCAGTTGACTGCCAATCGTAGGATTGGTGGTTCGATTCCCGGCTGCCACGTCACATGCCAAAGTGTCCTTGGGCAAGATACTGAACCCCTAGTTGCCCCCGGTGAGTCAGGTCAGCTGCATAGCAGCTCTGCCATTGGTTTGTGAATGGGTGAATGAGAAGCAGTGTAAAGCGCTTTGAGTACCAACTAGGTAGAAAAGCGCTATATAAGTGCAGACCATTTACTTTTAGGTTTGACAAATCCCTTTGTGTGCTTGGCACTTCAGAGGACAAAAACTCCTTACTTTGCATAGGTGCAAAATCCAGAGTGTGCACTAGTTCACTCATTTGAGAGACACAGTCCTCAGTCTGCACCCTAACTAGACCTTTTTTACAGGTGATATTGAGGTCACACAAACCTTAGGCAGCTCACTCTGAGGACTGCATGAGAAGAGAAATGGATTAGAGCGCTATTTCCAATTTCTTATTAGACAAAATATTGATTCAAAGTAGTTAGAAATTAGTTACAGCATACGCCACATAACTGCAGTATCCTTGGTTCAAGTCTAGCTGGGTACCTTGCTGTATGTCATGCCCCCCTCTTCTCACATGTGTCTGCCTCCTCAAGAAGTCAACAAAATAAAGGGAAAATGTCAAAAATGATTTTAATGTAAACCATCTGTAGTGGGAAAGCAAATACTGCACAGAGCTGCTTTATTTGTCTAAGTGTAGTCATAGACCTATCTTCTGCTTTCCCTTGTTGAATGACATACATGTACTACTGACACCTGCTGGCATCGAAAGAGGTCCAAGTTGCCTCTAGTTCTTTGATGTCAGCCCTGATGTGTCTCGTGGTAATCTCGCATTGGCTTCAGCCTTGAGCAGTGGTAGTTGCTGCGTAGGCCCCTCCAAACCACCCTTGCTGTGGCAGCTTTTGCTACAGTACTAGGTCCAACCAGACAATTAGAGTTGAGTTCTGTTTGAATGTGAAATGTTTTGCCACCAAAAGTTGTTGTTAACTGTCTACACACAGTACCATCATGGAGCCTCACCAATTCACCAGTGGTGACACTGAGAGAAAAAGAAAACAGGCCCTACCAGAACTAGAACAACTGATAAGAATGTCACCAAATATAAAGCATCCTGATCATGAGACACATTACAAGTTGTTATGAAGTGCAATCAGAGTTCATGTCTGAGCTCCTGTGCCTCAGCTCATATACAAAAAGAAGAGGAAAGAGTGGTGATTCATAAAAGAGCAGTTTCAGTTGAGCTCAACAGACTGCACAGAACTTACATTTCAGAATCATATTTGTCAGCATTTGGAGAAATCACTGCTGTATGAAGATATATAGAGTTTCAGTGTCAGGTTCAAGCATTTACAATCAGACATGGGGAAGCGGAAGCAGATCATGTCTCCAGCTGTGCAGTGATCTCACGTCCACAGACACCATGGTTGATCTCATCAGTTCCATCCCAGCCATTTCACAACCCAATAAGCAGGGCGGTACTGTCATAACACCCTCATATCGCATGCTCAGGGAAACCACGTCGGACGCTGAACCAAACCGAGCTTGAAATTTGGATCTGATTGCATGGCTGCGTGCTGACTGCAATTGGCCACACTGGGAATTGATGGTAGACTGAACCATAGTGGCCTGCAAGCTAAATGCAGTAGATTTGATGTTTCACTCATCACCAGGCCCCCTTGTAGAGTCTGAAGAAAGGTTGGTGAAAGCAAAGAAGAAAAGTGGAGGGAACAGTATGTGAATATGGTCCTGGTTCATCCTCACCATCCTTCCTTCAGGAGCCTGTTAGAGGCTTTCTTAAGTTTCCAGTGATGGCATAAGCCAAGCCGAGGCACTGTGAAAGGGAGACGGGCTGAAGAGTAGAGTTTCCATCCCACCTACCATGTGGTGCCCTCACCGGGCCCAAGCCCACTCCATAGCCACATTTATCCTATTATACCAATCTGCTGGGATCGACTTCATACACTCACAAACAGTCGGAAAATATGCAGCTCGATGGAATTGACAAGAAGCCATAGTTGTGGTGCATATCATGTCCATGAATATAATTCCCATCGATTTGGGCTGCCAAACATCTCAGACCGGCTTAATACCTTTATATCAAATCCCTCTAAAAGCGTATAATTTCCAGTGATTGCTCACACTTGTGGCCTACTTACATTCGCATTGACAACCAAGCGGTGGCACGGCTCCAGAGAACACACTCTGTCTCTCTAGTGTTTCCTTGTGTTGCCAGCTTATTTATTCTGTGCAGCTTTAAGTGGTGGCTGTGGAAAAGGGAGGAAACAAAGAGTCATTCTCAGACCATGTGTAAAGTTAATATAGACGTTTTTGTTTTTTTTTTCATTCTGCTCTGTAGCTGAGTGGGAAAATCAAGCCTGCTTTAAGCTTGCAAATATTTCACAGTCAGAGTTGAGGAACTCCAGAGCATCTATGCCATCATGTATTTAAATGACTAAGTGACATGAAAGCTGTCAGTAATGTTTTGGATGAAAGTCTCTGAGCCTATAAGACTTAGAGAGATTAATGCACATTTCCTCTAAGACCCAGTCAGTGACTGTAACTTGATCTGCTCTGCTGATACACTGTCACTTTAGTAGAGATTCAGTATGTAGTATAGACGGAATTAGACGAAAGATAGGGAGGTCAGGAAACTCCAAAATAAAATCATTTTAAAAAGAAATCATGACTACAAAATGAAATAAACTATTATACTGCATGTATATGACTTTTTCCTCATTGCATCTAGTCCACAACAGGCTACCTGAGCACAATGTAAATAACACAAACATCACTATCATCCTATGAGCACGAGCCACAGCCCATCATTTCTATGATAAGCTTTGACCTCATGGTCTCCAGGGTTCCTCCCTGTGCCAATTAAAATAGCTACGACAGTTTTTATTTCTATGTCTTTTTGTTTATTATTTGTATCTCACTGTACCTGAAAGCTGCTCTGCTGTTAAGCTGCAGTGTTCATTTTAGTAATGTTTTCAGAAAAGCTTACAAAAAAGAAAACACTAGTGAGTCTGTGTAGCTTGTGCTCAACAGGGGCTGCTGCGGGGACACGTCAGTTGCTGGAGAGGCATCATCATCAGGATGTTAATTGATGCTGAAAGTGAAAATATTTCAAGCCTTTTTGTTGTTTTAATTTCGATGATTACAGCTCACGGAAATCAAATATTGAAATTTTCCACTTTACATGTCATGAATCTGGAATCTTTTTGAATCTTTTTGAAGTACTTATTGACAATATTAATATATAATATATATAATATTTAATATATGCGCCTGTATAAAGACACTTTTTCATCCTCTGTAAAATGTCAAAAAGTTTTTTGACATCTCAGACAATATGTACGTACTCACCACTGTCACTATTTGTTTAAACACCAAATTGACTTATGGAAAGTCACAAAATATAGAGAAGTCATGAGTTTTTATTTTTTTATATTTTAATAAATGTGTTTTTTAATGATGTTTTAAACCCCTGATGTAATACTGTGGAATATTTTCCCTAACACTTCAAAAAACTGAAAGAAGAGTGAAGCAGTCTGTCCAGGATATGGATTTTGGGATGACTGCTTATGGCTCCAAAACAGCTTAGTACCACCCCTTGCTCTTGGTCTTGGTTAAACAAACCACAAGTAGTGAGTACTTGCTTTCCTTTCCCACAGTGACTCCTGCTGACCGTTCAGTGACCAGACAGACGTTAACTGATCTCTTTCTATTTGCGCTTCTTTCCATGCAACACTCAACTTACAATACATGTACTTTTGAGAGTAAGTTTGTGCCACTAGAAGCTGGCACTAGAGTTTCTGTGTGTTAAAGCACGTGTATCAGCTTCACTGCAGTGGAGACAGAAAAGACCCACTATGCAGTATTCAGAGTATCACTGTAAGCACTAAACTGAGCCATTGTATGTGTGTGCAGAATCATTTAACGGGAAGATTTGGCAGCTTCAGGTCCTCCCCCAGATTTGGGAAAGAAATCCATTCTCATTTGAGGTTCTTGGAAAGAAGCATAGGAACATTGAAATTAATCAGAACGATTTGTTTGGCATAAATATGTTGAAGGAAATGGAAAAACACTTCTTGCTGCAATTAAACTTCAGTGTCATTTGTAGGTGAGGTTTGGCTCTTTTCTCTGTAAAAAGGTGATTATTGCAAAGTATAACTTACATAAATAAACAAATGCAGCACTATAATCATTGTTATTAGATAATTTGCTTTAACATGAAATGAAATGAAACTTGAATAAATCGTGAACTGTTTGGGTTATCATCTGTCTGGATTCATTAATGTAAATACACTTTTCAACACAACATGTTCATTTGTGTTTATTACAAAATGGTGCAGATACACATGAAAAGACTGCTTTTACTTTGTGTGTGTTTGTTAAGCATGTTCAATGTGCTGTTTACGCGAATGACAAATTTCACTCACTGTAAGTTATATGCACCACAAACAGTATTTACATAGGATTTTATGCTCACACTCACAGACTAGGGGGAATACTGGGTAGACATTTAGAGGGGAACTCCTGCGGTGTTAGATAGCACTACATGAAAGGATGGGCTGTGTGAAGTCTGATAAAAGCGCTGCCTGATGTCAATTGAGACAGTCCTGGTTGGGGATTGAGGCTGAAGACATGAAGTTTAAATATGAAGTTTGAGGTTGTGGAGTCAGACACGACTTTGAAACTGCTCCTCGCCACTGCTTGAGCAATATGCATTGAGAAGCTTTTTGTTGTGATTTGGTGATGTAACTGACCGTTGGTACACATCGGACACCACCTGCTGCCGTCTTCCAATGTGCCACAGTTTGGAAGAGAAAAGCCTTAAACTCGCTCTCTAAAAACTCGCCTGGAGCTGATTGCAGGGTTAACTGATGGTTGTTCACAGTGAAATGTAGCATCTAGTTAAAGGCTGTATGCCTTCTATGACTGAATGAATATTTATACCAGTGGCCACCCTGGATGATATATCAGTAATCAAACTTCAGCCTCGACCCACTGTAATAGATTGCATTGAAGGCAACAAATTATTAGGACTGTTTTAAAGGTACTTCTAATGGAACTGCACCTGTAAGGATTGTTCAGATGAGTATACAGTAAAGCATTGATTTATTTATTTTAGTTTTGTTGTTTTTGTTGTTTAAGTTTTGATCCTGCTTCTCACTTCCTCACCCAGTTATTTTGACTTTCATTTCCCCTCCTAACCCTGTCATCACTTCTCCTGCTTCACTTAATCATCCCTCATGTATTTCACCTGTTCTTTCCTGCCGCCTATCACCTGACCTGTTTCACCTGGACTCCCCAGGTCTCTCTCTTTAAGCTCCTTTTAAGGGAGCTTAGGGTTAGGCCAGGTAATCAGTTTTTGATACTGTGCTCCAGAAACACGTAGCCGTGTTTCTTGTCTATTTTCGTATCCTGCCTGCCTTCTTGTTTCTAGCCCACTGCTCCTCGGACCCTGTCTTGCCCTAGCCCTTTGTGTTTTGCCTGCCCTAAACTTTGGACCTGACCTCAGCTTATGGATTTTGTATCTTAGCCCTAATGATGTTTTCCTGCCCTTTTATGCCTGCTCATCTGTTTTGCTGAGTTTTTTGCTACTTTGTTTACCCTGTTGTTTCTCCCGTTTTTACATTAAACTCTGACAATTTTAATCTAAACCATAACCTTTTCCAAACCTTGAGTCTTTTGTTCTTAGAAGTAACTAAACTTTCCCTTCGTTTTATACAAGATAAAGTTTGGTTAGAGCTCTGTTTGGCCTCAGACGGAGGGCAGATGTTTGACTGTTTAGTATAAGAGAGATTGTGCAGAGCTTTTGTAGCTCGTGGATTGTTGGTTTTCTTTCCATTATGTTAAGCAGCAACATGAAGAGAACTTGCCACGCCATCGCAACTTTCTTTTTTCCCGTGTCTAATAGTCAGATTTAGCCTTGCTTCTTTGCACTAATGAACCTATGATTAAACACCGCTATGGCTGGGTATCTTTACTATATTCCGCATTGTAAGTGGGGGGGGGGGGGGGGGGTTACGGCCTCAAGGTTAGAAGAGTCAATGGCAGGCAAGCTGCTACAGCTCCCATTACATCATTCTACCCACATGCTGAGCTGGGACTCAGTGATGTCACACAGTTTACTCAGCTTCCAAGCAATTTGTTTTGCTATGAGTAGCCCTTTTGTTTATTTTTATAATTTTGAATATCACTCTTTACCTGTTTTACATCAATTTTAAAACTCAATTAGCTTAATGTCTCTTGCATTCTACCAGTGTGCCTACAAGACCCTGAAAAGTGCTCATTAAAACACCATTTCTGACACTTTGTTTGCTTTGCAGAGCTCAATTATCAAGGCACCAGCACCTTTTACTGGACCCTTGGCTGTATTGGTTTAAGAGCTCCAGGAGAGGTTAGATCTGTGATTTTTCGAGACCTTTCCAGGAGGAACCTAGGGGGGCACTAAACACCTCCAATGCTGCCAATGTGCAAGACGCTAAGCACACAAAAAAGCAGAAAGCACCCTTTTTTACTTTTAAGACCCTAAAGACATAATTTTACAGAACAACAACCTCCTTCTTCTTGATAACTTTTAGCCTCCAGATAATCCACAGTGAAACTATACAGCTCATATGTTTTCCAAGGGGATAAAATAAGAGTTTATATACAGTACCATGACCCACCCCAAGGGTGCTCCAATGGCTGATGGATTGGGCTTAAATTATCTGGCTGTCTTGGTGACTTAGGATGTCAAACTGATAAGATACTGTGACTGTATCCACACGATACACAATAATACAACATAATCAAGCAAAGCAGGGGGAAAAACTGCACTTCCTCATACCGAGCCTTTTACTTATTACCTCACCCAAGGTAATTGTTAAATTCTGCAGGGACATATTTTGAGTGAAGGTATCAGCATCATGCTATAAATTCTACCTACAAGTTGAGAAGGGGCGGGGGGGAGGAGAATTTAAAAGTCCAAGTTCAGTTAGAGTGCAAGCTGAAGCAGGGGCCTGCAGCCGGATCTGGGTTTCATCTGATTTGCGGTGGCAATAAAAAAAAAATCTGTACACCACATCGTTTCAGATGTGTTTTGGACTGAAAATAGGATTAATGTGCTAAAGTGTGATTAGAATGGTTAAACACGATTAATTGGAGCAGACTCCAGTCACCCGGGGAGCTGGGAGGTGGTGGTGAGGTGTGTGTGTGTGTGTGTGTGTGTGTGTGTGTGAGAGAGAGAGAGAGAGAGAGAGAGCAAGAGCGGGAGTAAGCATCAGGGTGTCTCTGGACAGATTCCAGTTGAACCAAGTGAATAAAGTGTGCTAACTGTCCAGGATTTTCCATGTCTCTCTCCTCCTGTATATGTGTGTGTGGGGATGTGGGTGTGTGTGCACGTGCACATAGTTGCCTTTTCCCTTTGCATTTTCTCATAGCCAGCTTGTCTCACACCAGATTGAACACAGCTGAGAATGTTGGTCTAGGCCTGCAGCACACCTTCCTAGGGGAATAGGCAGGAACCACGAGACTGGACTTGGCTCGCCCCACGACGGCTGAAGACTGCCATGCACCCAGGGCAGGGGTCCAGGTGGATCGGCTGGGGAGAGTGGAGTAATTTGGGGGTTATTTAAAATGATCTATTAAACCCCTGAACTTTAATCAGGGTTGCTACTATACTGACAGCAATGATTTACCTACAAATCAGTAGGATAAGGATGGGAGGGGATGTATAGGCTCAAAATGGAAACACTTCTGAATGATTTCCTAGGGCACCGGGGTTGGGACGTTAGCACTGATGAGGCCTGAGGAAAAAAGATGATAGCTTTCAAAAAATCTGCATTGCTTTCCAAACGCAAGAGCTCAGCATCATCAATGACTGGCTGTTGACAAAGAAATTGCTTTATTACCCATTTCCATCAATGCAACATCCTGGTATTAGCATGTCTAGGCTGAGAGAGGGCTCTGCGCATTGAACAGGCAGCCTTGGTCATGTCAGCAATAGCCAGAATACCTCACACAGGGAGCAGACCCCCACTTGTTTGAGTTATGTGTAAATACAGGCAGGCTCTGACAGACACCTAAAGTCAAACTGGTTTATGGTGGGTCGACGTAGCCAGAAAGCAGAACCAAACTCTCACAGGTCATTACCACTGCCTGGCCTGTCACTGGGGTAATTGGAAAACCACAGGGGTGTGATGTAATCCACTGCCAGATTACAGACAAGTACACACATAAATATACAGTCATCACAGAACAAGGACCAGGACAAACCAATAAACACGTAATCATGAACGCGATGAACCTGTGGACAACCGATTTCATAAAAAGGTCTTACCGACTCACTATTGATGGTCCAAAAAAATCCAAGCTTCAGAGGATTTCACTGATCAATGCAAACCACTGTTTACAGCTCAAACATTTATTTACTTCCTGGATAATGTTAGATTTTCAGAAATGCATGTATGTGCATCAAAATAAATGAACAATATAATAAGCTTGGGTGACATCTGTAGTGGCCCATATCTGTGACCTCTAACCTGAGTTTATTGTCATACCCACATATGCTTAATGTTTGCCCAGCAGCTCTTAAGTGTTTACATGTCCAACCATCTCTCTTGCCAAATGCATATATAACTTAAAGCAGTGGTAAAAGTGTGGAATAATGTGTAGTTTGTAACTGTTTGTAGTCTTGATGCTATGAATTGTGTACATGTAGATGATAGCATATGCAGTCTCTCTTTGTAATTAATCAAACCCTACTTATTTTCACACCTCTACCCTTTCACCCAAGCACTGTTTAATATGGGCAGGATTGATGCATCATTTGATCCCTCACTCTTTTCCCACCTAATTCAGATGCAGACAAGACTTTTTTTGGAGCTTGCAGATTTTATTGGGCAATTACTCTGCCCTAAATGTTGCCATGATATTATTGACATATGATGTTATGAACCTGAATTCAAAGAAAAGTGTGGTCTCGTCACAACTCAATCTCCTAAAAATGTTATTCCTATGCAACAAATTACCACATTTACCAGCTTACACGAACTACTTTTTATTTTAACTCTATTTTTTTTTACATCACACTGTTTGTTAATACAGTGCACTTGTTATTTGTCTTCATCAGTTGCCTGGCATTGGCAAATGTCTTATATATTTTTTATCTTTCATATTAAGCCACTTGATGTTGGTCAGTCATCTGTTTATGTAGCCAAAATAATAAAAAACCAAGCTGGCAATACATAAATTTTAGTAATTTTTAGGAGACGGGGGTTGCCAGTTCCAAAATGCAACTCTGCAGGGTTTCACTTCAAACACCCCACCATCACTTTGGCGATCACCCACATGATCTGTCGCTGGTTTCCCACTCAGGTATGCTGCCAGTGTCTCTGCTCTGTGCAATCCAAGCATCAACCTCCATTATTTTAGATTTATGTTCATTTATGTTTTAGAGAATGCTTTTGTTTTTACATATTTAATCCATGTCAGGCAGTGTTAACAGCTGGTCTGTGGTTGATGGTCAAAAATGTTTGGCACCTTTTTAATCAGCTATTAGCCATTTTCTTAGCAAGAGACAATTAGATTACCTTGCCCACCCTATCACAAGAATTTAACATGTCCAGGTCATTTAAATTAAAGAGAGAAATGTTTTCCCATTTACCTCTAGTGAGGTTTCAAACTATCCATCTTTGAGATTCCAGGTGCCAGTAATCTATTTAATATTGACATTCTTCTGCATCAAAAGGGTTGGTGAGAGAAAAAAAAGTTATTTTAATGTGGTGAACTTGGAACTGTTGGATTTCTGTCTGTGGATACCATGTTACCACCACTGCTACATTGTTTTTACCAGCTGTAACTAATGGCTTATTTAATTTTATTTGACCACCTTCAGTTAGATTCTACCTCAGAATGCAGGATGAAATCTCATATTATTTATTACATAACCTGTCCTAATAGCTCACCTTCGCTGGCGGCGTGAGGATGAAGATCCGTACTATCCCATAAAAGTATATGGAGTCAGGCAGCTGGAGCTAATAAACAGCCGCTGAACCCAGTAAAACCTTTATAAGTTCCTGCTCAAGGGTGAATGAGAGAATGGGGAGTAAAAAAACAGGATGAACACAGGGGAAGCTACCAATAAATCTGTGAGGATTAGGATTGAAAACAGGGATCATACGTTTACTGTCAGAATGAGTTGACCGTGTCTTCTGTCATACTTCCTGGGTGGCTGGACAGGGATAGTGTTTTGTACGGGCTGACCACACAGATATAGACAGATGCATGTGGATTTTTAGAACGGCTCTTTTAACCTTTATCAGCTAAAAGTACTCTCACCAGAAAAATAGTAAATATAATGGTAGGAAAGAAAACACAACTTTATTTGAATGTTCCAATCCAAATCCACACCATCTACCTGGCAAACACCTTCACAGTGAAAGAGGTCTGCTTTATTAGAGTGTTAGCTGAATTAACAAATTGCAATGCAAACGCACATGGCTGCAAGTGAAATAATCTTTGTCAGATTTCCAGCAGGCTCCACCCCCCCTTCCATCTCTTTGGAAGCTTAGCTTCAAGGTTAAGTTTTGGGAGAGTGGTTAGTGACATGTGCCCCCTTTTTAACAGTAAAAGTGGTTTATAATGTTCTGCAGAGAGCAAAACATTAGCAAGTTTAGCAAGTTCTGGCCCCAACAAATGCATGTAGTGGCTGTGCCCTGACAGTGGTTTAATTTGCTCAGTGAGGAGAATTCAGATGCGACAGGACTTAAAGGGAGGCTGCGCTGATGCCTGTCTGTAATTGCCCCAGGTCATGGCCGCCGCTTCACTGCAGATGACCCAGGCAGGCATTATATATTATTACAAGATGAGGACTTCAAACCCCTCATAAAAAGAACTATCAAGGGTATTTCTCCCAACTTTTAGCTCTGGAGGCCTGGATTTTGTAAAAATCAAGATCGCCCCCCTCTTTTCTCTGTGTATAGTATTTTTTTCCCCCCACTTCGTCTTTTTTGAACATTAATTCCCAACAATGGTACTTTTCACTTGAGTGAGAGCAGAGCAGGGAAAGACTCTCTCAGCATATGGTGAAGAGTGAGAGGCCAGAGCACTGAGAGCAGCTCAAACTTAAGTATTTTTTCTGAATGGGATCCAAAGATGACCTGACTAATTTCACTGGTAGGGAAATATCTTTGCCTGTAATGCTGCAGCCTGAGGCGTTTTCTCTCTTGACTCAGTTATGTAAGTGTCAAAAAATATCCCAGACTGGGTTTGTTGAGTCCTGAGCTGCTACATCGGGGCACTAAGCCTAAAAACCCAGCTTGCCTTTTCAAAGAGTACATTAACACCCACTGCATGTTTGCTTATTTCAGGACAATCAGCTTTTAAACCTGCAGCTTGAAGGGAAAGTGAACCTCACAAGTAGCATGGAAGCTAATTCCTAAAACATATGTGAACAAGTCAAAATGTCCTAGAGACTGAGGAATCTTAATGAGGTATTTTGAAAATGGCCATTAGGCGCATGTCAACCTTCATTTGATTAATGCTCTCTTTAAATGACCCTCTCCATGTTCACAATCCAACTGTGTATTACTATGATATGTGGACTATTACTGATAACTCTGCTTGTTGAAAAGTTTTGGTTAAATGGATAGAAAAATCCCAGCGAGAGCTATCATATATCTGTAGGAAACCAGGCCTTATTGTTTTCATGCAACACTCAATCCCTTTTTCCATTAAGAAGCTAATACTGAACTTTTCTCCTTTTTTATTATAGTTTTATTTTATATATAGTAATGCATCACCACAAGAAAGTCTGTGATTTGTGAGCAAAGAAATTACAGCACATAAGGGCATTTATGAAAGTTACTTATTGCCTTAAAAATATGCATCCTCCATGTAAAAAACAAACACACTCACAATCCCAACTATTTATTGTAGACAAACAAGAAAACCAGGATTCCTCTCCTTCATTCTCTCTGGCAAGTGCACATTAAATTCAACAGCACTGGTGGTAGTGGGGTGAGTTTGGGTGGGGGTTGTATATAGATCTGCCACTGATGTTGTTGTTTTACTTGTTTATCTTGACCTGTGTCATTTGCTAAAGCCAGAATTTTGCCCAAACTACACAGCAGATCCTATCTGCACATATTTTACTACTAGTACCACTGGTACTACTATTAGTAAATATTTAGATCTTAGATTTTACTGAACCATATAGTATTTATGTTGTTGTGATGATGCATTGTGACAGGATAGTGGATAGTTTGCTTTACCTTACCTTACCCAGAATTACAAATCAATCAAATCACTCTTCAGTGTTTGCACTTGATCAGAAGCTCTATGTAGGTACAAATTGTACAAAGGTAGCATGCAGTAACAAATTCATAGAGTAGATTATCCTAAAAGAGGAGATTAGTTTTTTTCTTGTCTTGTCTTGGGAAACATTGTAAATAGCCACTACCACAGCTGCTGTGAGCAAACTCCAGTAGCGTGAGTAGATCAGCTGTGGGTACAACACAGTGTTGCAGTCATCTTGTGCCTGAGAGTCTGCCTGTGTGTCCTCCCAAGTTAAATCAACCAACTCAGACTCTCAGCAAACCATTTCTTACCTTCAAGCTCAAGTGAGCCACGTGTAACCAAATACCTCAAACTTTACATGTGATTTATGGAGCTCTTTCAGAGCACTGCACAGCAACGGGCACTAACTGGAACTGGATCTGATGAATAAAAACCACTTCACTAAAACTTACATAACTCACCTGTTGGTTCCTTTAACATCTCATCATAAATGGGTCATATTGTGTTTTTTGGTATTTGTATATGTACCTGCTCTGTAATGATGACAGGTGTCTGTAAGTGAGCTGACCATATCTAGAGGAAAACACACAAGACAAAATCTTGTGTCTCCATCTGCTCTGTCCATCTGAATTCAGAGACATAAAATCCACCTTTCGAATTGGCGTAGTCAGAGCCCAGACCTCAGCCCAATAGAGATGTTATGGAATGACCTCAAGAGAACTGTTCACACCAGAAGTCCTAAGAATATGCTGAACATTAACAGTTCCATGAGGTAGAATGAGCCACAATTCCTCCCGGACATTGAACACGTCTAACTTACAGCTACAGGAAGTGTTTGCTTGAGGTTATTGCTGCCATAGGTGGTTCAACAAGTTGTTAAGATACTGTTTCACTTATTAAACACAGAGCATGACTGTGGAGAGAATGGGTGTGTTGAACAAAGACAAAGAAAGAAATGTTTAAATCCATAGATTCAATGGAGGTTTCAGGTTTAACAAACCATTTCAGAGGGAGAGTCAGGAGAGGTACTGAATAGAGGCCCATTCTAAGAAGAATTAACAGTTTCTGGAACCGTTAGTCATCCAACACTATTTCAGTAGAGCCTTGAAAAAAAGGTTACACACTTTAAACACAAAGGCTAAAACTTTATTCACATGCTTGGTTATTGATTTTCTCACTGGTTTGACAAACTCAAAGCTTAGTCAGCATTTGGTCAAAATGTGATCATAGTTGTGGGTGGTGTTGCATGTGATGAAAGCACTGTCCATCAAATTTGATCAAATCACACACCCACACTGCTGCTGAAGCTCATTAGCGAATAGTTTGATTGTTTCTAAACTTTGATTCCCGCTAATGTAGTCATTTGGATGTTCAATAAATAAATAAATGAATCATTTGAATGACCCTATAAAGTCAGTAGATAATAGCAAATAATGACTCACTGGGACCAAATTAAATGGTGAAGCTGCATGTCATGAGGACCGATTGGAAGAGACCAAAGCTGTTTTCAGGCATGCCCTGCAGCCTTGTACTAGACATTAGAGAACACAAATGTCTGGAGCAGCTGGCCTAGACATTAAACAGACTTTACCCCGTCAGCTCCCTAGTAAGAGGTCTGAGCCTGATTTAGCCTATATGTAAATGCAACAGGTAACTCTTTGAGAAATATTAAATGTTGCAGCTTTAAATGTTCATTTTGCACTAAAGTCACACTAACTACAACAAAACTGCTACAGGTAAAAAAATGAATCCCTTATATTTCAGGAGAGCAGGTTGAACAGAAAGCTTCACAATTCTTCACTTGTGTTGCTGCATTATTCAACCAGTGCAGCCACAGACATGTCATCCAGCATTATGGAAGCTGGAATACATAAGCTTCAGATAAACAGGCCTGTACTGTAATGCATTCAATTGTAGATTGCCTTAATGTTTCACAGCTCTCTCTGAAGCTTCCCTGAGCTCTAAGGCCCTTATCATCTCCTCTAATGCATAGGTAATCACATGTGTGTCACTTCTCGCCACTTCCCCCACTGACAGGCCAATCGGCCGGCCACTCCAAACATGAAAAACATCCTTTTTACAACGTGTTTTTTCTTCTGGCTTGATGTTTTTTTTTAAGCCCTCCAAAGCCTGTGATGGACATGCAGGGAGACTGTGTGACACTGATGGCTGGGTGAGGGCATCATTTCCATGAGTAAAATATCAAGCCCCTGTCAGACCTGTCAGCTCTTCCACACACACACACACACACACACACACACACACACACACACACACACACGGACAAAGTTGAAGTATGCTGCTAAGCCTGTGGGATGTCTCCAGATATGTGCTTTTTTTTTTTTTTTACTCGTGAGTTTTCCTTTTGAGTGCCAAATGGCTTCAGTTGCTCATGTGAGGAAAGAAAACATTTGTATTCATGTGTGACACTACAGGAGGACGCCGCTCTTCAGTCAGTGTCAGGTGGTTTACTGTCTGGCCGGCCAGGGGGCCTGTAGCAGACACAGAGAAATGGCAGCACTTAGCCCGAGTGAGCGAGAGTCATTTTGTTTTCAGCTGGCACCATTAACAGAGGAAGAGAAGTCATTTCTCTCGCCTGTTTTGTTTTTCCTCGTTCACTTTGACTCAGACTTTTTTTTTTTTCAAAGTTGTTTAGTTTTTCGTGGATGTTTAGTAGGTGATTATTCAGATTTGAATGCATTTACAGGGCCCTTGGGGAGCAGAGCGCATGTCATAATTTATATGTATCTTAATGACCTCAATTCACAGCCCACTTCATCCTGCTGCCAGGAGCTGTGAACGAATGCTCCAGCATCCTGTGAGTGTGTGTGTTTATGATACAGACTCGCGGTCATAAATCTTGGATAGAATATATTAAGATAGTGTTGTTAAAACCAGCTTGTTTTTGTGTTGACTCAGCTTCATAGGTGTACATAATAAACCAATTAGTTAAATGAAGCATTTATGTGTAATTCAAAATCCTGAAAAGCAACAACTAAAAGAACATGCCGAGCTAAGATACATGTGTTTGTCTCTGTTCAGTTTTCAAGAAACAATTTTGAATGTTAAGTTATGGAAAACAAAGCATCACCACTTTATTTCTTTACCTCCAGATAAAATAGCTGTTAGTTGCATCTAGTGTATTAAATATATAGGAATCAGTCTAATATATCCTTCCAAACCTCAGAGTCAGAGAAACAATCCAGAGGACGTGAAGTCCGTGTCCCCAGTGGACATTCCTGGAGTGTCTTCATCGACATTGTTATATTTCTTTTTTTCTTCTACTTTGTTGCTGTCACCTTTCACTGCTAACAAATGCAGAATCATATGTTACATTAATTAGTTTTTTAAATGACTTAATAACTTGTAGAATATGCACCAGTTGAACATAAAACAATTATAATTTATAATAGTAAATCATTTATTTCCATATTAACAGTGAGTCCCACGTTAATGTTATTCATTCAGATCACGAAATCTCACATTCAACATTTAACTAACACTTAATATTTAACAAAAGATGGAAAAAGCATCGTTCTACCTCACCGCTTCTCAAATAAAGAAAATAATAAAATAATAAAGAAGCACAAGTAAATAACTTTAACACAAACACACATGGACTTTGAATTGATTGATAATGTAATTGATTACATTGGTAATGTATCTATAGTAAACTATTTCTTCTGAAGTATTTTTAAGTCATCTCTAAAACAAAAAGAAATATGACTGCAAAGCAAAGCGAACAACACAAGAACACCCCCCACACCACCACACACACACACACACACACACACACACACACACACACACACACACACACACACACCAAAATCAGAAAGTGGTAGATACTCTAATGATCAGGTTATAAGGTGACTGTAAAACCTTGAGCAAAACCAAAACTGAAACAATTAAAATGGATGGAATTTTTTTTATTTTTTTTATTTTTTTGTCACTTCAGACAAAGGGATTCATTTTTATCTTTTCCCAAATGTTTATTCCTCCCTGGAAATTGGTAGTGATGGTATTATTTCATATAGGTGGTACATATAGCTCTATTGTAAAATTTGATATTGCATATGATTTTTAGAATTGTTTTTATTTTATTTATTTATTTTCTATATTTTAATTTTCTGCAAACCACTTTGAATTTTAAATACATATATAAATGTATTCAACCTGAAACATTTGATGAAAATTGCTATATAAATAAAGTAGCTTTGACATTTTATTATATATTAACACATTAAAAATATACAGTGTATTATATGCATTATATTTTTTAAACACCTTTTAAATCATTTTCAAATTTTCCAACCCTCTTTGAGTGTGTGCTCTAGATATGGCCTGTTCTCAAATATCATGAATTTATATGTGAGAGCAAATATTAAATGTGGAGTGTCCAATAAAAAGCCATTCACCCTGAGAACGGGGGTGTGTCTAGATTTCTCTTTTTATTTGCTAGGAATTTACCATTATTTATTTCTGGAGTTTGGAAGCTCATATATAATGATCTATAAAATATTACTCTATTTATAGTTTTTAAGAAAAATATCAGACATTACATACAAAAATGTATATTCCAAGTGTCATCAAGCCACAGTCATGTACTGTCAATATACAGTATATTGACAAGAGACAGACCAGAGTCTCATAAACTCCAGCTGCATTTAAAGCTTGTAAATGAATCTAAACTGTGCATATGTCTGTGTGTAAAATACACAATCTGAAGGTTCTGATACTGTTCTGCTCCAGTTTTTCCACACCTTTAGCTGTTTCAGTCCAAACTAGCGAATAAAATACCAGAAGAGAAACTCACTAACATCTGCAGTAACTGAAGAGGTGGAGACTCACAGCACTGGTGTGGCTTTAATCCTCTTTTTTTTCCAAATCCTCTTGTGTTGTGACAGAGAGAAAAAAAAAAAAGTGGCAGCAGGACGACGGTCAGACGTTGAGGTTTACACTTAATTTGTCTGCTTCACATGAGTTTGACTAGAATATCAATCCAGCAATCAGCGTGGGGAAACACAGATATCTTCTTTCTAGGCCTCTGCTAGGTCCCCTTCCCTCCTTCCACCCCCACCTCACCTCTACCCGCCCCCCTACCCTGCTGTTTGCTTGAAGGAATCCACTGTAAAATGTAATGGAAGAGATTAATTCAGATTATCAGGTGCCGGGCCCCTTGGCTCCCCACTCCTGATATGTTTTCCTTGCATTTGGGGACCTAATAAGGAAAGCAAACACAGATATTGCTGCTTCTTATTTGAGGACAATTGTTGCTGATGAGTTGGAGGGATAAGGATAGGAGGATGTGGAGGAAATTGGGCTCCAGGGCTCTTTCTCCGGCCTGGCAGGAGGCTGCCGGGTGAAGCTTGAATAACAAATGAGTTTTACTGAGGATTTGGCTAATCATCTCAGGCCGCTGCTGCCCCGGGACAACTGGACCTATCAGGGAGTGGGAGAGAGAGAGAGAGAGAGAGAGAGACCCAACACTTGAACTGCAGACCCTGGGCCCTAATTAACGGCGACCGCAAATGAAAAGCAGCTGGCAATAATTACATAATTAAAGTGCCTTTGGGGGGAAGAAAAGCATAATTTCTGCAGCCATTGCCATAAATCTTGTGCTGTCCGAGCCCATACGTTTAACATGAACTTTTCCTGAGCAGGCTAATGCATTACTCATGTAAAAAACACACTATGCCTTTGTGTTTTGCTTGGACCTGCTTAATAACAAAGAGCGTAGGATGGGCGAGCGGAGGATCGCTCGGCCCGTGAACGCCTCACAGAGCTGCTGGAGCATGAAGAGCCAACACCTCCTCTTACCTCCATGTGTGAACTTTCTCTGCTTTTTTTTTTTTTCCTCTCGCTCCTCAAAGCTGAGTTGCTCTGGAGCCGTTGCTTACTGTACCATAACACACTGTTGCTGGGATGATGTTCAGGAAATCAATCTTGCAAGTTGCATTAAGAAACAACACAGTTATAAATATCACTATGACTACATGCTGGAAATGTTATTGATGAATTATTTGTTTTAATTTGATCTTTTTTTACAATAGCCAGTAGCTATTGTATTAGATATTATAAGGGGATAGATATTATAGCACTTAAACTGAATGAAATCCTTGAGCTTGAACAACAATCTATGAGTGTTGCTAAAAATATCTACAAACATTTAACATCGTCAAATTAGCAATGAAAACCTGAAGGCGAACATTTGGTTTTACTTTGGATAATTCCGCTGAAACTCAAGTCAGACGGTAACTTTTACACTGAAAACACCGCAGCCACCAACAGATGAGCAATTAAGCAATTACACCCATTTCACAAAGTAAGCCATAAACACCACTAAGTGTATTGTGAATAGGCCCAGCACGTTCCACCGGGGCCCCACCATGATCTTTTGTCAGACGCTCTCTGGGATGATTAATAGTTTAATTTTTCTAAATTATTTAGACACACAAATAATTTGATACAACGAGGGGCTATTACCACATCTTGTAATAGACATGTTCAATGATGAAAGCTTTAATTTGTTTTTAGAGCACTTACAGGGGTTAGAAAAGCCACCTCGCTCCCCATCATCAATCATGTGTCACTTAACAGAAGTGTTATATTATGGGAGAAATGCAAATATGCTGAGTTAAATGCATGCTGTCCGACAGCTGGCTTTTCATGGCTCTTTGAATCTCTGCTTACTGTTTTCACTGTAAAGAAAATTACAAGTAGTCGTCTGGCACAGGATTTGTCTGCGCTGACTGAAGGATGGGATTGGCAGCAGGCACATCGCCGCTCTCTGGCAGGGTGTAATTAAATAGGACAGACACTTTGATGTGCTCTGCTCTGGAAATCAGGTATTTGATGACGCACACGTTTATGGATGGTATTAAATGGCAGGAAGAAAAATATTGATATTAAGGATTTGGTCTAATAAACTTGATATGGTTTTGGATATTGAATATTTTTCCCTGTGGGCTCACAACACATTACAGTAGACTCTCTCCGAAATATGGAAGCCACAAGTTGTCATGAGTGTTAATTATTTTTAGTTCTATGATGATCTGTGATTATGTTCATGATGGAATTATGTCACTTTCTCAAGAAAACATCACTATGTAAAACAATGATTGTATAATTGTATAATGTATGTATTGTATAATAATAATATTTACTACTGTGCTCTTAAAGAGTCAAAACATTAGTATTTAATCTCTTTTATGTAGCTGTAATCCTTATGTTAATGTGACTGAGTTCATTTAAGACTCGTTAATTGTGTTTCATTTTTCATTTTGCAGTCTTTGGATTAAATTATATGTTACAGCAAATCTTTCACATTTTATTGCTTTTACCGTGCTTTTAGACATTATCCCTCTGTATTTTTAATTTATTTAAATCCATTTAAATTCTATTATTTATTTTTGTGTCACGCATGAGTCTCATATTGTTTTAAATGTATTGATTGTTTACATACGTTCTGCTTTACTGTCTGTTAAACACTTCAAATTGCATTAACATGTGTGGAAGCTGCTGTGATTCACTTCCATCAACAAGTTGCAAGTTTAAAATATGTTTTAACTTGCCACTATATTATTATTTTACATTTCAATGTTTATTATGTATTTTGTTGTGTGCATTGGTCCCATATTGTTTTTTTTTTTTTATCTTAATATTAATTCAGGCTTATTTTCAATAATGTGCAAGAATTGTGAATTAGCATTAACCTGTTCCAAAAGTGTTAATACAAAATAAATATAATTAGAATTAATTAGAATTATATGAATTATAACTAAAATATTATAAAGTTTGATTAGATTTTGGTTTAGTAAAATTGTTGGGAAATGTTTTGCACAGTGTCTCATTTCTAACTAGGCATAGGTTTATAAGAGGCTTTAACTTGCAACAGTGGCTTCTCTTAGCTTCCATACCGATATAAGTTTCTTGTAAGTTCATGCAACCTGAACCAAGGATAAAGACATTTAGATAGCACTTTGCTTGACCTTACAGTAGCCAACTTAAAAAAATATATTCTTTTTCCAGGTCAGCGCTAAAAGGAAATATGTAGGTGCATATATGTTACATCTTTGTGGTTGAATGTGAAAGAGAAAGTAAAGCAAAAATGGCATTATTTAGTCAATTCAAACCTTAACTGTGTGTGTTCCTAGCAGAAGGCTAAGTGCCGTATGTGGATGTCAAGGAGATTACAAAGCTCCGTGCTGTTCAAGGTCCAGGCATCTCCTCAACTGAAGGTCAGCTCCCACCGTTCCCACCGTCCCCCCACCGCTCCTCTCTTTCCATCCGACCTCTGTGTGTTTTCTTTTCCACAACCAAAAAAAGATGTTTTGTCGTATTGTAGACAAGTTCAAGAGGTGGCACAAAGTATGAAGCCAGAAGAGACTCCTGCATTAAAGGTAATCACTGTGGCAGGGCTAACATCTGAAGCAGATTTATCAGTAGGTTTTTTTTTTTTCTGGGCCCTTCTTAAACAGTGCACGTTCTGCTGCGTTAAACATGGCTCTGTGTTGTAAATGACTTTTCTGTGCCTGTTTTTCTAACTGGCCTTGTTGACACATCAGCGTGCTGCCACACAAATGCAGACCTGATTGGGACCATGAGAGCTCCAGTGCATTTCAAGCATCTTGACAGACTTCAGGGTTAAGATGTTCTGAATTAGATTTGAATTACAACCACTAAATGCCCCTGTCAAAGCTAATTATGGCTGACACTGCCCATGTGCGTTCGGCTGAGGCGCTCGTATAGGAGAGGCACAGAGCTCGAACAAAGGAATACTCCAAAGGCATCGCCGCAGAAATTGTCACAGTGTAAAAGGCTAATGTGGAGGTATTTCTCAGCTAAGAATGTTAATCCACGCTCTGTTTCTGGCTGGGACTTGGCAAATAAAAGGCCCGCATAAAATTCTTGCTAGAGGTGTTGTTGTGCACATAAAAGCCTCCATTATTTGGAGGCAGCAGATTTTTTTACTGTCAAGGGCAACAATAGTATTTTCTTCTGCTCCACTATTGTTTATTGTTCCACCATTCATCAGTAGAGCAGGTCACATCACTCTCAGTGTGATGACACAGGGGAGTGGTTTGCACCCAACTCAGTACATAACACTGCTTCACATTGAGGAGCTTTCAAGATGCAGCTAAATCTCCCTCAGTGGCTGCAAATGGTTAAGCTCACTCTTCCTGACACAGTAATTGCCCAAAGAGCCGAGGTATCCTCAAACAACGGTCAGTGCTGCTGAGAAAAAGCCAAAAAAAAAAAAATGAAAGGACGGTGAAATAAATTAAAATTCTTGTGTGAAATGATGAAAATAAACAGCATGCCTGAAATGGCACCAACAGTCCACAGAGAGGGACTCTGCTATTTCTCAATCGTCCGGGCGACCAGCGCTGACGTCGTGTAGAGTGCCGTGCTCTCTCGCCCTCTCCCTCTCCCTTCACTGACAGCTCAGGTGTGAAAGTTTCACTTTCAGAGGATTAAAGAGCCCCCAGCCCCCCCTCCCCCTGCTTTCTTCTATCTTAAACCAGATTTGGGATTTATTTTTTTTATCTTTTTGTTTTTAGCTGCACTTACGATAATATTGGACATATTATATATGTACAATATATAAAAATACATTTAATCCTTTTTAACATATTATTTTTTTCTACCTACCTAAAATGTGTATTTTATTTGCACAGTCTTCACAATTCAAGTAATCCAGGCCAGGGGCAGTTCAACATATTATAAATAACAGATTGGAATCCCGTGATCACCGTGGTTGTTTACCATAGAGGGTGAGTGAGCATTTCTCACTTTGTGTTGTTTTTTGTTGTTGTTGTTGTTGTTTTAATAATAATTTCTTCAGGCACACAGGGTGTTAAACCAGTCAATTAACCTTCAGTCACATTTTTTATGTCAGCTGAGATTAAATGTTTGATTTCACTGTCACGTCTGTATGATGAAGGTCCCGGTGTTTCCCCTGGTGCTAGAACAGCTTTTGTTATTAAATAACTTAAATTTACCCTCAGTTTGACCTAAGACCACAATAAATAGAGATATGTTAGTGTAGTGCACCGTTTTATTAGCAATAAACCACTTCTCTGTGTAGAGCATGCAGAAGGCACAGTGTGACATAAAAAAGGATTCAGCGGAAATCAAATCAAATACAGCTCATCAGTAGAACTAGTCACATAATTAGAAACTATGTGTTATGTTTCCTGAAGGAAGGGAGCGCAATCCAACAACAGAGAGCCTGGTATATATCTCCTCTAGTTTCTGGTGTTATGCTAAGTGGATTGACTAAAAGGAAACGCCCTTCACAGCGGGCTCCCTCTAGGGGGCTCACAGGATAAAGCCCAGGTAGTCTCTGAGCTAAATTATATGTAATGTAGTCTGGAAAAGTTCAGGGCATGAAAGCAGCTGTAGTTAGAGGCAGAAAGCTTGGGCTGAACGTTGAGTTCATACTGTGTATATTGTGCTGTCTATAACAAATGTGCACTGTTGATGTTGGTCTGTACTTTGGACGGAATCAGATTCCGTGTGTGTCAATACACTTGGCATGTCCCGGTTCTGATTCTGTGTTTTTACATGCTGGCTCCTAGTGAAATGTGCAAAGTGCTCTGTACCTTGACATCAAGCTCGGTAAAGTCCATAAATTTGCCGTCCGTTTCGGGCATGTACACCTACAGCGCCCCGCCCACCTTCTCAGGTTAGCTGTCACGGCTAATTTGAGAGGTTTCCTCATGAACACAGCTCCTGCTCCGCTCACAGCTGCCACAGCAGTGCTAGCACCAGGCATTATAACATATATTTGCACTTTGTTAACTATTCCACAATAAATTACAAACCTAAATTTGTTGTTTTTTTGTTTGTTTCTTGTTTTGTTCTTGACCTTTTGACTTTTTTATTGACCTTAACTTTAATTTTCCTTATTCCAAGTTGAACCTCCTTTGCATCAGACCAGCGGTGCAGGCACTTGCTGAGCAGCAACATGTGTATGTGTCCATTACATTTTCTGTTTATAGTGGAGAATAAAATGTGAAATCACCTCGGTCTGTGCCAACAGAAATTTCAGAATGTTTTCTCGGACCACAGTATTCATGCGTTGACGTCATCTTTGTACAGGCGTGTTATTGTTTTCTCTCAAATATCGTTTTGGAGCTCGGCTCGGTTTATTCGTGTTTACAATGGCTCTCATGAGCTCTGATGTAATTCAACTCTAAAAACCAGGTCCAGCGACACCTCGTTACTCGCTGAGGTAGCCCTGCTGTTGCCTTTGCCCCCTAACCCCTCAAGGTGCCCATTTCAAGATGCAAACAGGGCCCTCTATTTTTCAGAGCCACCCTCCAACAATGCAGCCTCCTGCCACTGACCTATGGAGCTACCTCCCCTCCCTCTGTACATCAGTGTGCGTTACATACAGCAAGTGCAAATTAGGTTACTGAGTAATATTCACAGAGTCCAGGTCTGTGGGTCTCCAGCCAGTGCTCATAGAGCATGTTTAAGGAAAACTGTTACTGAGCCATTATTATCAGGGGTGGGATTAGAGCGGGATTTGGCTGGCCATAAATATATCACAGCTTCATTAAACATGGACAGCTCTGGAGGGGGGAAATGAATGGGACAGGGGATTTGAGCAAGGTGTTGTGGGGGACTATAAGTTTGGTGTTTAGGATGGGGTGGTAAGGGCGAGGGTGGGGGTCTGGACAAGGCTTAGCTAATTCTCTTATTCTGGACTTGAAGGGGGGTTGATAGGAACATTGCAAGGACTGAAAAGCCTTTCCATCTGAAAGCACTTCATTAAGAGCCGCCCCGCGCTGCAGCTTTGCCCCAGCTGCTCTGGGAAGGCATTAAACAGCTGAGGGCGAAAGCTGAGAGGCCCAAGCCAATTCAGCCCAAAGTGGAGCCTTGATTTGGACCATTTATGCTTCATCATCAGCCGCCAGGGTCTCAGCTTACCTCGCTGGTGAAGAGTCCCAGTCAACTAAATTAGCTTGGATGTAGTTTAGGGATATTGCACAAACAACCAGTTGTGAGTTTAAAGGGATTACTTTGTCTGGAACTATTCAGCCTGATAGTGTGCAAAAAGAAATACAAAACAAATAAATTGAACATTTATTAAATGTTCAATTTGCATTTATTACATTCAATTCTTATATTTTGTCAATTTAAGAAAGATTATAAAACCATGTTATATAATGTTTGGACACGTTCGGAGCTCGTCTGCAGCATTTTTAATACAACTAATTTGCTACTTAGGATTCTAACTAGCTTACAGTAGGAAGGACAATGAAAGAATCAATCTAATAACCATTATATTATGTTTTGATCGTAAATTAAGTCAGTCAATGTTGGGGCGGTTGCTTGTCAGCTGCAGATCAAAATGCCCATTTTCATTTCAAAGGTGTCAGATAGTGGTGTTTGTCAGGTCCAGTGTCACCTCATACTGAATCTAAAGGTATTCTTTGTGCCAGGATGTTTGTTACTTATTAAGATTATTTATTGCCTAGAGTCACAACATAATATATTAAGCAAAAGGTGTGTGTAAAAGGGAGGAAGTACCATGGAGCAGTATTATATTGTGTTTTTTTTTATTAGAAAAAACATGGTAAACATCTAATGTGTATTTTTTCTTAATGCTGTAAGATCAGTTTAGTAAATTCAAATGGTCAGAGAGCAGAGAGTTGAGGGAAATATTATTAAATATATATAATGAATTATAAATGTAAGAACACATTTGAGGGTGGGAATAAAGGAGTAAGTGGGTTGATGTACGTTTTGAGGAAAACCCGTTTAGTCTAATGGTGATTAAAATGCAGATACTGTCAGCATCTATATGAATGTTCAGGTCACAACAACACATATTGTTTACTCCTTGTGTACTCACAACAAACAGGAGTTTGACAGCAGCTTTAGTCCAACATCCACCTTCAATTTGCTGGGATACTGAAATAAGTAGCAACAGTTGTTTTAGACACTGTTAAAGAAAGATGTTACTCCACTCACTACTGTTCGAACCTGCATGTCATCTGTCAAAGGCCTCACGCAAATAAACCACTGCAAATCATCTCAGTGCCAAAGCTGTATGGGGCCAATAAAGAGACATTTACAGCAGGGAAAAACCGTGGTAATAACACTGTAATATTAGACTTCTGCTCCTTATTTTTCTTTCAGAAAGCGCTTGTGTCACATTGGGCTCCCTCCTACAAATAGAAATTGAGGGCATTGCACCGCAGCCTTTCTGTCTGGCTCGTGAACAGACGGTCCAAATGGAACCCAGGTTCCATCTCTCTGCCCCAAAATGCAACGGTTGTTAAGAAGGAAAATCCATGAGATGGGAGGCTTGAATATCACATTATCATCAAGTAGCACCAGATCCCCTGGTATTTTGTCAAAGATTTTGGTATTAAATCTCCGCTTCAAAGTGGCTAATTACGCTAAGTCCTGATTTCATGGTCACAGCTGCACCGTATTACCAATCACAACAGCTCGACAGAGGCCGCTGCGGTTTCTCCGCACAAGAAGATGCCGTGGCTTATCTCTGCTGGTATCGATGTCGCAGAGACACTCAGCAGAACCATATGGACTGATAACTCCATCTCTTCAGCAGCCTGCAGCCACCACAAGCCAGACCCACAGTCCAGAGCTTTAGCTCCAGTTTTTGAATGTCTGAGTAGAAAATATAGTGTGTTCAACACTTTACTCCGAACCTTGTCCTTCCCTGTGTTGATGGCAATCAGTTCTTCTTGGAGAGCATGTGAGAGTTCCAGGAGGTGTCCACAACCTTCATTTAAAGTGCCTACATGTCACCACTCACTTTACTTCAGCGGTTCCAACAGGTCTGCTGTTGTGGTCATCGCAACCAACCAAAGCATTGAATGCAGAATTAAGGATGGAGAGCTATCATATACATACAATAACACTGAGTATACCAATAATCAGTATAAGAAAGGAATACGCTTAGGCATCAATAACATAATAGGAAAGCACCCTCACATCAAGTGCACAGGCCCGGGTCAGGTTCAGACACAAACATGCAGTCCCATTGACTTTGACCTGTCTGGTTCTAATCATGCACAAGATCAAACACCTTCAGGTTAAATATGATATTATTTAATTATTATAACCTATAATTAAGAGTGAAATGTTAAACAGACAGAAGTTTGTAACACACACACACACACACTCACATCAAATTCTCCAAACGTCACTGCCAGTCCCTCTGTCGTGTGGTGCTTTATAATTTGCAGAGTAAACATGATACTCAGACAGCAGGGCTTCATGATCAGGGCCTAATTTAAAGTGACACATCAACTGCTCGAGGCACACAACAATCGCTCGACTTAGTTTCTCTTGTAATAACGCACGTGTGCTGCTCTCGTTCTGAGTACCAGGCACAATCAAGCTGATATTTCATCTTCAGTTACAAATCACTAATAATCACAGGTTCACATAGTGGAAATATTAAGCTCAGCCCTGCTCAGCTGAGCCCGGCTGTGCTCCACTAGAGAGGCAGAAAGCCGCGGTGGTATCAAATATTTAATCTATAAGGCAGGAGGTGTCTTTAAAGAGAAGAATAGAAACTGTCAGTCAAGGAGACATCAAAGAAAATACATCTGCTGTGTGTCACAGTTAACACAAACAGAATCTAACTTCAGATTTTACTCTACAATCACATCCATAGATACTCTTAAAAGCTACTGTTTAATTCATATTTTGTTGATCAGGGACCAACTACTATAAAAAAAAAAAGTAAATTAGTTCATATATGTTGTGCTCATATTTAAAAATCTTTTTGGATGGAATAATCTGTTAATCATCTATTAATAACATGTTTATATACAGCTGTGTAGTAATAAAACTACCATTTGTAACAGAATCAGAAACAAGTGTTAATAAACAGTTGAGAAGATGTTAAAATTTGTTTCAGGGAAAGTTTGTCTGGTTGCTACGGCTACGTGATTCTAGTGAAACAAAAAATATGAATACAGCTTAAATTTACATAAATAAACAACATTATTTATTCATAGTGAGTTGTTTCATCCTCAAGCTGAAGGTTCTGAATTTCAAATCATAATAATCATAATCCAAGTCCCTGCCACCTTACTCTGGCAGTTAGACTTTGAGGTGGGGGTCATCTGGCCACACCCCCCTAGTGTTGCACCAGATGTTGGGCAATTCAAACTGAGTCCTGACTCTGGCGGGTCGGTAGGATGCAGAATGCTCAACACACAACTGAAGCAGCAGAGCCCTTCCTGACATCACAAGCTCTTCTATTATTTAGTGTGAATACGATCTTTGCTGCAGTCAATAATCACAATATAGTGAAATATAATATATATCCACTAGAAACTTTAAGTTGCATCTAGCACCAGTAGAACAGTCGCCATCATTACTGCTCGGTGGCTCAACATGTGAAATGAAGGCGGCTCCCAGAGCATCCTTGATAAAATAGGTGGAACACTCTAGTGTTCTGTGCTCGGCTTTAGTTACAAATGCAAATTGTAGAGTGATACATGTTAAGCAGAGTAAAACATTTCAGGCCTGAACTACTAAGATCCCAAATAGTGAGTCCTGGGTGAGCAGAAGCTTACAAACACACATTCATCCTCTCTTGCATGGAGTGAATTTAATTTATGGTTTACTTTGATAAGACTTACAGGTGAAACCTCACTCAATTGTCCGTTTTCCAGTTAAGTCCTTCTCAACAACTAGCTGAACCGACTAGGACGTTGTTTTGTGTAACACTGCGCGTCTGTGGCCAAGAAGTGAGTTTGTCAGGGTGAAGAATGGATGTGCCAGATGTTAATGCCTGATGATGTGCTGTAATTAATAAAAGTTCTGTGGTTGGGGGGGTGCAGGAACACACACACACACACACACACACACGAAAAAGAAATCAGGAGCTACACTTCTTTTGAAGCTTCTTGTTCATCATGTTCCATTGTTTTTGGGAAGTTCTCTTATTATTGGCAGGCTTTAGAGGTTTTAACATCTAGACTTGCATCTTGGTATCTGTAGGTAATAGAATCAACACAGAGTTCACTTGGGTTTAGTCTTCATCCTCTCCACATTTATTTATCGTGTCTGTAAGATTGTGTTCACGTGGTCACATTTTAAGTGAGAGTCCTTTTAAAAATACCAAAAGCTCCTTTCAGGTTCAACTCGTTACCTTTCTGGGTTCGGTGCCGTGACTTCTTGGATTCTTTGCGTTCACTGATGGATTTCTCCATCACGGAGGTCTGACGTTAGGTAGTCTCTGACCTGAGTCCATAAACTGCCTTCTCAAATCAATAGATTTCTTGTGGGAGGAGATCAAATAAAATGTGAGGGTGAGATGTGTGACAGGCTGCAGTTTGCAGAGACCAGCCTGGAGCCAACGCTAAAGCTCATATGTTGTTGATATATTATTATCTGCATAATAAGGTTTTTTTTTTTTTCAGGACAGATGACATGACTCAAGTGATACCTCTCATGGTGTGAGTATCCCTTTCTATCAGGCAACCTAATTTCATACTTGTACGCAGTGATTCGCCCCCTCTCGTTCAGCTGGGCTCATATCATATTTAAAGTCTCTATGATTGAGTCCCCCCCCATGTTGATGGCATATTTCTCATTTAGGTTAAATCAAAGAGACGTGGTGTCAGACCTAACCACTGCTCATTACCATCATCACAGGAATACAGGCAGCAATTTACCTGTGGACACATGGTAATGCTGAAAGGAAATAGGCCGAGCAGGAGCTGAAATGATATTTTTAATTATATAGCACCTCTCCCACAGTCCCCATGCTGTTAGCCGAGCCTCCCACACCCAAACCTCATTTCAATATTTGCGTCTCATCACGCACAGGGTAAGGGGACGAGGCTGGGAGAGAACCTGCCGGGAACGGTTTGCAGCCACGTCCACACAAACAAATCAAAGCAGCAGCAGCCGCAGCATCATGGAAAGTGGACATTGCGTTGATTATCGGCCTAAGCAGGCGCCGTCAGCTCATTTTCCTATTCACTAATACTCTCTAAGGCTTCAATCAGCAGCTTGATTCTCGCTTATTTCTATGCGCTGGTTTTCATTATGGAGGCTAAAGCTGCTGAGAGATACAGTATCAGGTGTAACACACAACTGAAGCTGGAGCAGGAAACACGAACTGTCTTTGGCCTCAGAAAGAATCAAAGACAGACATCACAACTTTAAGCACTTTACTTTTCTACTTAGTTATCTGACTAATCATTGAAATGAATTAGAGCAGCACAGCGACACTGACAGCTTGCAGTTTGAATAAGAGGCAGAGTGAGAGTCAAATCTGGAATTTAGACTCAAACTGGTCACGACCCACCTCCACTCTGTGATGCTGGGCTGTGCTGGATGAAAGATAACTACACTCTGACCGTGGCTTTAGAACACAGCTCCTGCACTCTGTCGTACTGTGAGAGAGGTTCGAAGAGGGCCAGACGAAACCAGACTGCTGCTACAGTCTACATCTAACTAACCAACCAATCAAAATGCTGCAACACGACCGTAGCAGCTCAGATGGATCAGACACAATGAAAAGCTTTTATTCTTGTAGATTAATTGGTAGTGCATGTCCCACCACTGTACACTGATAATATTAGTAATAGTACAGTTATATAATCGTTACCTTTATTTATGTGTCAGATCAGACTCTATTTTGATTTTGAGTTGCAATTAACAAATTATTGAAAAGGTTTACGATACAGTCACTAAAACATCTAAAACCACTGGTGTTTCCTGCAGTTGGATTCACACACTATGACATCCTACATACATCCTACATGTAGTTTAACTGTATCACACACCAGTAATAAACTCGCTGTATTCCCTCCACGAATGGGCCAAACACTGTCACACACAGTTGCACACACCTGCAGGCTGACATGAAGCACAACACCTTACACTAACACAGGTGGGAATGTTACATCAGGTACACAGACACGTCAGCCGACCTCAGCTGTGTGTGATGCAGCCACTGCAAAGCGTAGTATGACAGAAAATATGGAAACCTTGAATTGAAATGGTAAATAATGAATAATACTCCACCAGTGAAGCTGAACTCTGTGTTCTAACACCTGTCGATAACGGACCTGCTGCTGTTAGTGTGTTAAAACACACTATTAGTAATTAATGAGGATGTCAGTGGAGTCTAATAGTCAAAGCTGTTCTGTTCCTCACATAGCTCAACCCCAGCAGAACCTTGGACACATTTCTAGACTCACATAAGCCCTCTACCCCCCCATCCAAACACACACACACCTGGATGTAGTTAGAACCGGGGAAGACCGGGTCCATTAGTTCATTGCTGTCCATCACAGTGGAGCTAAGTGTCATCCAGCAGCCACATGGCTGATGGAGTCAATGTACAGAACAAAGACACATTTCTTTGTGGTCCACATGTTCAACTGTTATCTGTGAGATGTGTGTTTGTGTAGGGGAGGGGGGGCTACAGTTTTGATGCTGAACAACACTAAGATGTGGTGGCACTAACTGGGGGACATCAGCTCTGCAGGTCACAGAAGGAAGCAAAGCCCCCACCGCCACCTTCATCAGTCCCCCTGCACATTCATCCACGGCCCCTTTTGTTTTTACAGCACAGAATAAATGGCTCATGTTACACAGCACTAGTCTGCACATTATCAGCACAGGCAATAAGTCACCATTAAGCCCGCTCGTTCCCACACAGTGCACTGCTGACCCGCCGCTGCTCACCACCAGCCCGACCTGATTCGTTCAGCTTACAGTATCACAGAGAAACTGTTAGGTTGAATCCAGTGACAGTTTAAAATTAGTCATGTTAAAATGACAAACACTTTCCTGCGACGCTTTTTAAAGGTTCATTAAACAGCTTTATCAAAGTGGTTCTCAGTCAAGAGCGCAGTTATGGATGAGTTCAGTTTAGTTTATTAAAGGGAAAATGAATGTAACAGCAGAAATACAAAGAAAACAGAGCAACGAGATGTGTAGGGTGATAACATGGAGTATGTACAAAACACAAGAAAGTATAAGAATCAGACACAAACGGAAAGATCATTCATAAATCAACAACGTGAACAAGAAACAGGTCGGAGGCCAAATGCTCTGAAGATGATGAGCTTAGAGCAATATGCATTTCTACATTTCATATCTGTCCACGGCGAAAGCTGTGGAAGGGTTGACGAGGACTGGTCTTCTAAAAGAAAGATGAAGATGGTAGGGCTGTCAGGTGATATGAAGAACCTGACAATTAAACAAGCAGTAAAACAAAAGGTGAATGTGATGAGAACATTTACTGCTGGTGTGCTTCAATTTGTCAGACAGACGTCTTGATTCAACAGGTCTGGCAGTAATCAGTGTGGCTAATCAGTTCACTCATTCTCACGCTGATGAAAAGTCCCAGTGTTAAACACTTCAAAGTGTCCTGTGAGTGTAACACTCAAAATCCACATTCATAATGCTTAACAGCTCTGTGAGCATCTAAATGAAACTCTGGTGATGATGGATGTGAGACAGTGGTTAGTAAAGAATGGGCCACTTCTCCTCTATCAAAGCCTTAGTGACTGTTCTCTGTCCAGGATCTGCTCACGGTTGACTCTTCAGAAATCTGAACAACATGTCCTCCCACACTCACCTGATTGTTGCTTCAGATCATATTTATACAGACATCACCAGTACCAGTACTTGGTTAGTGGTTGGGTTTTAGTCTCACTGAATTAATAAACCCAGTATTTCAGTGT
Source organism: Anabas testudineus (assembly GCF_900324465.2). Classification (NCBI taxonomy): domain Eukaryota; kingdom Metazoa; phylum Chordata; class Actinopteri; order Anabantiformes; family Anabantidae; genus Anabas; species Anabas testudineus. The sequence goes on from NC_046621.1 coordinate 18,573,829, forward strand.
GGACCATATGAAAATAACAGCATTCATCCTCTGTTCTTTTTTCCCCCAAACACATGAGCATACAGCCTGTGTGCTTCTCTCCCTTGTGTCTTCTGTCCTCCTTCCAGGTCCTCATCATTAATGTTCCAGGTCCTACTGGCAGGCTGCACCAGGAATCTGCTGCATTCTCAATCATCATGTCCTGTGTGTTGCTTCTTACTGTCTGCTCACTCCAACCAGTCAAGGCACGTGACTTTTTCCTCCCCACCGTCTCCCACTGGACTGTTGGGTTCTCTCTGTCTGAATTTGTGTAGCAGTAATGAATCATTTGTAGCTCAGACTAACTCTGCTTTAGAAGCTGACAACCTGCTTCTTAACCTGCGAACTGTCCCCGTTCACCTCATCCCCATCAAACCAGGACTACGCTTCACTCATTCATGTGAGCAGATTAGCAAACGACTGCTGACCTCAGTCACATCTCAGCCCACTTTAATTCCATCAGCCATGTAGGAGGATCAACTTTAGGACCTGTTAGTTAAATGGACAGTTGAATTCTGAACAAAGATCTTATGAACATTGATGGCAGCAGTTTCAGTAAAGTGAAAACCTGCTGTTTGGTCCCCAGCGCCCACTAAAGCTGCTGTTGTGTACAGTCAGCAGGCACCTCAGACAGAGCCAATATAGTGGGTGCTGCTGACGAGCATCAGAGCCGGCTGCAGGCCGGAGGAGCGGAGCAGATGATGGGCAGGCTGCACTCGTACGGAGCTGAAAGAATGAAGAACGACGTGAAACAATATCCGCACATTAGCTGAACCTTAATCCAGGTGGCCAAGTATCCAGACACCTGCTGGTGTGTTTTTGTATACTTTATTCTGTCAGATCATGTCTTTATTCTTTATTGATCTGACTGGCTGAACTACAGAAATCATGTTCACATCTGCACAGGTTTTAAAACTGAATCAAAAGTGAAGCATGTTTAAAGCTAAATTCAACATCCTGTGATGTTTATCATCCAAACAGCTACAGATGGAGTGCTGGACCAGGAGGTGGGTCGGTTTATCCCCGTGCAGCAGTGTCATCACTGCCAATGCAGTTTCAATTCAGCTCAGTCTTGATAAAATTAAAATAACTTATTAAAGAGTGAAGCTCAGCGTGGGTCCACTAGTTTTTAAGGGCGGCACAGACAAAAAGTCTTACCAGCACTCAAATATAAGATTGAACTTGAGTAAAGAAAGTTTTAATAGGTGAGGAATGCGTTCGACAAGCTGTGGATCTGCTGCTATAGCAGGCTGTCCATAAAGCACAGGTTTGATTCTGGGCTCTTCCTGGTCCACAAGTGTCCTCGCAGAAGACACTGAAGCTCCAAACTTATGTGAATGAGAAAACAAAGGAGAACAGTGAAACTATTTACATTTGAGGTTTGTGTCTGATTCGTCTCATTCGTCATATGCGGAACGGGAGTTTGAGCATTTGATTTGTTCACACATCCTGTATAAATCTACTCATCACCGTTTCAGAAACCCCTCTGAGAACTCACACTCACATACACACATACACACACACACACACACACACACACACACAGGCCTCTCTACTCATATGCTCCTCTTATCTGCAAACACTCAATCAACCCCACAGGACCCACAGTGAATGACCATACCATTACTTTTATTGTAGATATACTGGGCTACAATTATAAAAAAAAAAAAAAAAAAAAAAAAAAGGGAAAAAAGAAAAACTAAACAAAACAAATTAAAGGTATTTGTGATCCATAAGGTGCAGACCGCAAACCACTGCAGCACGGTATTACAGTATGAGTGAGGAGTTCAATTTCTTTTCCCATGTCCCTTAAACGTTTGCTGCAGGTTGTGGTGGCCCATATTCCCCCCATCATGAGAACAGTTCGTCACTCGTTCCATTCAGCTCCACTCTGCTGGTGTTCTGCTGCTCAGTGAACAGTCAGTGCTCTGTGCTGGCTTTATGAGGCCGATATCTCTCCCCGTCTGCTTCCTGCTTGTTTGAATCAGGCATTTCACCTCACCTGTCTTTAACAAAACTCTGACCAGACCTTAAAGGAAAAATCCACCTTAACACGCTACAACTGTCGAAGCACTTCACAATGAAAGTGGATGTAACTAAGTCTTTTTGACAGAAGTCAACAGGAAACTTCACGCATCAAACCCCTTGATGAAAACAAGTAACTTTTGAGACGTTGATAGCATAATGCATCAGCTGTGAACAAACACAAATACAAACCCACTGGATGATTGACGTCTTTCAAGTGAATACAGGCGAGTGCAAAGTAACAAAAGCATGACTGTGTCTCACAGAGGTCGTTACAGCCAACAGAAAGTCGGGCCGTCTGTTCCAGCATCGTCATACAGCTTGTGGTCATCAGTAGCAGCTCTGAAGAAGAGATCCTGCACTGTCTTTGATTGCAGTGCTGTACTACACTACACTGCACTACATTGTTCACACTATTCCTTGCGTAGAGAACTTATGTCTGAAGGATATAACGTTAGCTACTAGGGGGCAGACTGCGACCTCACTGACAACAGAATTTCTTCTTCGTGAGCTACTGTTTTCCCACATCACCAGAAGCCACAGTGGCACAAAAAGGTCAACGGTAAGATGACAGCAGTGAAAACATATAGTACGTGGTAGGTATGTAGATAAGCATAGCTGAGGACAAGTTTTCTCCAACACTGCTGCCAATATTCCTGCCTAGTTACATCCACAGAGAATCAGTGTTGTATTAAAATCACAGATTGAGTACAAGCAGCTTGGATACTTCTTACAGGCAGAGAAATGTAATTACATTGTTTTTCAGACTCAAAGAGAGGAAAGGGCTTCCTCCTCAAGTGGCCTCAAGTCAAACTCTAATCAAAGAGGGAGATATAATGTTTTTTTTTTCATCGTCAAACTGTGTCTCAATTCAGGTGCCGTCGGTAAGTCTGCAAGTTCCCCATCAACTGGAAACATCAGGTGGATTTTGGTTCTCAACTACAAATCTCAGCCACAGTTGGAAGCCCTTTTTACAATGTTAACTTTATGACCAAATGTAAAAAAACAAACAAAAGAAAAACTTGTAATATTTCCACACGTTTGACTGATGGTATGACATCATCGCTGTGATAGAACAACCATGTCAGAATGCCTACTATACTGCACGAGGCACAAGGCACAGTCTGTTGCACTTGATCACTGAGAAGTTTACAATTTAACACACTGTTACACATCAAATATTCAAAATACAAACAAACAAAAAAAAAAAACAGCCCCAGCAGAAGGGATTTACCATCTTGCATGGAAGGAAACAAAGGATAAGAAGATGAGTGTGAACACTGTTACAACAACAAATAACACTTCATTATGATCTATGCAAAACTAGAAGAGCAAGTTTGAGTGGATTTTTCCTTTAGGTTCCTAATAAAGGGCTGGGGGAGGTTTGTCGTATAGTCCAAGAATAGAACAAGGCGTCCATGTCAAAGTAGTCAGAAGAGAATTCCACCACGAGCGTCAGTTTATCATTCAAGTCATGACTGGACTTCCAATTAGTTTCCAAACAGCTGTTTAAGGCAGGACGTGAGTCTACAACACGTCCACACGTTTTAGCCCCAGGTTGATTTTTTTTTTTTTTCTTTTTACAGTGTATTCATCAGGTAACTTACAGGCACATTTTGTCTCCCCCTCCCAAAGCCCCTTATTCTGGATTGTGTAATACCAGCAATAGAAACAGCAGCAAAGCCTGAACCATAAGTTAGTCCTCTTTATGTTGCGGCATCATATATACACTTCTTTGTTTATTCCTCCATCGTTCACTCCATTTCACGCTCTGACATGAGGTAAAGTATGGCGCCCAAGTGCAATGCTCAATTGTGCTACATGTACAAAAAGAAAAGGGAAACAAAAACAAAAACAAACAAAACAAACTTTAATCTGTCAGAACGAGAAAACATAGTCCGCTGGGAAAAACCAGGACTACCTCAGCTTCGAGTGTCCCACACACAAATCTCGCTCCTAAAATAAAAAGACACACATACAAGGTGAAGCCATTGGATTCTGATGCCAACACTATTTGTGAACCTTATTTTCCAAAAGTCGCAAACAAAAACAGAGTGGGCGTGGCACAATGAGTTATTTCACATTCTTTTCTTCTTGTTTTTTTCTTATTAAACCCTTCCCTGACCCGCCAGAATCACATAGATATTTAGTGTGTTAAACCAAACTAACTCAAAATAGCTGTGTGTGTGTGTGTGTGTGTGTGTGTGTGGTTGTGTCAGACAGAGATGTTGCAGGGTGAGTGACTGCAAGCCCAGACACACTCCACTTCTGAAGCCTGACAGCGTGTCTTCTCTGATGGGGAAAATCAAAAAGCACAGGCCAGGTAGACTAAAGAGGGTCCGACAGCTGCTTGACAAAGAATGACAGATTGCACTCACAGGTTGGAGCAAGATGCACTGAAGTCACATCGTGAACTAATTTGCACGAGAAATGTTGGAGTTCACAAATTCACACTTAAATATCCACATGACGATCTGCAGGGCCGACAATGTGTCTTAAGACACCAGCCTAAGAAAAGAAACCACCTTTGAACGCACAAGCATTTATGTTAAAATACAGTTGTATTATACTGCAGTATTTAGCTCCAGTTAGCTTACGTTTTGTTCTTGTTTTATTCCTATCTAGAGATTGGGACACCCAACAATGGGACAACATATATGACTTGGTTTAATCCTTGTGCACTAATCTGGACAATATTAAATGAAATAACACTTTAAAACTACGTTCCAGCCCAACACAACAGAGCCCTGAGTAACAAACCTTATGGGGCGACTTCACTCATTTTCAAATAGCTTCCTATAGGTAAAATCTGGGCAAAAGAGTATAGGAATGGTTTTAAACATCTCTGTCTTCTCTATATTAAAATATTTCTCTGCTTCTAGCTGGAAATCTCCTCTACTTGACATCATCTGGAAGTTTTTATAGTTGTCTGTTCAATTCAGGCATCTGGTTGCTTATCCTGAATAACCTGCTCCTCCAGCAGTCCTCCTCCAGATGGTATTACTTTAACTGGAAAGGAGTTCTTTTTAAATAGAGACAAGGATATTTAATACTTTTCATAAACATAAACGACCTAAATTAGAAACATTGAAAATGGGCAAAATCGTCCTTTAAAGCAGTATAAATTCATTTTCTCCTAAATCATTGATCAAATGAAGGTTTGTAATGTGGAGGGGGTAACTCACAGTGACAAATTCAGGAATTATCACTAGTCCTGTCAGCTCTACACAGCTTTTATCATCAGTTAGTTATTTTGCTCCTACAGCCTGTAACTTCTGCTCTCATCGAGCTTGTTTCCCGTAGCAGCAGCCAGATGTTTTCAGTAAACAAACACTAACATGAGCTAAAAGCAGAGCGGAGAATCAACTTCCTGTAGACACCAGCTGACAAAGTGTCATGTGCGTTTACAGCTTAGCGCACTGGCCCAACGAGACTAAAAATAAATAAATAAAGCTTCTGTAGCTTTAAGGTCCACTTTAACTTCAGTTTAATATTGTGCCTTACTGATATATTAAGTATAACCAAATATATGCAGTTGATGAAATGCAAATGTGATCTAAGACACACTCATTTTAAACAGTGTTAGCATTTCTGGCCCTATACTGGAAGCTCAGCTGCAGTTCATTTACAAAACTAGTCCCCCCCCACTCCAGTGTAATCACTATCCAGTTTGATTCCCATTGGTCAGATGTGGCCTACGCTGACACTGACGTCCCACAGAGAAGGCACTGAGTTCTAATTCAGTTCAAGACACGAGACACAAATGACTGGGTGGGGGGGGGTGGGGGGTTATCAATTCAATAAAAACCTATCTGCATGGTGTTTACTGTCTGTGTGACACAGACAGTACAGATATCACAGTAAAAAGACTACAGTCACCATCATACTGAACTGCAGGCTTGTCCACAAACCAACACTGAGTGCACGGTCCTTTGAGGTAGAAGCACCTGTGGGTGAGATTATGTGACTGTGAATTAGATTTCAGATAGCTGTACTAACACAGTTTAGGAAGCACACAGGTTTAGGTCTCTGCTAACACCATTTATGAAGATAAACCAAGCCCCCTCGTCCTGTGAGTGCAATCTGATTACCTCTACAGGCACCCATCTTAATCGGATCAATGAATACTCTGATCTTACCCAAGATTCAAAAACAACTGATGAAACAAAAAAAAAAAAAAAAAAAAAAAAAAATCAATTCAGTCAGGCTTATGTGCAGAGAATACACTTTCTAACCTGCCCCCACCCCCCCCAAAAACTTTTATCAAGTGTCACCCTCATGGATGGGAGGGGGAGGAGATAACAACACAGCTCGTCTCTATAGTTTGATGGCTGACGAACAGAAAAAACCAAATCTTTAAAACTTTAAAAAGTCAAATAAAGAGGTATTATAGTTACAGTGCAAAAAAGATGAGAAATTCAAGCTTAATACAAAAACATAGCACCAAACAAAACAAAAAAAAAAAAAAAATAAAGACAAGAAAATGCATGCAATTAACTGAGGTATTCAAGTGAAAAAAGGGCTTATCAATGAGAGATTAAAAAAAAAAAAAAAAAAAAAAGACATTTAGCGAGTAGCAACATTTTGCCAAACAGAAAGGCTGGTATCCTTATCCGCAGGAATCAACTTCAACCTCATAGTGTCACATCTGCTATAGCTTTGGTAGGTACGGGATGTGAGGAACACTACTGTGTTGAAATGAATTGGCCTTTTTTTTTTTTCCTCCCCAAAAAGACTGTTTTTGAAAAGATTGCGTCCTTGTATCCACGAGTATCCAATTAGTAGAAAAGTCTGCAGCATATTGTACGTGTGATATGTCTTTCTCTTCTTCTATCAAAACTGGATGACTCATTCAATGGAAAGACATTTAGTGCGCAAGAAGGACTAATTCGACTCCATCCATTCTTGGTATCAAAACACAATAAACCTAATCACCAAGATAACGCCATAAACATCTAATGTTGCTCTCACACACTCAAGATATATCCATAGATTTAGAACATTTATAGAAGCCATCCAGTTGTCATGGTTTATACATAAGCTACAACAACATGCAACTTCAAGCGCGCTCAAAAACTACTTTAAATTACAGTAACTGGGAATGTTGGAATTCCTGTCCGTTTCACAGGATATGAGGGTGAGCCTTAGCATCAAAGGCCAAAAATATCATTCATGTATTTTATATTTTTTCTATATATTTATATACTTTGCTACAAATATGATTTTGGTGTCAATGTGACCACACAATTCTCAAAATAACAGACCCTAATGGAATAAGTGCAAAAGTGATTAAGAATACCATTTCAAGAGAGATTTCAGACAGAAGTGCCACCAGGTGTTCACTCCTGTGGTATCTGTTAGCCATGTCTGCTGTTAGCGTTTTAAAAAACGCTTTAAAACTGACTGGCACTAGTGCACAGGCTGAGGAGTTTAGCGTTTTTTGTTTTAATTTTTTTTTTCCTACATACTTTGATTTACACCTTTGATTGAACTATGTACAATCTAATACTACACAATAAGCATAAACCTCATTTCACTGACACAGAGGTTATCCAAATTAAAACAAAAAAAAAAAAAAAAAAAAACAAAACAAAAAAAAAAACATTGTGACCTGACCTTTTTAAAAACGTTGCTAAATGTTAATAAAGCACTCGTGATTACACAAAGCAGAGGGGAAAGTAAAGATTGTGTTTGCGCAAATAAAAGAAAAAAGAAAACAAACAAACAAAAAAAAAGGTAAAAGATTTGATGTGAAATCTGTTGTGAGATCAGTCTGCTTCTTCTGTTGCATCTCCACAGAATGTTCCCTGGCTGCCTTGGCTGAGCGGTCGCAGGCTGAAGATACAGGGCTAGCATCGCACTGTGTTGGAAACTGACATTTGCTTTTTCTCTGTTAGTGACAATAGCTTAGGTGCTAATGCTGAGAGCTCGGGCGAGGAGCTCAGTTGTTTTGGACCTGAGGTTGATTGGCTTTGAGGCTGCGCAGAGCTCGTCTTGCCGCTGCTGACTTGGCGATCCGATAGCTGCGGCCAACTCCTTTAAACTTGCCTTTACCGACGACCTCCACCGTCACGCGGACCTTCCCATCGTACGTTCTCTCTGCAGGGCTGCAAATAGAGAAAAGGTAAACACGTTCTAGTAGTTTTCAAACATTTTCATTAACTGAAGAACATGATGAAAAGTTTATCATGTAAGAGATTTTTCTGGTGTGAGGCAAATGTATCATGTTAAAACTACTGTTACTTTGCTCCACACTTGAGATAACCAGTGTTCGCTGCCTCTCGTCTTCCATTTCATCTATATCGTTTTCCAACCTGACTTTTTATTGTGCAGTTTTTAATTAGTGGTAATTGAAGGCAAATAATTCATAATTTCCTGCAGAAACACTTCACAATAAAAGACTTCCAGCAACTCCAAGCTGGATGAATTCCTAAATGGGTATTAGATGAGCACACAAGCCTGTTAATTATTAGTTGTCTGTGTAGCTGTTAGTTGGGCTCTGCACAAATAAACCACAGGCCTGTCATAGACAGGTGGGCAGATGAAGAGATGCTGCCTATTTAATATTGGAAATAAACTTTGATAAGAGCTGATCTCCTACCTGAACTTGGCAGTTTCTGGTTCCATCTCAAGCAGCTCCCTCACAGGAGAGCGTGGCACATTGGCAGAGAATTTTTCTGTTAAGTGATAGGGGATGGAAAGAAGAGCATCATAAAAAATGACTTCTTCAACAGGTCAACACTAAAATGTTCAACAATCATGACTATATACTGCTCATTAGTCCTCACCTATAAGTGGCCTCATCATTGGATAATACACCTGCCACACTGTCTCCAGTGACATCTTGCTGTCCATGTAGATCGCTCCGGCTAGTGACTCAAAGATATCCCCCATGGCCTTGGGGACCTCAATGTCCTCCTCCTTCTCCTCATCTTCTTCAGAGCGTCGTAACTGATATAAAAAATAAAGAAAATCCACAAATAACATTTAAACATTTCAGATTCTTTTATTTTATTTAATTAATTGGATTAACAACAAACATGACAAAATAATAACAATAAATAAATGGTACTAAACAAACTGACACCATTTGCTTTGACTTTTTCCATTATATTCAATTCAATTCAATTCAATTTTATTTGTAGAGCGCTTTTTACAATTAACATTGTCACAAAGCAGCTTTACACAACCAAAGAACAGTACATGAACAGTTAATGTGTATGAATCATGAAATGAGATTGTCCCTGATGAGCAAGCCGAGGGCGACGGTGGCAAGAAAAACTCCCTGAGAAGGCAACAGGAAGAAACCTTGAGAGGAACCAGACTCAACAGGGAACCCATCCTCATATGGGTGATTACATGCTGTGTAGGCAGCAGTCCAGTATAACAGTTAAAGTCATTATAAGTGCATTATATCATTGCAATGCAACATCAAAAGGCCAGGCGGGAGTACACTGATGGTGTTGGTTCAGAAATACTAGTGTGTATGTGTGGGAGACTGCACAACAACAAAGCCAACCCTGAATCCAGAAGACTTTTAGTTTGCAGTCAAGTCATGCTTGAGTCTGATATCCAGCTCTCATAATACAACCTTGGTAGAGACAGAACCAGAAAAGTTGATTGTTTCATGCACTGATGGTGTGTAACATTTATTTGAATGTAACTGAAACAGTCTATTTGCAGTCACTTTTCATGTATTTATTTCCCATATTGTTCAGTGAAACAGAACAAACAAAGCAGCTCTGTTTTTTGCTGTCTCTGCTGTACCGAGTCGCTATCACCTTTTAGGGTCTGCACATCCCTTAGTTCAAGTATGAACAGGAAGTCGTGTGGAGGGCAGGCAGAAAATATGAATGGGCCTCCAGCAGCTTCATAATGTTTATGATGAAGTGAAGCAGTACAGCGGTACCATATCAGTATTGCAGTATACTTATGTATGTGCATGCTGTCCCTAAGGCTTAAAAGTCAAGCAAGTAGAGGAGATCTGGTGCCAAGATAGCCATTTCAAGGCAAATTAAATCCAACTGCATTTCTCTACAGGACAGAAATCATCAGAATATGAAACAGATTGATATACGGTGAATACTTTGCCATTCAGCCAGATCTTTTCTGAATGCTGGCTATTATTTGTGTGTTTTTTGTTTTTATTGTTTTGTTTTGTTTTTTTGGGGGGGGCAACTATAACTAGAAAGATTAGGTTTCCTCCCACAAGGCTGTTGTTAAGTACTGTGCTAGCTGTGCTTGGTAGGAACAAGACTCACCTCGGAGTCCATGCCTTGCATCTCGTTCTTCTCCAGCTGAAACTGCACAAAGTCATCGATGACGTGGAAAAGCTCAGGCGAAATGGCCTTGAAGTACTTGTGGTAGTCGTACTTGACAGCCAGAGAGGCAAAGATGGTGTTGTTGACGAGGGCTGAGCGCAGGTCTGTCAGCACGCCGGGAGAATGCTGCCGCGGGTCTTCGTAAAGGTGCTTCGTAATGAGGTAGTCTAGAATTGCATCACCAAGGAACTCCAGCCGCTGGTAACAATCTGAGGAGAAGGAAAAGAAACAACGTCCAACTAGTTCCACATATTTTTGACATATGGGCACCATTATGTAAATTAGCTCTTAGCAGTTTCCACATCTGTAGATGTACATACAGCTATCACAGGGTTACATTGATAACGTTAAAAAAAAAAAAAAACGACGTTGCAATACATATTCGTAACGGATTCGCAAGCAGGTTCTGGAGTTTTTTTTTTCTTCTCTGATTTGTAATCAGATTTCTGAGTTTATTGGTAATGCACACCAAATATAGAAGACACCATCTGAAAGTGAAAGTCTCATTGAACCTATAAAGCCCGTGTGCTGGGATATATCTGAGTTATAACTTTAAGAGGGAGTACAAATTTTGATGCAGGTGGCATGAGCTAGTGAGTAGGTTCTGATCTGAGTCACTTGAGGCAAAAAATTTGGATTTTGGTGACGTGTCACAACCACTGCTGCAAGTGCTGGAGCAGGTCAAATTAGCTAAACAATTACCAACACAGACATGCACCTGTCCCTTTCACCTCTGCATCAACTGTTAGGTGTCATGTCATGTCAACCATATCAAACTAAATTGTTTGAGCGATACAACACACACACACACACGCACAATTCTGACCTGTAATGGTGTTGTAATGGTAGGAAGCGTGGGTGAAGGCTTGCAGGAGGTAAGCCTTGTTCTGAAAGGTGTAGTTGATTTTCCTTTCAAAGTTCTCAAAGCCAGAAATTAGGTGGTTGAGAGTGCGCTCTGCATCTGGATGGTCCAGCATGCAGCGGGGTGGGATCTTGAGCCAACCATAGCACATGTCACTGGCTGTAATCTGACCACCAGGAGCAACTACTCCTGACACGGTCCCCCTCTCCAAAGGTAACACCTGTCATAAAAAAATTAAATAAAAATAAGTTTGCATGAATACATCAAGCATGTAATCATAAAGTTTATCTATACACATATTTTTCATCGATTCTGAGCTGAAATCTGACTCATCACAGCAACCCTGCTGACTCATTTAGTAAAGAAATACAACCGTGTCGAAAGTTACAGCACACCTTGAGGCCAAGTGAGCAGAGGAACATCTGGGCAGCTCTCTCCCCACAGCTGGTCAGGTAGCAGCCCAACAGAGCCTCAACACAGTCAGCAATGCTCTTGTCCGCAATGCACTGCTCCGTGTGCAGGTCGTAGGAGATGGACTGCTTGCCGAGCTCTGCACCGCAGTTCTCCTCTGACGGATTCCAAAACCCCACCACAAAATCATCCTCCTCTCCGGCCTTGCTGGGGTCCAGGTAACACATGGCATCCCACGAGCTGTAGTCAAACTCTTCAGCCGAGGGCCCGCTGGGTGTAGGCTCTGAGGGGTAATGGGCTGCAGTCGGATGAAGGGGTTTCCTGGGGGCCTTCCATTCGTAAGGAGAGTCCATGGCAGGGGAGGAACCCGAGGTTGGAGTCAGAGAGGGAGGGAAGACACTCAGGGAAATCTTCTTACCAAACGCACCAGATCCCAACAGCATGTTGTCGATGAACTTTATGTGCTCCTTGTAATACTCCAGATCGTCCTCCATGTTGACCTCGTCCTTAGGCTCGTCCTTCAGCATCAGCTCACTGTCCTCATCCACCTCTTCACCTTCATCATCATCCTCATGATAGTCGTTCACAGATCCCCCATTGGCCAAAAGCTCCTCTTTGACCTGCAGGTAGAAACAAAGGAAGGAAAGCAAAGTTCAACAGAAACAATAAACACTGCAAACAGATCGTATTTTGCCTCCTAACCGGGGACAGTGTAGGCCACTAACACAATACACTTAGAATACAATAGCTATAAAACAGTAGAAGTGTGCACCATTTGTTTTCTACAACACTGAACGAGAGTTGATTTTTTTTTACCCTTTGTTTTTTTAAATCACAATTTACAAAAACATTCTCCTTCATGCCAAAGTTAAAACAGATCTATGCAAAGTAAGATTAATTCATTAAAAATCCAAACCTGAAACTAAGTATTGAAGTGAAATGTATTTTAAGGAATGTAGTATAAACACGTGTTACTGGAAGATCCACATCAGTATCCTGATCTAAAAAACTAGATCATGGAGTCAAATAAACAATTCAACTTGTCAAAAAGGTTGCAGAAAAGCACCAATTAAGAGATGGATCCAAGAGAACTTCCAGGTCACGGAAGCTCCCTTGGAGTATTGTTAATTGAGTGACAGTGTGAGGAAGAGATTAGAGTGGGAGGGCACCAAGACACATTTTATTCCTCTTGAAGGAGTTCTATGCTTCCTCAGCTGAGATGGGAGTGACTGTATATATAGCGACAGTTACCTCGGTCCTTCACCAGTTAGAGAGAGACTGAAATCTACTCTGATACTGGTCTCATCAGACCACAGACCAATCTCTCCTGACATCAGAATGTCCTACAAGTCTCTCACTGAGATTTAATATTTGTCACTCTCTCATAAACCAATTTTCTGTTCTGTTCTGTTTTCTTTCTGCATTTTTTTCCCCAAATTACTACTACTACTACTACTACTACTACCACCACCACCACCACCAATAATAACACGCAACATGTGCCCTAGACAAACGACTAATCAAATGTACGTGCTAGGTCAGCTGTAATAAATTGGGAAAAAAAACAAAAACTCTCAGGTGAATACTTCTCATTGGCAAGTGGTGACATTAAATCTTTTTTTTTTTTGTACCCCCCCCCCCCCCCCCCCCAAGTTATTATTATTATTTTTTTAATGTAGAAATGTCAAATTATGTACTAAAATTTGTTAATAATGAGCAGATATTATTTTATATCAGCGTTGACTTAATTCTCATTTACTTTCTTGCATGGCATCCACAGTTAAATGACTTAGAAGTCAACTTCTGATTACGTTCACAGTTTTGAATAAGAAAAGCAATAATTTGTTTCAACATTCTTTTGTTATAATTCATACATTAATCCGTTAATATGGCTGCACAACTCTGGAAAATATGTAAGCCATTTTATTTATTTCTATTCGGAAATGAGATCACCATTTTCTCTCAAACTTCTTGAAAAATATTTTGTTACTGTTAATGTTTGCATTCCATGTTGTAATATGATCATTAGTGGATTAGTATTCCAGCATGATTGATGAATGACTCATAATGAACATGCAGAGTTCAGTCATTTGTCGATACAGCTTAAGGAGAAAAAGGCAACACTTAGTTTGACACAGTGGACCACCTTAAAACAAATGAGTGTGATTGTACATGGGTCTGACTTAAGATTGCGACAATGATTAATTGTGCAGCTCTGTTGGTCAACTGACAAATCCTACATTATATCTTGTGTTTTTAATGCTTTAAACTGAATATTTTGAACTGTTGGTAAATAAGGGCATTATAAAAGACACAGATTAATCATTTATAATGATAATTAATGCCTTTTTTTATCCTTTTGACTAAGTTTGTAACCAGGAATTAACATGTACAGTATTGATAAGTGCTCCTCTTTCTCTTTAATATATCTGTTTAAACTCTTTGTGTATTTGCGTTATATTGGCTTCTTGTACATCTTGTAGGACTTGAAGTTGAAGTTAATGGCTTCAAAACCAGAACATTAAGTGTTGCCAGAGGTTGAAGGCTGCCATCTAGTGGCCCGACAATGGTGTAACAATGTAACATCTGTTCAGAACTGATTGGACGAATATGTTTTACTAAGTGCACGTCTCTAAATGTGCACTTAGTACGGTTTAGATTTAAACCGTACGCATACAAACTGCTAATCCAGTCATATAAAGAGAGTAGAGAAGAAGAAACAAGGCACCGCTCTGCAGATGTATAATTTCAACTCACATATTAGAGATCAAAGTCCAGTAAGAATCCTACTGACCTCCTCTGAATCCAGTTTATCAGTGCTGCTTTTGTCCTGGTTGACCACGTAGCCAGGAGGCAGCCAGTTAACAGGGGGGTCGAAGATGGACACCACCATTCTGCTTGGAAGCCCCTTCTTCTTCCCCAGACGGTAAAGGTTACAGTTGCTCACCTGAATAACAGGAAGACAGTCATCGTCTTTCCCAATGATGCTTGAAATGATGTCATCTTGCTAATTTTACCAAAGGCTGTTGGACAACAGTATTTCTAAGTGTGTTTGTTTTTAAGGAAAAACCAAACACATGTACTAAATATGTAAAATCATAGACAATAAAGGAATTATAAACTAATACAGTATAAATGCTAAACAATATTTTCCTTTGTTGAATAAGAATATAGTTTCTTCTGTACAGTTATACAGTCCATCTCTGTTTTTGATCTGAGGAAATTATCATTCCCAAGAAACAGATCTAAATGATACTTTTCCTTGACTAAATTGGATTGCTATTTACTCCAACCAACCAAGAGTCTATGAGGATTCAGGAAATACCTAAACAATTTGGGCCAGTGTTATAAAAATGACTAGTTAGAAGTGGTTGTCATGTATTGCTCTCGGGGTACCCAGAGAGTTGGCACTGTGTCTCAAACATATGTAAAACATGAAAGGCATAAGCTAGGGCTAGACCTTCCTCACCTTTTTGCTGCGCATGTAGCTGAGTCGTCCCTCGTGAGCATCAGGGTAGGTACAGAACAGGTATGTGGTGATGGCATGCTTGAGGAAAGAGTCACCGAGCATCTCCAGCCGCTCCAGGTTGAAGCCGTCGCTGGCGTTGGATAGGGTCAAGGCCTGTAGGATGAGGCCTGGATTGGGCCCCAGGTTTTTTGGGGAGTCTCCTGCTTGGGCTCTGTGCTGGGGATCAGGAGCAAGTTCAGGAGAAGGTGCTGTGGGAGCACTGGGACCCATGACTGAGGTAGCTTTACTTGTGTGGTCTGAGGTCCCCCCTGGCATACATTCATCACGAAGCTGTGGAGAACTGTAGCTGGGCTTCTTCAAGCTGTGAGAGGGCTGCACAGGAACTGAGGTAGTGGTTTGTATTGATTCTGGGCTCTGCAACCCAGTTAAGCTGGGCTGAGAGAGTTGGCAATTGTCATGTTGGTGAAGGTGCTCGTTGTGGTGGTCTTTGTCATCGTCACAGTCCGCAACGACGGCAGTGCCATTAGTTAGGTTCCTGGTGCAGGTGAAGTCTCCAGGCTCAAGGGCCAGGAGGGGCCCCTGCTCAGGCAGGGAAGAGTGGTCACTACTGGGTTGTGTTAAAGAGCTGGGGTCGGGGGTTCCTGTGTCTTGTTGATTACAGTGACCTTCACCGTGCTCGCTGCAGGACTCAGAACAAGAGATGAATGTTTTGCTGTCTATAGATCTCTTCCAGCCAAAGTCCAGGTTTGGATACCTGCAACGTACAATGCAACCATTGTTACATGAAAATTGTGGGAAACTGTTTAGTTTAAGTCTATACAAAAGTGAATGTGAAATCACATACAATCTGTCGATACCATGTCCATTTTTTTCCACTTAGACATCATAGAGAAAAAACAAACTTACAACTGCAGACCTTCTCAGAGAATCAACACATTAAGTATTTAGGTTGTTTCACTGGTATTAAAGCAATCCAGTGATAGCTGCCTCTAAGTCTATGTGTACATTGTGTACATTGCTGTTAATAGCTAATTTAGCAAATAAAATTGGCATGACATAATGTTGTCAGGATGGGAAAACTAGGATATTACTATTCACTTAAAGTATTAACACACAAGGTGATTAGCTTAAGAGCTAAACCTGCAGTCAGAACAGTCAAAATGAGTGTCCCACAAACTGCTATGGCTCACTTCTCTAATTGTATATTATTATTACAATATTGATCTACTCTGTAATTTTGTACTATTTTTTAGTCTTATTCTAGATTAGTACTTTTGTTTTTAAGTTTTAATGGCAGTTTGATTTTGCTGTGACAAATGAATTTCCCCTTCAGGGGGATGAATAAAGTGTTATCTTGTTTTCCTGTGTAAAGCCCCTATATAAGGCTCTGAATTAAGATTATGGTGTAGCTACTAACGCTGGTTCATTTGTAGCCATTCAGCCAACAGTTTGTTGACTGGGTCTGTAGTTCATTTCATCTCACCTTAGTGGGAGACAACATCCATGTGACAAAATCCTGATGTCTCCAACTCTGATTAAAGGCTAACTGCTGGTCGTAATTATATTTTCACACTCTTATTTACACTGCTGAAGCTCACCTCTGCAGGTGAGGGATAATTTTTCATTAACTGGATCAAACATTAACTGGATGCGTAATCTGAGCCCTATAGAACCTGCATGGACTGCATGTAGCATGATAGGAGTCCCCAACAGAGTCCCAACATAGTGCACTCTATGGAACTGAAATTAACTCCTACATATGTTGTGTAGTGTATGTAGCAGGGACCTGAAGTCAGGCGGGAGGGTCTGGACTCCCACTCCAGCTTCACTGGCTGTCTGAGATCGGAGCTCTTCCGCGGTCAGGAGGCAGTGGAGGCGGTATAGGATGCTGGGCAGACACACTGCTTTCCTCCACAGGGAGGCAGGGATGGGGTGGATGGCACAAAGCTCTGGCACCAGGATCTGACAAACAACATTTCAGTATGACTGATACTGCTCTGCAGCAATAAAGGAGGAGTGGCACCAACTCATACAGTCTCTGGAGTGAAGCTCACAAACGTCTGAATATTCTCTAGTACAGCATTAATTGCTACTCTAGTATTTAACAATGTGGTGTAGAGCTATTTTAGCAAACACACAAACGACTAATCATGACAAGCTTTTATTGAAATGGAATAAAGGATCTAATTTATAAGCTAAATTAATCTATTTTCATACCAGGAATTAGAGAGGAAACAGCAACACATCCATAAAAAGTCATATTTAGATAACATTAACATTGTTTTAGTTTGCGTTTACAGGAATAGGAGCAGTGTTAGAGTACACTGTGAATGATCCAAGTTTCACAAAGGAGAAGGAATATCAAAGTTATGTGATGCTTCAAGCTCTCAAGCTCAGCTAATTCATGATAGTGGACTGTAATTTAGTGAACTAAATGAAGTAAAACCAACATCTGAAATGTTGTCTGTGAAAAAGAGAGCCCTACAGCTACAGCAACAAATGAGAGCAAGAGAGTTAACTGTGTGGTCATTTTCTACAATGTGGACAATACAGTTTTTATTCTTACAAAGTGGTCACCAGACTCTGATCCAGGACCAAACCCAAAAAGGCGTCGATCTGGGATTCAAAATATTTTAAACTGTCCTATCATGCATTCAGTCCCAGATAAACAGATTCACAAACAGTGACAAGAAAAAAAACATAAAAACAGTGCTGATTACAAAGTTACCTGTTTGTTCTGCAGACTCTCCCACTTGGCCTTCCTCTTCTCAGCGCTGCTGAGGGGCAAGGCTTTGCCTTTCTGGTTCAGGTGCCGAGGAGTCAACAGATTCAGTCTGAACACAAGGAAACAGCAGTCTCTACTTGATCCCTGTCCAAAAGACTCACATAGAAATCTAAGAAGCTTTAACACACACTCTTTAAATTTGGTTGTAGCAAATTAGACTAATGCTGCATGTGTGTAGAGGCACAGACGTGTCATGAAAATAGTACAGAGGAACCTACAGGAACACAGTGGGTTGAGAGAGAACAGTATTTCTGTTTTCTCTGTTTGATCATGAGAAAGTGGTTTAAAAAAAGTTGAAGTCACACACAGCCATGGTGACGTATTGTAAACCCCAGGTCTATGAGTATAGGTGTAGTGGCATTGGAAGCTACGCTGCTTGTTTCAGCTGTGTTTACTTGATAAAGTCCTATATTTTCTGTAGAAATACATGTTTTCTGTGAAGCACTTTATATGCATAAACACAGCTAGGAGAGCAAGGACTCTCAAGTATTCTTAAGAACTCAACACTCAGCTCCCTATAGACAGCATAAATAATAGTAAGATCATTTCTTCCTGACTTTCTTCATTTTCAACTTGGAGACTTTCAGACCCTCGCAGCTCTGACTGAAGCATCAACAGACAAAGTGGATAGCAAATCTATTTAACCATCTCAATCTGTTGAGCTTCCTACCTGGAGGAGGTGTGGTCTACATCCAGGAGTGGCTGGTTCAGGTTGGACAGGTCCAGGTTGTACTTGGTTTTGTAGTACTCAGCAAATGTCTCGTATTCTGGTGAAGGAAACTTGCTGAGAGGCGTCAGGTCTGTGTACACATCAGCAACGTAGAAGCGGTGAGGCTGGTCAAAGTTGCGATACCTAGGAAAAGAACAGTTCAAATGATTATGATGTCTGAGTTGGTTTTATTTGTCAGTTGGCTCCTTATCCATGTGGAAAGTAAAACAGAGCTCACAGCATCTTATAGAAAGCTCTCAGTAAATGTAACTCTAGTTTTGTATTGTGGTGAAGTGGTACCTTGGAATGATGACAGCATCCTGGTAATCCTCCAGCTTGAAGGTGAAGGGGTTCTGCTTGGTGTACTGAGTGGTAGGAATGCCAGTGCGGGCCTCAGAGTTCTCGATGTCCTCCATGAATTTAAAGTCCACATCTAGCGTGTTGGAGTCACCAACTTAATAAAGCGATGATCCATAACAGAGAGTGACATGGTAGGAATCAAACCAGTGATGGACAGACAGTGAAAATCTTTATCACACACATTGAAATCTACTGATCGCACGCCGCTACTCACCAACATTCAGAGGTAGAACGCAATAAGCTGAGTCAGCAAGCATAGGCTTGAACTCCAGTGCAGGTTTCTCCAGACGGAGGATGTGGGAGAAGATGTACTGGTGCAGGCGGGTGATGAGCTCCAGCTGGGCAGAGGGGAGAGTAAATCCGGATTTCTGCAGCTCAATGGAGATTGTCACCTCACCAGAGCGAGTGTACACTGGGAAATGGGGGATCTGGATGGAAAGAAAACATCAGTTGCCATCCAAAGTGCTGGAGATAATAAATACAAGCACAGTATGTAAACTGAAGTAAAAATGATTAGTCATCTCTCAGAGAAGAGAGGAGAGGTTTAACCAACCAACCAACATACTCGAGGTATGGGTTTGGCAGTCAGGATGCCGAAGCACCTGGTGGTGTCCTCCGGTGGGTAGAGCTTTCTTCTGCGGAAGTTAAGTTCATCAGGGAGGGGGGTGGTGAGGACCATCCCAATCACATATAGGTAGTAAGTCTGCTCCGGTACAGCATAACTGTCCCGCAGACACTCTGGTATCTGGAGAGGACAGAAGTTAATTCTACATTAGTATTCACAACATTCTCAACATTTTCTATACTGGGTTTCTACAGCATAGTCACTAATTCAGCTCATATTACTGAAAATATAAGTTATTACCTATTACTGATCAATAACTGTCAAAAAGACTGTACCTGGCAATATACAGTATGTATTGATAATAATAGCAGTGACAGCTCACTCACAGTCACACTGACTAAACTAACAATAAACATAGTTTCATGTGTTCTGACAGCACAAGCTTCACTGTAGTGGCTTCAATAGGCCAGATTCTGAGGTCATTCAGTTATTGAGGTGTACAGCTGCCATTCACTCAACTCATCAATGTTTGTAACCGTCAAAAAATGTCATGTGATTATCTTGATTATCCAGACACAGATATGTGGTGTTTCTTACTTAAGGTAAAGCTACAAAAAGTACAGACTAAAGATGTGCAAGGTCGATCTGGACAACTGGAAGGCTTAATTTAAAAGACTGTATTACCCGGATTGAAAAGTCTTGGCCACCGTAACTTCACTACTTCTCTATTATTTGAAACTTTACATTTGCAGACATCCCGGAGGCAGATCATGAGGACAGTGTGTGGAAGCTCTCACTCTGAAGATTTATGTTTTAGTGAACTAAATTAAGCTGATTTAATTTAAGAACACAGATTCTCAGTGCAATTATGAGACAATATTGGCTAATGTATCCAATATCCTGCAGGTTCCATTTTAATCTCACTAAATGATGACAATAATTCAGTCGATATCCAATAAATATCTCGACATATGTCAAATCACTATTTCTAGTTGTTAGTTTAAAGCTTACCTTTTACTCCTAAGTGAAATGTGAAGCTGCTTAAATCCGTCATTTTTGACCAAGTTTACCAGCAAGTCTAAAGTAGTCTATAACACACGTTATATCTCTGTGTCTTTTCTTTTTGATCACACTAGTTGTGTAATGGGAACCACCAGCACTTGCTAAGGTCTTGGTAGTAAAAAGATTAATAGTGTTAACTCTTTGTAGAAACATGCCTTTAATCAGCAAGAATGTACTACGACTCTACTTTTCAACACCCTCTTCGTCTTTTGAGCCTATTACTCATTATTATTGGCTTTTAATGTTGTCTGGATAAACAGTTGATTCTATCAAAGTTATGTTAACCCTGCCTAAATGTTCTAGCTTTTAGCTTACGGCTTTAGGGTAGCACTGCCTCCTCTTGGTAGAACCAGGTCGTCCTGGGACACTGGTCTCCTCCTCATCATGAAGGTCCAGCTCCTCCTCATACTTTACTGTCTCTTTCCCCACAGGCATTAGGTGGTCATCCAGCTCACCTGTCGAGGAAAGAAGCCAGTTAAATATGCTAAAAAAAAAAGATACAATCAACATAAATAAACATGGGGCTGCAAAATCTCCATATTGGCTTTACCTATTTTGTGGAGTTTCTCACAGCATACTAGTGCAACTGCTTTTTCTGCCAGTCTAGCGCAGTTCATTACAGGTCCCTATAAAGACAGTGAGATGTCCTTAGAAACAAGGAACATCAAGGGCATTGCTATTACTAGAATTCTTATTATATACAAGTTCTTCCTCACCTTAACAGGAACTCGCAGAGGAGAGTTAATTGGTAAGTAGAGTGTGGACTGGAAGCGTCCCATCTGTATCTCCACAGTTTTACATTTAGGTGCTAAGTGGGTGAACGGGTCACTGGGCAGCCGAGCACAATACCTGACAAAGAGTAAAAAAACACAAAGAAATTTTATTGTAAAATCAGATTAAGGCTTTGGTCATGTTATTTTCTTTCTTTTGAAGACAGAATTACCACCAGACCTGTTGATATGTCCAATGGCTGTGTTGATGGTGACCCGGGGACCTCCATCCTCAGATCGAAGCACATAGGGTGGAAGGATGTTGTCGTCGTCCAGCACTTGCTCCACTTCAAATTCACTCACCTCCACTGACTTGGAACACTTGTTCCTCAATATCTGCCCAAGCATGAAATCATGATCACCACTTCATTCTGCTTCACTTTACACCATCACACCATTTCTACTACCATGCCTACCTGGCTGGGTAGGATCAGACACTAACTTACTAACAAGTGACTGTTTCTTAGAGAAAGGTTACCTTCTCTATGGCCTTATAAGTAGTGAGATCTTCCTCAAAGGCTTTAGTTCTTTCACTGTCAGCCAGCATGATGTAGTTAGAGACAGGTGCCCGAGCCCTGCCTTTGGACTGGACATAGGACCTGTACTCTGTCGGTAGGTCAAACCGCACCACCAAGTTACACTTTGGAATATCCACGCCTTCCTCCACGATGCTGGTGGCGATCAGCAGGTTGGTTTCATGAGCGCGGAATTTCCGGAGAACCTGTGAGAGAATAAGCATATGCAGGGAATGGTGCTTGGTTAACACGTGCAAAAAATGGTAAGCAAAAAAAAAAAAGACAACACTCCATCATTATCTGGAACATGTCATAAGTGTTAATGTGATGTGGATGAAAGTTCAGAATTTCAGCTTTTAATTTCTGGCATTGACATCCAAATAAATTAAACAACAGAACACTGCACCATGTGGACAGGATGACCCACATGTTAATTGAGCAAAAGCATAGCAACTGATACTTTTATTATATTCTAACATTTGGATATATATGTTCTGTTTGCATCATTTTAACTGTATCAAGCCTGTGACTCACTCTCTATGCTACTCGTACACCAGTTGTTTCCTTTTTTTTTTTCTGGACCTTTCAAGTTGATCTAGTGGCGATCTTCAATATTTGTGCAAGGTATCTGCCTAATTATTCCCCTTTCATCAGATTCACAGTGGTTAGCTCTTCTCCCATAGAAAGCTATATTGTCATTATGTTGATTAGGCAGACAAAAAAATGCGGTTATTGGCAGTAAAGCCCAAGGCTAATATCAAGAGTAGTTGTTTATTGTTTAACAATCAATATCACAGCACCCACCTGAGTAGGAAGACAAACCTCATTCACATATTACGATAATTGTTCTCACTTACAAATGTGGGTGTTCTGATATAGAACGTGTGTTTAATATATCTATATGTATTTATATGTAAAAATCAGAAAATCATCTTCCTTCTCCATTCAGTTGTTCCCTTTCAGGGGTCATCACTGCAAAATAATCTGCCTTAATTCAACTCTACTCTCTGCATCCACTTCTCTCACACCAACTAACTTCATGTCCTCTCTCACTACATCCATAAATCTCTTTGGTCTTCCTCTGCCCCTCTTGCCTGGCGGCTTCAACCTTAGCTTTTTTTTACCCAATATTTTCACCATCTCTCCTCTGAACATGTCCAAACCACCTCTATTTGGCCTCTCTTACTTTATCACTAAAACATCTGACATGGGCTCCTCCCTGATCTCGCCACAGATTGCAATGTCATATGCCAACATCATAGTTCATTGAGTTTACCTGTCTAACCTCCAGAGCAAACAACAAGGGGCTCAGAGCTGGGGCTCTACATCCTTGATGCAGACCCACCTCCACCTTGAACTCCACTCCAGACTTCATACAATGCACAGCTCCTCACATTGCAACCTGTCATACGTTTTCTTTAGGAAGCCAATGCAACTCCATTTGCACTTCTCTGTACTTTTCCATTAGCATCCTCAGAGCAAAACTGTATCTTTTTTACTCTTTCTAGTCATGAAACCATATTGTAGCTAATCTCTGCCCTTAGGCTAGCTTCCACTATTCTTTCCCACAACTTCACTGTATGGCTCATCAAGTTTATTAAAACAAACAAGTCAGAAACTCTACTGCCACCTCTCCTAAACACTTCCATACCTCCACAGTTTTGCTATCTGGACCAACTGCTTTTCCACTCTTCCTCCTCACTTCACTCTTGCTTATATTTGCTAGTTCCCGCTCCACAACAGTCACCTCTTCTACTCCTTGTTTTCTTTCATTTTCCCCATTCATCAACTGCAAAGAACTCTTTCCATCTTCCCATCACACCTGGCAGTCCTCTCGGTGTCCCACTTCTTCGTAGCTAACCTTTTTCTCTTTATACACATATAGCCTTCCTTATTCTACCACCAAGTCTCCTCGTCCACTTTCCACTTCCCTGATGACACAGCAAGTACCCACCTACCAGTCTCCCTGATCACATTACCTGTAGTTGTCCAATCATCTGAAAACACCTCCTGACTACCCAGAGTGGTCGGGAGCTGACTTCTCCCTGAAAAAACTACACACCATTCTTCCCTTTTCAACTTCCACCACTTCGTCCTCCAGTCAGCCTTAGTCCTCTTCATCTTCCTCATCACCATAGTCCTTTTCCACCCCACCATCCTGTGTTGTCTGGCTACACAGTCCTCTACCAATACTTTGCAGTACCTGACCTCTCTTACATTATTTCGGCACACGATGAAGTCCAGCTGAGTGCTTCTCCCTCTGCTTTTATATGTCACCCTATGTCCCTGCCTCTACTGGAAGAAAGAAGTTAATACAGCCATTTCCATTGTTTTTGTCAAGTCTACCACCATCTGTCCTTCTGCATCCCTGTCCTGAAAACCAAACCTATCATAATCTCATTACTTTAGTTCCAATATGTCCACTAAAATCTTCACTTATGACCACCTCTAGGTGGGTTATCATCTAACTCTAAAGATTTTCTTACTGTCAACTCACATCCAGCCTTTAAGGCATAACCAGTAACAATATAGAACATCACTCTTTCAATTTCTAGCTTCAGAGTCATCACCCTATCTGATACTCTTTTCACCCCCAGAACATTTCTCTTTTAGAATAACTCTTACTCCATTTTCTCTTCCCATCCACACCACGGTAAGACAACTTGAAGCCTGATCCTAAGCTTTTAGCCTTGCCATCTTTCCATCTCTTCTCCTGGACACACAGTATGTAAACACACTCTCTAGGCTTCCCCGTCAGCGTACCAACATTCAACGTCCCTACTGTTAGTCCCACACTCTTGCCTCTCTCTTCTCTCTCTGCCTGTCAACAGATTCAGTGGCTGTCGTTGTTAATCAGGGCCGTGATCAATCCAGTGATCGATGAGCTGCCTTGGTGTTGCATTTCAAATACCAGAAAATAGAAGCTGAAATTCTGAATATCTTTCATATTCACCTTTTAATCTTGAACTCAAATGTTTTCAGTCTAGAACAAACACAAATTAAGTGCCCATGTCATTCCAAAAGCTTTGGGTGAGTATAATCATTGTAACGTAACTTTCATATTTTCTGTGTACCTCCTCTTGTTTCCTGAACTCCACCTCCATCTGCTTGTTCCGGGGTTGGTTCTTTCCGATGCTGTGGCCAGTGATGAAATTGCTGCTGATATAAGCTAGTTCTGGGTCCTGCTTCCCTGCTTCTTTGATAAGGCTGAGGAAAAAAAGATAGTGTGTTAATGATAACATCAGACACATGATGTGTTGCTGTGGTGGACTAACTCTAGAAATACAGTCATTATTCCCAGTCATTATTTATGTAAAATTCTACAAATACAAACTTCAGATGTCACGTTGGAAAGTTAAATCTACCATTGTTAGCTGTTCATCTTCACAGCAACAAATGTATGAAGACTTTAATGAAACCCCTCATGACTCACCTCAGAGGTTAATCAATAAATTATGAAAAATTTTCCATGTCCAAAGTAAACCAGTTCAGTTAAAATAGCTGAGGCACACATCTTGGCCTCTCTGTTCACCCAACCCTGAGCAATTCTGACATATTAGCAGATTATTAGCATATTAGCTCCAGTAGCAACAGTGCTGCTGTTGTGTCTCAGACAGATATTCCAGAAGATCTAACAGCAGATGATACTGGACAGCCTTTACCAGCACTGTTACAGGTGTTTTCTTAAAACTGACTTTTTTCCTAATGGTATATTTAGTTTTTGTTAAATTCTTTTTACCGCCTCATTTATTTAGATCATGAAAGGTACACTGGACAAATTATGGTTACAGCTCTCACACCACATAACAACAGCAATAAAGGCGTCAGCCTACCGATTGAGGACAACAGCTGTGTAACGCCTCTCCACAAAGATGATCCCACACAGGATGTTGGTGAACGGTGAGGGAAAGTTGGCTTCAGGCCTTTCTTTGGCCTCCACCTCCTCATCTTCATCTTCATCCTCTGAGTCGCTCCAGGAAACATAGTTGTCCTGGTTACGGTTGTTGTACCACTCCACGCTTTCAAATTGCTGCCGCTCGAAGGGCTTGTATTCGTGCAGGATCTCAAGCAGGCGGAGAACCTTTGGTGTGACAAACTTAAGGTCCAGTGAGGCAGGGGAGAAGTGCTCCTCACAGAGCGCGTGCACTTTGCGCAATA
The DNA here is from genome assembly GCF_900324465.2 of Anabas testudineus. Taxonomy (NCBI): domain Eukaryota; kingdom Metazoa; phylum Chordata; class Actinopteri; order Anabantiformes; family Anabantidae; genus Anabas; species Anabas testudineus. The sequence continues at coordinate 18,599,859 of NC_046621.1, forward strand.
TGGTGTCAGTAAAGAGAAGGAACTTGCGGTTCAGCTCCTCCTGTTCATGTTTGATGTACTTTTGGAGTTCCCGCACCATGATGCCTGCGGCCTTATCTGCACACCAGGGTCCCAGCACCTGCAGCACAGCTTGGCAGTCACTCAGGACCTGGAGATCACACAGACAATGTGAACAAAAATCTGAGTTTTAGCATTAAGCAGTAAGACACAGAGTTAATATAAACTGTAGGCCAGGCCTATATGTTTTAAGTGATGTATAAAGTCACATGTCCCTAACTTTAATCAACTTTATTCATTAGTAGTATATTAACTGATTTGCCCATATACTAACTTCCAGACCTGTAAACATGTAAGAATTATCATGGCATGACCTAAAAAGAAAGATGTTCAGTTCCCATGTTATCATATCAGATAACTTAACCTCAGTGACTGAGAATCTTCATAGACTACTTTATTCAACTCAACTCAGAACTTTGATTAACCCAATGAAAACTTTACAAAAGTTTTACATTATTCTAAGTCATCTCAGACTAACTTCCTGTTGTTTTCTGTTCACTATTTACAACATGATTGTGCTGAACTTACTGTGACCTCCTTCTCTCTGATGTGTGTTAGATGAACTACTAGACTAAAACTTTTAGTTTTTTTTTTTTTACTTTGATATTCACATAAAGCGAGTCAGTAACAGTCTCTGCTGCTTTTCTGTGTTTAATGATGTTAAAAAAGCAGCAGAACCAAACTCACTGTAGTGATCTGTGGGGGAGGAAAAAAGAGGGAGAGATCACAACCCCACAAAACCACAGTGGGGCCACGCAACCAAAATAGTTCCACACATTTAATGCACTGTTTCTTTTTAACAATAAAGTTTTCATAGTGTCATGTTTAAGTCAGGGGCCATTGTACCAGAGTAGCTTGCCAAATTGAAGCTACCTCTGCTGATGGCTCTGCTCTCGCTTACAGGTAACATAAGCATAGTGTAAATTGCAGCCTTTGCAGTTAGAAAATCTAATTTTATCATAATGCAAGTAATCATTCAGCCCTAGTGTATACCAGATCTTACTAAAGAGCAGTACAACCAACAACATACAGCCACAAGAAATGGAAAAATCCACACTGCATTAGTGGTGATTAAACAGGGCTTAGAAATGGTATAAAGCAATCTGTAAATGGTGGGCTGATATCTAAAAATGTGAACAGTATGGTATTGTCCTCTGACCTGTTTGGAGATGAATGTGGGATCACGGTCCTCTCTGGCAACACATATATTGCAGTCATTCAGAAAGTGGAGAGCTTCATCCAGCTCTGCCTGCAGACGGAAGGAGAGACCACTCTTATCTATGTACGGGCCGCAGTCCAACACCACTTCTCTTGGCTGAGAAGCGTATCTGAAACAGGTGGACATACATACATAGATTAGAGTTCAGCATACACATACAGTGGCAAGAAAAATTCCTTTTGGAATTTCATGGTTTTCTGCATTTATTTGTCATAAAATGTGATCTGATCTCATCTAAGTTAAGAGTAATAACAAATATAATGTGTTTGAAATAATAATACACAATAAATTCTGACCTTTCATGTCTTTATTGAGAACAACGATAAAAACCTCACAGTGCGAGTGGAAAAAGTATGTCAACCCTTGAATTAATGTTTGCTCTGCACAAGAAGAATTCGCCTATGTAAGTCATACCTCACCAAAAGGAGCTTTCAGAGGACCTACAATCAAGTTGTTAATTTAAAAAAAGCTGGAATGAATTTCCAAGTATATCAAAAATTCTTCAGGATAATGTAAGAATGTCTGTGCATCAGCTGAAACTCTGTAGAAGTTGGGTGATGCAACAGGACAATGACCCAAAACACACATATCCACAGGTAAAAATGGTCATTGGTACTGTAAGTCATGCAGATGTGACTAAATGTGTTGGTCCCCTTACACTTAGTGAAACAGTGCTCCGTTTTAAAATGGTAAATGGTCTGCACTCATATAGAGTTTCATTTCTACCGTGCTGGTACTCAAAGTACTTTTACAGTGCGTCTCATTCACCCATTCGCACACACAAGCACACACGATGGCAGAGGTGCCATGTCACCGGGAGCAACTTTGGGTTCAGTATCTTGCCCAAGGCATGTGACAGTGACAGTGACAGGAAGAGCCAAGAATCAAACCACCAATCCCACTATTGTTAGACAACTCTCTACCTCCTAAGCCACAGCTGTCCTGTAAAAGTGCTTTATTACGCATGCCTGCAGTTATTGTTGTTGCCTACAAACCTATAAAGGTTTACATATTGTTGTACCTGTCCAGGACCACAAGGTCAGTGGCAGTTTCAGCGTTGCTCTGCAGGATTCTCTCTAGATTCTGAATCTTCTCTTGTAGTTCTGACGGATCACACTTTCCATTCAGAATGGAGGCTGTTAGACCCAGGATACGAGGACTGCACAAGCGACCTTCAAACTGCTGCATAGAGAGAGCAGACAGCTAGATTACTCACAGTTCACTGAGATTACATTTTCTAAGTTTCCTTTAAGACTGCCCTCTCACCCTCATTATCTCACAGTACGGGTGGTCTGTGATGGCCAGGTGACAATCATCAAAAACCACCAAGTTGATTTTAGACAACGGTAAGATTTTATTCCTCAGAACGAGCAGAAATATGTGGCAAGTCATGACCAGCACCTGTGAACAAGAAAGTTGGCAATGACAAAAGAGAAGAGAGTGTAGTACACTGTATGAATAAAAAAGGCCAGCAACCTAACTTCATGTCAGCCATAGGGAAACACTGTTACACAGGCCCAACGACAGAATGTGGGACAACCCAGTTCAAACTTCTTCATGCAAATAAGAAAAAGGCACACCTGATTCTTTATTATCTCTCGACTCCACTGTTGGTCTGTCCAAGCTAAGGTTTCCTCCAAATCTGTGTACTCTCCCACCTGGAGGTCAGAGTGAGTCCTGACTGCAGCTGCTTGCTGAACTACAGACAAAGCTGGACAATTTAAATCAGAGATACATTAATACATTAAACTTCTAAGAACAAGTTTTATTATGTCATGCTATGCAACTACATTTGAATTGAAAGGATGAGTTTACAGTTTTACAGTTGACATGTAATGACAATAGCAGCCACTGTGTATATCTTGTACCTGTGTTCATGAGAAATACAGTCCTCCTCGCATTTTCTTGGTAATGTCCACGGATTTGGTGGGAGAGCTCTTTTGTTAGAAGCACTGCAATAAAGGTCTTCCCTGAGCCAGTATTCAAGCAGACGATAGTATTATGTTCAAGAGCTGCTTCAAGAAGTTCTACCTGTAGAGGAAGGTTCAGGTTTACAGACAGTTCACAGAGAAAACAAACACTAGCAGCATCCAGCTCTACCAGCAGGTCTTCACTGCTCATTTTTTCATGCCACATTACCAACACAGCCTGCTTACACAGAACATATACAACATCCATTAAAACATGTGTTTGGACCCCTGCTTGCCTGATATTTCCTAGGTGTATAGATGTTATCATGAATAGCCTCCTGCTGCCATGGCAGACCAAAGAAAGGCCCCATGGGTGAAGTGGCAGGGGTGACAAGCTGTAAGCCTGCCATGTTTCCAAGAGGTGGAGGTGAGGGGGCTGGGCTCCTCCAGTCGTCCACTTTATCTCATTTCATCATCCTCCTTCTTTTAGAAGCTCACTGGCAAGGGAGATGAGGGTGTTATGTTAATGTACAGATACAAAATCACCAAGCTGAAAAACACAGTAACACAGATCTACTAATAACAAAGAACATCTAACACAGGTAAAAACGTAACAACTAAAAGCTGTTTAGGTTTTTTAGAATGTGAATTAACAACTTTAGAACATGACAGAGCCAACTTGCTCGTTGCTTGCAGCTTGTTTAGAACATGACAAAAGCTTATTTAAAAAGTTACATCCGTTTGTTTTGATCCTCTTTAGATGATACTGTACTGCTAAATTCTTGCCAATAAACAGACCTAATTTCTTAATGTTTAGGCTTATTATTTTTGATGTGATGCTGCCTCCTGAGTGTAACACTGTACGCTAATGTGGCCAAAAAATACTGTTGTGTACTATTATCATATTGTCACTTACCATAACCATTCCATTATTACCACAACAATTGTGTAAAATATTGTGATTTTAATACTTTTAATACTCACAGGGAGTGACTGAGAATTTGTGGATAGACAGACACTTAATCTGGGCTTCATGATATAATATCTCTTAATTAAGTCCTGGTGCTCCCCCACAGACCTAAAAAAACTAAAAAGAAAGCATTGCTTTAATCATGCATTTCATACACAGCATAAACATAAAGTATTATATTAGTCGCTGTAATGCATTACTGTTTTAACCATATGTAGAATAGAACATAACAGTTATTAATATCTTTATTGAATAAAATTTTTTGCAGGTGCAGGTGTTAGTATGAGCCTTTTGCTTTTCAGGACAACTAGTTTTGTTTCCCCCCCCCATTCTATTCCATTTTTAAATACACAACTTTTGTGCTTCAGTGCACACAAAGGCCTACATCAAAAAAGGATATCAGTGTGAAACTTTAGCAGTGAAAAGGTCCAGAAAGGGTTTAGACAGACATTCATTAACCTCTGAATATTAGCTCTGTACAGACATGCCCAGCATTATGACAGCTGTCCTTCCAGAAACAAATGTTGATTTCTAGCTGCTACCTACATCAAATAACCAATCTTAGATAGATACATATTTCGCTTGCCTTGCACCTCACTTGTTGTTAATTGCTTTGGATAAAAGCATCTGCAAATGTCTAAATGTAAATTTACAAAGCTGGGACAACTTGCTGCTAGCAACATTTGACTGCTAAATGCAGCAGCTAACACTGACAAAATATTCGAAGCTGCAAGGTGATTTTCTATATCGTCCTCAACTCTAGGCATGCATACATGAAATACTTTAAAAGTATACCTTACATTAGTATAATGTCATAAGAGACATAATTCTTAAATATCATTGTGAGGAAATTAGCTACAAGGTCAGAAAAACTGCAGTTTATCTCAGGGTGTGAGCTGAGATAAAGAGAAGAGACACAGCTGGTCTGTGTCTCTTCTCAGGTGTTTGCTGCAGATCTCTTTAACAATGTAAGTTAAGAACTGGATGTAATAGTATCAGACACAGTTAAAGTATTTAGTCCTCAGCTTCTTTTTTATTAGTAAAAAACACCATTAAAAGTGGTGCCACTAAATCTGGTATGTAGTGTGTAATGACAATGACGATAATATCATAAAAAAGATCTTACACCAGTATCCCTTTAGCACTTTAGATATTACTGTTAATGCTCAAAGTAAAAACTCTTACCTGTGCACTAATAGGAGGTGGCACAAGCTATGACTCAATTCCTCAGCCCTGCAAAATTAAAAGCAGAGAGCAATGCTAAGGTATTTCTGGATGCCATATGCTGATGGAATTGCATGGAGGTGAGAAAAGAAAGATCCATCAGTAGGGTAGAGAAGCGTTTCAACACAGTCTAAAAAACCTAAAATTACCACAAGACAAAATAACTCTACTGTGAAGACTACTAGCAAGCAACACAGCTGTAACCAATCCCAGCAGTCAGCTTGGTGCAGCAAGCGCCTGGCTTTATATTAATGGAGCAACTCACATTTAGCAGTAATTACAAACAAAACACAACTGAACACTAATGTATGGAGCTCCACTGAAGTAGTCAATCAAATCTAACCAGAGTACTTGGTGAACTGTGCCAAGAACATTTTTGGACCCTTCTTTTCAACATTATCTTCATCTTCTGAGTCTTGGGTTGTGTCCTTCTGAATGATGGACATTAACTTTCTCTTATCTCTCTCCTGCTCACGTAATGAGCATTAAGGAAAAAATATAAACATGTTGTCTGTCTCAAGATTCACTTTTGGAGTTACTGGGTAAACTACAGGCTACAGCATTCTGGATCGGCATTCACAGATCTGGAAAGTCAAACATGACTTTTATGCAGTTGGCGGTTTCTAGGGCTGTAACTACTAATCGCTAAGATCAATAATCGATAATGAAATTCGTCATCAACAATTGTTGTTATCAATTAGTTGAGCTGCTCAAATTACAGGAGAGCGTGACTGCAAGATCAAAACAGTTTGTGAAGCAAAAAAATTGTATCCATATCATGTGAAAATTGTATAGTTTAATGAAGTGCAATGATGTAAAATGTTAGTTTGCTAACTTCCGGACAGTCGCACTAGATGTGTTCTGCCGCAACTCGTGAGTGGTGGTTGCACCTCACCTCACTCGCAACATATTAATGGATGAATACTAAAGAATAGCTAAAATTAAAACACTAAATGTAAAAGTAGCAAATAATAGCAGCAGTAAGATATGACATGTTTTAGTAATTGTTGTGGTTTTCAGCAAATATTAATGCATTTGTGCACCAATGCATATTCTTTTTAATCAGGCCTATTAGCTTGCTGCTTCACAACTGTCTGTAATTGTTTTAATAGAAATTGTCAAAACATTGTTCCATTATATCTTATATTGATTTTTTTTAAGCATGGCTGTCAACTTCCCATTTTCAATTATTATTGAAAACAATACAAAATATTGATTTAAACAAATTTTCACCTCGCATACTGTTTTTCTGTTTTTGTTTATTAAAAAGAAACAACTCATGAGTGAGTTTGTACAAAGGAGAAATCCCCCATGCACAACTATCAGCCATTATAACCGATTCCATCCTATGTTGGTAACCGCCATGCGGCCATTGTCAAAGGTAGAAGATGAAGGATTTAAAAGAACGATTAGCATCCCCAACCCAGAGGATGTGGACATGCTGACATTTTTGTATTCCAATTCTAAATTTCACTTTTTAAAAAGTGATGTTTGAACAATGCCAGTTTTCCTGTTCTTCTGCATTTTACCTCTATATCAAAACAGTAACATTTGTTGTTTGTTTATTATTTATAATTTTGATATTTCAACAAATTCCACTGTTTAATATCTTATTGTCTAAGGGTTTTTGTCTTGATTTTATAATGTGAATTTCAGTATAACTCAATGCTTGTTTTGTTTATTTATATTTTGGAAGTTTTGCTGTTCAAAAACTGGACAAACCTTTGTGTTTTATTTATGATTTTAAATGTCAAAATTAAGGATTTTTATAGTTATAATAAGCAAATTATCTGACAAGTCAAATTTGATCTGATTTATTTAAAAAATGTATCTTTCAATTAATCGATTATTAAAAGTAATCGTTAATTGCAGGGCTTCTGGTTACCTCAGAGTTATAGGAGCAATCTTTCCTTAACCCATTCCTATACTGAGTTTTTGTTGCTGTAGTTTTATGTAGGTTAAAGCGTTTATTAGCCTCTTCCACTAACAACTTAAATTCCTGGATTCATTTAGTATTTACGATGGTTATTATCCCTCCGTGACAGACACCAATGTAATACGCAAAATCCTCTATTACTGTTGCCTTCACTGCGCATACAGTTCAGTGCTCACTATTTTTAATCCCTATAAATCTGTGCAATGGGCACATGAACACCGTTAGTAAAAAGAGAATTCAAAAAATTATCTGCACCTTCGCCAAGAGGTAACAGCTGTTTGTATGTTTGATACAGACTTTAAAATCAGCCATCTGTGAATCTCCCTTGATAATAAACAAGCAGAACCATGAATACATTTATTATATGACAATCACACATCACAATAGTGTCCACAATAATCACAATGCAACTTTTTTTTCCACTTATGGTCTTTTTTTTAGAGCCAGGCAGATTATATTATATTGTTTCACTCCAATGCAATGCACTGTGTTAATATATTAACTTGGAGCTTGTGTCAATTAAGGAAAACCACATGGCTGATGACGCCTGAAGCTTTAAACATGACTGTTGCTTCAGAATCCTTTCACTAAATAAGAGTTACAATACAGCTTACTACATGGCTATTCTATACATATTTAAAAATAATAATAATTTGTTTAAAAAACCTACAGTAAGTACAGCAGTACATGGCTGCTGTATGTTTTTCATACCACTAGATGTCCCTGTATGCGTTTCATTTAAAACACAAAAGAAATCCCCATAGCTTTGTAAGGTTTCATCTGGCCCAGTCATTAGGTGCTGAACTAGGGCAGCACTGAGGGGGGAGCTCATCGAAGCTTCAGTAACACCTCTTGGTGCTCTCTAAATTGCAACAAACCCCAGTGTGCAGAAAAATGACCTGTTCCTTTTATTTTTCATAAAATACCACACAGCAGGTGGTGACGACAGGTGTCATCACAGCTTGACGTCCAGAACTGTGTCAAGTGACACCGCTCTCCTATTTCCCAACACCAACAAGCTCAAGCAAGGCATGAGAGAATCCTTTTAGATTTTATAGATCACACAACCCCAACACAACAACTCACAACCGGTAACAACTAACAATGTTAAGTTAACAAACGATCTGGTCTGTTTGAATGGCTCCTTGATTGGAATGAATGGAACCTACTCTTGCTTAGGAGCTGTTCTTTTTAACACTGTGGCCTAATTTCACTCGTTTGCCCCAAATCCAATCCTCTCTTTTTCACTTGAACAGTGAAAAGTAGCCAGTCATAAGAAGAAGTTACTAAGTAACCATGATTTGTCTACTCCTGTAAGTAAACTTGCTTTTGACCCTTCCTCTCTTGCTCAGCATAAGAGCGGTGGTCAAGCACAAGATTCGTCCCCCTGTGTGTACTGTGCATGTATATGTGTGACCCGTGGTCAAAGACACAGAGCTGAAGCTCGATACATGTAAGGCTTGTATTGCAAATCATGGACAGATTAAAGGCAATATAAGAAATTGAGCAATATGTATAAAATTTCTGCTAAACAAAGTCTGCACAAAAGCATTTTTTGAATGAATATTTAAGTTTAAATGGTAGAGGGCTAGAAACTCTGCCTTTAATTATGCCGTAGCCGTGGCATAATCAGTTGTGCTAGCATAAGTGAAAATACAAAACGCATAACATTGCACACTGTTGCAAACTTGGCTTAACTGATGTGGGAGGCTCAACTTGCTCCAAGTCTGAGAGGTTAGAAAGTGGACTGTGATGATGATCCTTGTCCAGTTATACACAAATTATGTCAGAACTCTTGAAAATGTGTGATTTGTGGATCTTTTAAAAAATAATATTAATCAGATTAAATTAATCAGATTTTTATTTATTCCCCTACTTTTACTTTTTAACACATCATCGTTTGATCATGAATTGTGGCTATATGCCAATGAGCATGATGCCAGTGGAACAGGGGTATAACAGTTATTAATCAGTTCAGACCTAAACTCCTGAGCCACACTTTGAGTCAAAACTCAGTGTTGGTTTTGCATGTTTTGGGTTAGGGACTTTCAAAACACTGATGACCTATAGTGTATACTATGCCTGAATGTGGCACACCAGAGCAGCTGCTGACTCCGAACACAATGTTACTTTCTTTTTGTAAAGTTTGCACACAAAGAAAAGTGTAAGGACATGGTGGCGTGTGTCAAATTTTAAGTCCAGAATGGTTGTCCATCTATCGTGGGTTTGGTGGACAACCGACCCACTTCCTTCTACATCCTGAACCACAGCCTCCATGTGCTGTACATTTGACTTGATGTTAGAACAACAGCATTATATGCCAATGGAAGGCAGCAACAAACAGTTGTAACACACCTGTAGTTAAAGTTATGTTTTATGATGATAAGTCATATCTGTCAGCGGACCTCTGACAAACTGTTTGAAAATCATTTTGAAACATACTGTAGTTACCACTAGCTTACTGTATGTCAGTAACAGTTGATTCAAGCAGGTCACACATGCTTAACACAACAATCAGAAAAACAGTAGCCCTGATATTTGATTTCCACTGCATCACATCCTGTCACAGACTGTATGATCCCAGGCCAGTGTATTCATCTCGAATGCTTTCTGTGGTTGCTCAGTCGTTAAGCTATTAACGCGGTTATTAGCACACGTTCAATTTTCATTTTAGACCACATTTTGAACACATGGCATCAGGACCTGTACGACTACTCGAAACCATTAGCTAGGTAGCCGGACGAGTTCAAATTCAAGCAGAGACCATGCTGACTAACGTTAGTTGGCTAGTTAGCTAGTAAGCAGCTCTATTTGTAGCAAACATTCAGCTCGTTAGCCGATTGAACACTAACGAGCAGAAGCATTCCCATTAAATAGTATAATACGGACGTTTAAACTGTCTTTACATTAAAGATAATCTAAACCATCCAAGGTCCTTGGCCTGATACTTGATGTGATGTCAAAGTATGAGTCGTGACGTTAGCCAACACAATCCAACAATTAGCTTAAGGCGCAACTATTTTTGTTATGAAGCGTATGTTACGCTAACTTAGCTGGTGTTCCTTTGTAATGTTAGCGTTATACACATAGTTGAAAGAACGAAGTACACATTGTCACTGACTATTAGCTCGTTGGTAACGTTAGCAATTGGGCAAAGACGCTCAACTGCAATGGGAACCGACAAACCGAGCATGGCTAGCGAATGGTAAATCAAAGGGACCGCGCCTGTCAGAAGTCGGTTATTAGCCTGCCTATCACAATCACCAGAGGCACGTATGTATGAGTGTGCTTGCTCGGCCCTGACTATGTGACTTATTGCGCAAAAGCTCACACATGGCTTCACCCAAAAACTGCAGCGTGTAATAAATACAACGCTACGCCTGAACAGTAACTGCAGCCACCATGCACCATCACCATGTCAGCTAGCTAGCTAGCTTAGCGAGCTAAAAGCTAGCAAGGCCAGCACATCCAAAGCTGTGTTCCACAGAGAAGTCATACACTTCGGTTCATAATCTCACCTGACGTATCGTTTTCAATTTGTCGTCTTGGCTAAAAAGAGTTGAAATCCTGCGTTGAATATCCTCACTGCCATTCACCCTTGCTGTCCCGATTTGGTGGCTACTCGTCCACGGTGGGACCACTTCCTTTCACCTGGGCCTCTGCTACGCCAAATACTTACGTAAACTACGTAACTACTGTTCGTTGTTCTGCACGCCGGTCTTCTCCAGTCTGTTGGTATCTCCAATAACAATACGTGTTCCCCGGCAAACACTGCTGTCTCAAACTGATAAAAGATGATCAGAACCTGATTACACTTAATAAAACACAGGGTACAACTTAAATAAAACACAACTTTACTGAGAACTTTATTACATAGGTTTGATCCAGCATCTGTTCAGTCCTATCATCTACATAGTGTGATATTCACTCCTCCATAAACTATTAAAATATCCACTTCTGGATTTATGTGCTCACGGGATTAATACTAAAAAGCAAATGTGGTTCGTCTACTACTGTTTATTTACATACAACAATAATAAAACGGTAGCCTATATTTTCCTCACCAAACACCCCCGGGGAGGACAAGAGAGGCAACAGTACTTGGATGTGCTTTATTTTCCTCATAAGCCTGTGCAGCCATCTCAAAGATGCTGACTGTGTCCTCCAGATGGCAGCATGACTACACACACACACACACACAAACACACGCAATATGGAATGTTCCTCTTCAGCTATAACAGCCATATCTTGTGCAAATGACTCTTATTTAACATGCTCAACCATTCCACCTTACTTTTACTAAAAAGGTAGGAAGGCAAACTTTGTAGTTAGAAGATCTACTGAAAATAAGTGTTTCAAAAGTTTTCACACACTTTAACCATCACTGGTGCAGCCAATTGGTTTTTGAAGTCACAGTTAGTTCACGTGAGATCAGCCGAGTGCAGTAAATGTGTTTCAAGTGATTGCACAGTAGCAGTACAAATACAGCTGTATCTGGTATCTGGAAGGTGCCAATACTGGTGAGTGAATACTGGCCAAAAATATTAGTGATGAATGTACAGTAGGTACCTACAAGTCTTTCAACTTGTAGGTCAGAGTTAATGAACCAACACCCAAGATTAACACCTGGTTGTTATCTTTATCAAAGTGTTTCATTATTTTCACAAGCTAACTGCGTCACTATGTGTTTGCAGCTGGGCAGGTCATCACTATGTGCAGCTGCTTTCACATACACGTACATAGATATTTATCCCAGTGTCCGAGTACAAATATGAATGAATGCAGCTTTAAGTTAAAATAGTTATTACTGGGGAAACCTACCACTGCATTTCATTTATTTTAAACGCTGTATTTAAATGAATTCCCTGTCAGTAGCCTACTCTAAGAGGTGAAAACAACACAACAAGAGACAAGAGCTTTAACAGATGTCATGTAAAGTGCTTTCGAAAACAATTGGTTTCAATACAAAAGCTAATGTACTTTTACTGGGTCAGTCCTTTCAGTGGGTTTTGTCATGTTGATGGTGATGGGGTGGGGGTGGCTGGTATGGTCACTATGGCTACCGAAGACAAACACACACACACACACACACACACACACACACACACACACACACACACACACAAACTACTCTTTCTTTAACAGACTGAAGCGCTTCCACAATAGTTTGAGGCTCAGTCAGCTGCTAACCTCACCCAGTGAATCTTGGGAAATCCGGGACTAAACTGTAATAGCAGTGGGTGGATAGGATTATCCACAATATGAAGACAGATAGTTTTGCAACCCAAATATATGAACCATCTATTTAAACAAAGCTGGAAGGCTGAGACAGCCCATGAACATTAACTAATATTTAAGTTTAGGTTAAAGCAAAAAACTATAATTATAACTAAATAACAATTTATTAACATTGAATAAAAGACATTAGATGAAGAACATACTAGAGACAACCTTACAAAAACCTAATACACCCATTTAAATGTACTTAAAGCTAAAATATCACTTCAAAAGTCTGAATATGTGTTCATATGAGTATGTGAACAAACTTAATTTTTTGTTTCCATAATTTTAATATAGTAACTGAATTTGCCTTTACTGATGCAATTACAATAAAGTGGAGCAATTAATTGTTACTTTTGGAAAAACAAATCAGTGTTTTCTTTTCTATATTCATATGTAATGATCATTATCAGGGGATTATCAACGAGATTATGTCTGTCCAAATAAGTGAATATGCAGACTGCTGCGTACTGTTTCTCAAATATGGCAGTAACTAGACAGAAAAGTGATGTTACCCAAATGACATTTAATCTTATCACAGAGGAAATGTTTTTTGAGAAAAAAGCTAAAAAGATTATGGTCCTACTGTGCTCCGTGAGGTTTAACCCTTTATAGGGCACTCATTAAGACTGTTGGAATTTAAACATTTGAACTCTAGACCAATATTGGAGGATATTTATTTTTGTGACTTTAGTAGAATATTTTTATTAATATGTTTTTCCTTGAGGTACTGATACTGGTAACAAATCACACACAAACATCACACACTGCATACGCATCATCATAGTTAACCTAAAACAAATTTGAAACCTTTTTTTTTAATATGCCTAGAATAATCAGTTTCAGACATCATACTGCAGCTGTACTCTTCAAACAGCAGACTGCTCTGGTGACCCCATTTGGTGACACAGAAATGACAAAATATGGTTCGCTGGCCAATTAAGGGTTAATTTTGTTTTGTGTTTTCAGCAGTGGTTTTCTTCTTCAGCTCCATGTACTGTTCTTCACACTGTCTGATCAGTCACTGACACAAAGATAATGTTTGCGCCAGATCAGAACACTTTTTAAATGGAAGACTGTGTATATTTTTACCATTTGACCACTGCTTCTGCCGTTATTGCTTCTTCCTATTCCTCCAAACCACTAACTAGTAACTGTGATTTTGTTTATTCGCCCATGTTTATAACTTTGTGAGTTAGAGCAAATGCATTAACCCAGATTAAAAGTGCAGATTGATTCTTTTTTTTTACCTTGCTCATGCCATTGACCTAAAGTAAACATCACAGATGCAGCTGATTTTGCAGCAGTGATCACAGGTAAAGTGCACTGAGGGTGAAGTTGATTTTCACTGCAGCCTATTGTGTTTGTTTATAATTGTCCATAACATTAAGTACCCTTAACTTCAAGTCAAAACTAAAATAATTTATGGTAATTGGTCTGGCCAGTATATAGTACTTTATTGCTTTATAGGTACTTAAAGAACTTTACCCCGTTTCCTATTTACCCATTGCCACACAATCACACACACTCACCCATTGATGGCAGGGATGGCACTGAATTGAAACACCGGCGCCACAATAGGTGGATGACTGCCTCTCTTAATTGTCTATTTCCTGACAGATGACTTTGATGATGCGGCCTACATACTGTCATATTGTTCTCTCTGTTGGGGTAAGAACAGCACACCATGATGCAGTACAATGTAGATGAACTTCTAACGACATTGTTCCCCGACTGGTCTGGATCTTCATTGCTATTTCTAATTATTATTTTAATTTTCAATTTGAGTAATATTACAGTATCAGTATATACTTTATTTTTATTTTTGGACTCTTGCTCCACTATGTTCCTCATTATCAAATTTTAATAACTAATTAGATGCAAAATGTAATCAAACAGAAGATCATTGAATTAATTTGACGGATTAGTAGAATATAGGTAAACAAATCTTTACGAAGTGACTGTTCTGTGATGTTCTGGATGTATCATGAGAACTGGATACTAGACTTAAAACAGGGGCCCATCCTGCACATGAGTCAAGAAAAGGTTTTATCTGGTGCTTTTGCACTAGTGTGTCTGCTATGGCCCTGTCAGCACACCCCTGCTCACTCCATAGACTTTATAATGTGGCGCCATCAAAAACATTACAGTTACCTTTCAAGGCCTGAAAGCTTTACAGCTCTAAAAGTTTAAAAATGTATAATAGAAAGAGAAACTGTGAAAACTGTGAAACGTTGATTGTTGCAGGAGTTGTCCTGTTAAATATTTGATGTCTCTCACTATTATGAGACTTTTCATTGTTGTAGAACTGGCTGAACAGGCTTGTATAAAAAGATAAGGGACACTGATTTCCTGTATGAAGTAGTAACTGGTACAACAGTGTAGTTGATGGCTAGCACACAGTCCACACTGTATGCAGGTAATAAATCGGGCACAGCTCTAGTTCCCACAAGGATAGAAGTACAAGGACACACTTAAGATGTGATTATGATACATTGTGCTATAGTGACAGCCCAGTTTGTACTGATCTGGAATATATATATATTTTTTGCAGTATTTTTCTTCAGAGCAAACACTTCAATCACTGGTTAGAGCTCATTGATGAATGACTGATGACTATGACGACTGAATGAATAGTATTTAGTATCACTTTGCCATAGTGCTTCATTACAGACATTGTTCAAAAATAACATATAGAAAGATAATTCATTGTAAAGCATTCTCTTTCCATTGACAGGCTTGGACAAGCTAAAGCATAGCTCTGTCACACAAAATATTTCTTTATCATAAAACATCTTAAAAATCCATTCATACGTCTTATGAGCCATAAACTGTTACAAAGACAATATCTGTCTAAACTAATATACAATATAGTTTGGGTTAGACTACACTTTTTATGCATTAAAAACAACATCTTGTGGTGAGTTGTGGTGAGTTTGTACAGCACCTCCAACACTATCTTTGGCAGTTTGTATGTCATATGCTTTAAACCTTAGCTTCATTAAGACTGATAAGTTCTTATAAATGTAGTACGGGCACTGAATCACAAAAGCCTGACTTGATTATACACTGGCTTCAGAAAGTATGGGCCTCTCTTCACTTTTTGCACACTCAATTTTAAAAGGATTCAACTGTCTTTTTCTACACTCAATAACAAGTAAGCATCAAGTGAACATGTACTAAGAAAATTGGACAAACTTATGAACAATCTAAACTTGTAATCTGTCTTAATGAAAGTATTCAGACACTCAAGTCAGTACTTTGCTGAGGCCCCGAACCGTTTGTTTGTTTCCATTTCTAGCAGATCTGCAATTTTAGCCACAGGCTCGAAATGCTTTCTGAAGCCACTGTATATCCTCGTTTTCATCTTTAGCTTCAGCTCAACAAACTCAAACAATAAGCCTCGAGCAGTTTTACTGTTCATATCTTCATTTAAGTTAAATGGCTATTAAGATAGACAAGTGTGCATCTGTACATCCACAGCATGTATCTCTATACAAATCAGCGTGTGCTGTACAGTCATGTAGCCTTACAAGGTGGGCTTGGTTTGCTTTGCACAGCAGTAAACCACAGACATCTACAGTGTGTTTAAAATAGAAGCAGATTGGCAATAGGGTTATAAGGACCACTGGTAGAATATACTGTATATCAGAATATAACTGCTGCTTATTGTGCTCTCATGATTACGAATGTGTCTTGTTCCCATGTGTCTCTTTAAAAAAAAGACATGATCTCAGTGAGACCCGAAAATAAATATATAAAATACATAGGAAGGAAGTTGGAATTTTTATAAAAAGCTTTAATGCTGCATGAATAAATGCAGTAATATGATGTAAGAATAATATTAGGAGAATAAAGGTTTAATTATAATCTGATTTTTTACAATAATCTTTTATGATTTGTTTTCTCAAAATTAAATTTGTTTTTAATTTTAACAAATTTTTAATTTTAATGTTTTGTTTTTTTACAGCACTATGACTTTATCTTGGAGGTTATTTTCCCCACCAGTGGTTCTTATATCCTGTTACATACATCACTTTAAGCCACACCAAAAGCTAAAAAGCAACCCCTCCCCCCAAAAAAGCCATAGTTTTGTAGTTTAAAATATACATTCTAAATCCCTTCACTTGATCGAGAGTACAGTTGTGTTCTTAATGGGAAGGACAGTGGCAGTCAAGCTATATGTGTCTGTTTATATGTTTATATGTTTGCTTAAAATGTATGTGTATTTGTAACCAGTCAAATCCTCCTGCCTGTGTATGTGTGTGTCTACGTGTGTGTTTTAGTGGTTGAAGTTCAGCAGCAGGCTGGGCAGTGTCCTCAGGTCCATCTGTGGCAGCACCCAGAAACAGTAGAGCAGCAGCCACAGCAGCAGCAGCAGATACAGCTCGCAGTTCTCACTATACACACACAAACACACACACACACACGCACACACACACACACACACGCACACACACACACACACACACAGAGGTCAGGACAAGGCACAAAGTATAAGTAAAGAAAACACAGAAACCAACATCACCCTCATTAGTAAGTGTGCCACATATTAAGCCCTCACTGTCCCACTAACATTTCACAATAATCATTTGTCAGTCCCAGCCCAGGCAATGTATAAATTTAGTAAAAATGTATGTTTGACATGCTCCATAGTTTGTTCTTGTTTGCAGCCTGGAAGTTGTTTTAATGTAAACAGGACACTAAAAGATTGTTACGGCCTATATTTCTGCCAATAAGGGTTTATGATGTGCTTCTTTGTGAGTACAGACTCTGTGATATTGGCAAACACAAAACATTCAGCTAGCAGTTTTCTCATGTTTAACTAGTGCTGACAGCTGTATTTACTGGTTGATATGATGTCACTGGTGGAAGGTCACCGCAGGTCAAACTATTGGTTACACTATGTTGTAGCCGGTGGAGTGGGGACTGTAGGATAGAACCACTGTGATGTTCAACGTGCTGGGCCACTGGCAGCTTGTTGGAGACCAAATGATTCAACTAGATTTAATAAATTGCAAGTCACAGCTTGGTATGCAAAACCTACAATAGCTTCAAAGCCTACAATAGCTTCTGAAATCTCAGGGAATTAGAATATGTTATGTATAATATGTTTTGGAGCAACAGGATAAATGTAATATCTGTACACAAGTAGGGAGAAATTGTCCATATTCTATCTATCAACTAATCTAAAGCTGAAAACAGCCGGAAAACAAGAGAATAGAGCACTTGAGTCATTTTTTCTAATTACAGCTACTCGCCCACAGCCCATGTATGCTAAGAGCTAGACTGGGTCAGATGATAGAGAAAAATCACTTGTAAGAGAGGAGGATGTGTTTTTAAGTTGTGAACAGTAGAGGTTCCAATCCAACTTTATTTATAAAGCACTTTAAAACAACCACAGCGAACCAAGTGCTGTACAAACCAATAAATAGACATAAAATACACAAGCAGCAACTAATAAATAGGTAACATTTGCAGAGAAGAGCTTTGCCTCCTGCAGGTTAGGTTAGGTCAGGTCAGAAAAGGGTTTGGACTTGATATGAGGATTAGTTCTGTGTTGTCTTTTTAGGGCAGAAGGCAGTACTTGAAAGTCTGCATTCCTATTGTTGATGCCTGACCTTGATTAACTCCACATCAACAACCAGGCGGTTTCACCTGAATGAAAAAATGCAGTCCTTCCTTCATTTCAGTGGGGTAGTGTATTCAATCAGAGAAGTGCACCACAGGACACGTATGTCAGAAATGCAATAGGAGGTTATCCGACATAATTATATGCAAGTGACTGGTCAACACAGCACCTTGTCACCTGACATCATGTTGTATTGCAGACAAAGCTGAACCAGATGCAGTACGCACACTCTGCCATTCAAATTAAAGGGAAGTGTTTATAGATCAGTGTTGAGGGCTAATGGTACGATGGGAACAAGGAGGTGGAAAAATCTTTATGAACAAAGACCTCACTACTTCATGTATTCTAGCTCAATTTGATGTGAAGGGCACAGTGTAGGAAACAGCAGAATGTTCAGCAGAGTGTAGACCATGTATTAGTAGCACTGGTATGTATCCAAAGCAAAAGGGAAAGATCTTACCACAAATCAGAGTCAGCTTTCCTGGTCCCTGTAGTCACAGCTCTGGGACTGTCCTGTGAGAGAGGAAACACCAGACACAGTGTACACCATCAGAGACATTATTTATTCAAGGCTAGTTATATCTCCATAAAGAGGAAATGGAGAAGGGAAATGGAGTGTCAAACTAACCATGGACTCTGCAAAGCGAGGCCCCTTTCTGTGACGGAGAACTGGAGGGATGTCACTTTCATCCTGTCTGCTGGAAGTTGAAAAGAAGAAATCCATTAGTCTGGGTCTTAACAGGAGAGAGCAGAGAGCAGGAAATGGAGGGGGAAATCCAGTATGTGTTCCTGAACATCTTCACACCTCTTTAATCACTGAAATAACGCAAGTATGAAACCAAAACATGACAGACTAAGAGGATGTGCTATATAAAGTGAAGATTTATCTTTTCCTTTTTTGTTAATTCTGTTTAGGGTTTGCATTGTTACTATGAGCTGTAAGAAATATGACAAAAACACCATTATAACCTCATCAACGACCTGAGAAAAGCAATGTAATACTGTATATTATGAAATAAAATATTGAACACATCATGAAATATTGTCTGAAATCTATGTGTCCACATGTTTACATCATTTCCTTTGTTTGCAGTTAGAATACCGCATGGAAAAAGTTAATAAAACCCATTATGTAATGAATGGAAATACATGTCGGCGATTGCTGAAAAAAGCTCTATTATTAATAATACTATTAAAATTGGTTATTGGTAGATTTAATGATCATAACTTTATTGCACAGTTGAACATGAACAGAATCAAGTTCTGCCACATTTTTGTCTGTAATCATCATCCCCCCATAAGGCCCGTCTGCTTTTCCATCACCAGCCTTCAGTACATTTAGGGATATTTCTGAGCGGGTCACACCACTCCCATTCATTGCCATAACACTGGTTTCCCCCTGGGTAAAGCGTGTTTCTCACTGTATCACGGAGCTTGCTAAGAATAGAAAGCCTACCTCACAGGCTCCATGTTTTCACTGGTAGAGCCTGGGCTCTGTTGCTCAGCCTTGCTGAGATCACAACCATCTGCTGGAACATCATGGCCCCAGAGTCCTCCCGTCTTCTCCTCAAACAACAAACACTGCTCCTGGGACTCAGATGTTTTCTCTGTCTCCTGGTTGGCAATTGCCTAGAGGAGAGAGGTTGAATAGCAGAGGATGAATCCCAACTTCTGATGGACCTTTTATTTAGCACAATCTTTAGACCAAAACTTAATTGCTTGCCTTCAAAGTTACTGAGCACATTCATGCTACTTAAAATACAAAGACAAGTCATATTGTCAATCATTGCTAAATCTTGATGTATGCATTCAGCTAAAAAAATATTATGTCATCCTCTTGCTGATGCTATAAAATGATGCTGATGATGCTGATGCTATAAAATAATAATTATCTAGTATTTTTAGTATAAAATTATGGTTCACATATCTAAATTAAAAAGAAGAAGTTATTTTATCACAATCTATTGCAGTGCTAACCACAGACACAGGAAGTATGCGGTTTAATATAGTCACAACCACAGTTTTTATAGTATTGACTGTTTGACTCTCTGACCAGTTAACCAATAAATAATTCATAATGACACAGAACAGTATGAACACTCACACTGACTAGGCCTGATGTCTCAAAGAGCATCGGTGGAACAGAATGATGTGACTGTGGATGGCGAACGTCAGCGGGTCATGTGTTTGTTGGGTGTAATGTTGTGATTAAGTGTGAAATGTCACGTTGCTTCATGTTCCTGTTTAGGTAGTTGAACCATCACAGGCTGTGTTTTCTGTGATGCCACGTATAAAATATCATGAGGGCTGAGGGCTAGATTATCATGACCAACAAGGTGAACTACAGCTTTGTTGCAATGATAAACATATCATTTATTAGGCTGGTCTAACTGCAGTGTGATTGATAAAGTTGAGCTAATAAGCTAGCTAATAGCTAAAGTTTAGTTTTAGGTTTGAAGAGACAGATCAAAATGTGATCTGGTCTTCATCTAAGCATTAAGAAATATATTGTGCCTAAATTCAGATCTTTTATGTCTTTATTGACCCATACAAACCTCACAATTGGTAAAGTATGTGAACCCTTTGAATAATGACCTCAAAAAAAGCTAATTGGAGTCAGGTGTTAGCATAACTTAAGAAAATTAATTTGGATGTGTGGACTAGAACTACTTTAACTGATAAAAAACACTAACTCTTTGAGTATATATAAATATATATATATATAAACATATGTATATATATAAAAATATAAATATATATATGTAGAAAGAAACCTCATCAGATCTTCTGTTTTTGTCCTTGACCCCAGATTCCTCTACAGAGGTTACACTTTACTCACTTTACTTACTTCACTTTAGCCTACATAATGTTAAAACAAACATGTTTATTCTGATATTTTTGTGTTTTTTATCACTGTGAACATATTTTCTATGCACACTATATTTTAATCAAGTGACTACAATATAAATAGGTTTATAATTATAATAGCACTGCCAAACCAAAGAAAAATGTAATGGTGCCTAAGGCATTTGCACAGTACTGATATATATATATATACATACACACATTGAAACTGTAATTGTTGGATTGTTGCACTGCTAAATAAACTCACATTTACCTTGTCATTCTCTTGCATCACATCCACCCCATCCCTCAAGTCTTCCATCAGCAGGTTGAGTGGTTTGTCATCCACTAGAGCCTCTGAAGCTGGTGCTGGCTCGAGTGCAGATACACTCAAAACAGATGGCCAACTTTGCATTTCAGTATCAAGTGGCTCTGTAAACATGGGCTCCTCTTTGTCAGGGTAAAACAGATCCATGGGTTCAATAGGGTGGCCAACTAGATCCTCGATAGGAGAACTTCGATCAAAGTCTGCATAAAACGAGTCCATGTTTCGGGACACACTAGCTGGTTCATAACACAAAATCCCTGTCTTACCACTTGACTCTGAGTTGAGTGGATTTAATGTGCTTTGATGTGTACTGGCTGTCTCAATTTGAGGACAGGTCTCATTAGGTTTCTTCTGCTCAGTTTTAATCTCTTTAGAAGTCTGAGCAGTGAGGCCCTTGTCAATGTTATCTGTCAGAGTGTTATCATGAGGAAACTCACGATTGCCTTCACTTATTTCCATGTGATCTGTTGTGTATGGATCTTTTGTGTCTACATTTGAACAATTCCTGGTATCACGTTCATCTGTATCTTCCAACTGTCCATTTTTTATGTCCCTGTTTTGTTCTGAAGCACCTGTTTTAACATTTCCTGATAGACAGGAAGGAACCTCAACAGGACTTTTGTCATCATTGTCACTTGAGTCACATTTCAATTCATCTGGTTTTTGAGGGCTGTTGACATCTGTGTCAGTACCATTATTTCCAGTTATCTCTGTCTGCTGCACCTCTTCATCCCCAGCATGAGCTTGTCCTCCTAGGTCACATGTTCCCTCTTCGTTTTGCTCTTCTGGTTCACTGGAAATGGAGATTAGAGGAATATTCTTTCCTATGCTTTGTTCCAAACTTGCTTGACATGCTTCCTCGTGGTTGGTTGGAGGTGTGTTTGCTAAAGCATCACTATTCTCTGTTTTAATGCTTTGTTGTTCGTCTCTGCAGTCAATTAAAACACCTTCAGATTTTTCTGGTGTTTCCACAACCCCTTCATCCCTTTTCTTTAAAAATTGCAACTTAACAGTTGGGTCCTCTCTTTTGTCCTCTAAAGGAGAATCTCCTTTCTGATATTCATTTTTAAACTCGGTGTCCTTTGAGTTATTTCTCTCATTTAGACCCACTTGACCATTACTTTTTCCTTCATGGCCTTGTCCATCTCCAGTAATGTCCGCCATGTCCTTTAAACTTTCAAGTTCCTGGTCAGTGCTCTTCTCAAGACTTGTTTGCTTGATGAGTTCTTCAGAATGGTCGAGGCTCGGTAGTTCATTTTTGGGGCTGTGTTGGGGCTGGTTAGTGCTGTCAGTGTCAAGGTGTTCTTCAACACCGGAGTTTGCCAGTACTTCTACATACAGAGTTTCAGATAGTCTAGAAGGTTCTTGCTGTCTGGCTACTTCATCTTTTTCAAGTATACTCATATTCATCGGATTTGCATCTACTTCTTTTGTAACCTCAGTTTTACTCTGATCAGGTACCTGTTCTACGGTATTGTCCTGGTTGTAGTTCTCACGGTTTTCCCCTTCCTCTTTCACCACTTCCACATTTTTCTCAGGCTGCTCTTGGATTTGTTCCTGAGTGCTCTCCAAAGAGCTCAGTGAACAAATAGCTTCATCTATAGACGATTCGGAAATGAAATGCTGATCAGTGGATTTATCCTCCATAGATGGGACAAATCCTTCATCAAGAGTAGTAACCTCCACAGGGGTGGCACGGTACACATCCCAGGCTGTTCCACTGTCACACAAAGAGCTGTCACTTCTGCTCTCACAAAACTTCTCTGGAATCACTCCAAACTCACTTTCCACCCAAGAGTCTGGTGAGTTGATTGCAGAGTCTTCGGTTACTGAATCAGGCACTGAAGAGCCAGTAGGTGAGTGGATATGAGACAGTTGTGGAGTGGAGTTAGAAGTTGAGTTTGTTAAGACCTCACTGACAGGTTCCTTGGGGTCTTCAACCACCCTATTGTAGATGTCTTCCACGTGGGGGGAATCTGCTAAGAAGTCTTCACTGGACCATGAACGAGCTGCTGCAGGCCTAAATGGAGGTGACATTGCGCCCCTGTCCTCTGACACTGAGGAAATTAAGATTTTGGGTGGAGGGTGGGTATAATCCCTCTGGAAAATATACGACCTCTCCTTTACTCTACTTTGGTGAGCACCATTCTTCATGTGATAGTCACTATCACGGAAGTTGAGTCGGCCCATAGAGACACTTCGTTCAATGATTTGGGATGGCTCCTCTGGCTGAGATAGAAACAGATGTTGGCAGAAACAATGTGTTTGTTAGGTGGACAATGTCAACAATTTGATGAAGGAAGCAAATTATCCATGCACTGTCAAGAGGTAATCTTACCTCCTCTAGGCCAGGGAAGTGCTCCAAGAACTGTGACACATAAGTTATGATACACTGTTGATCTGGTGCATTGATAGTCACATCTAGACAGATAACAAGGAACACAGTGGCATTTTACATAAAGAATACCATGTTAATTGAACTGTCATTAGTCCCTATCAGACTTCTTTTTTTTTACACAAATGTTCTGGTATTTTTACATGTAGGCCTCATGTCTGACTTAGACCATCACCAATCTTACTAGGATGATCCTAGCTTTTTTCGTGAACACCTTTATCATTGCACAAGTCTGAATTTAATCTTGCTACAGTAACAGAAGGGCATGTTGCACCTTAAACAAAGACTGCACAGGAATATGTAGGGTGATAATACGTATGTATAATTTCCATGCACATCCTGCAGCAACAACATTTTGGTTGTGTAAGTGGGCTAGAATGACCTGGTTAAGCTAATTATCTTACTATGAGAATAGCAACAGATATATAGAAAATAACCAGATTTGGCTGAATTATAAAAATAGCTATTGTCTTGTTACCCTCAGGGTCCAGGAGGCGTGGGATGCCCAGGCTGTAGTGGGCTATCCTGAAGGCATCCTCCATATTCTCTCTTGGGCTTCTTAGCAGGGCCTTCCTCATGTCTACTAGGCTCGAGTCAATGGACTTGATGACAGCCAGGAAAGCCAGACCACTTGTCCAGCTCTTTCCGAAGTCCTGAATTGCCACACCATACCTATGACAAGAAGACACAATCGCAAATATAACATGGTCACTTTGTTTGCAGTGACTTCATCATAAACTAGTAATCTATGTTCAACAGTTCACTGTGTGCTGTGCAGAAAAGTATTTGGGCTAACATAAGATCCCAATGCCACCTCAGAAGACAGATAACACCATTACTGCTGCTGTGCCACATGCATAAATTGCACACAGTCTGTGTCAAATGAATCTCCGGCTGTTTTATGGCCAAAAGGCACATTTTTTATTGGTTTGGTTTAGTGTGAGAAAGTGTCTGAAAGCAGAAGATGTTGTTTCCACTGTTGTGTGAGACTGTGAGATGTGTGAGAGATGGAGCTGAGATGCAGCGAGTCACTTGGATGTCATGACAATTGAATCCTTAAGTATTATATTAGTGCCTATATCAGCTGTATCAAACTTCCAAGACTGATAATCGTATTTGACAGATCACACTCACTTGCGTGTTCGCTTCTGTACCCACTGCAGCAGCTTCTTGATGGCTTTGCTGTGTTCTCG
This sequence comes from Anabas testudineus, assembly GCF_900324465.2. NCBI lineage: Eukaryota > Metazoa > Chordata > Actinopteri > Anabantiformes > Anabantidae > Anabas > Anabas testudineus. Next base: position 18,624,847 of record NC_046621.1, read on the forward strand.
CATGGCTGTGGATGCCGACTGCCTCTCATCCGATGGGGTGCTGCAGTAGGACGTGTCAGAGTCAGAGCTGGTGGGGATGGATGACAGGCTAGAGGAGGAGGGAAACTGGCTCCTGATGTTTCCAGTGAGCTCCTTAATCTAGAGGGAGACAGAGAGTTGGCACATTTCCCCCTTTAGTCACTGTATTGCTGGTCAATTCAGAGGTTAAGTATCAAATTCACCCATATGGCTCCAGCAAACTATTTATGCTGATACTACAATATTTAATTTGCTGAATACAGATGATAATAAATTAGCTATCAGCAAACCCAAGGCAGCTTAGTAGTTTATTTTCATCTTCTACATCTGCTCCACAACAAACAGTCTGGGGATAGGCTCAGAAATATAAAACAAAGTTTAAGACCGACTTTGGACATGAACATTATGTTGATCTATCCAAGGTAGGATTTGTTCAGGTTCAAAATAATTTGAACAAACCAGTAAAACACCTTCTAAATAACAACATTACATAATGGTTACCATGCAACTATGATACATGATGTAAATATTACAACAGATGACAGACAGAGCTACGTCACAATCAAAGCCCTAAAAACAGCCAGAGGATTTGTCCAGTGCTGAAGCCGTTGTTAGACCAGAGATCAGTTACCTCATTGCTTTTTTACTGAAACTAATGTCTGCAGTGGCTTTGGAGGAGCTTTCTACCATCTGGGAAAATAACCCTCTGTGGTGTCAGACTTGTGTACTTGTGAATATATACTTGGAAGCCAACAGAGCAAACTGGGGATGTTTGCTCCATTTTGTCTCCATAATGGAGTTCTGTTTATGGACTCGAATTTCATTTTTGTAAAACGTGTGTCAGTTGTCAGTCTGCTCAGTTGAACAGTTAAATACAACCAAAAACATGAAGAAGCATAATATGACTCTATAACTTTCTATTTGTATTCTTATAATTATTTGAATAAAGACAATATAACATAAAAAACATTTAGAAGCATGAACTACAGGCACAAAATATATGTAAAAACCAATTCAGGTAGACTTATTAGCCTATAGTGGTTAATCTGGTGTCACCAGCAACACATCACAGCTATGCAACAGAGATATGAAAGAAAGGTAGCTCTGAAATCAAAACCTTAGCAGATGATACTTTTGCACAGCTTTAACATTTTGTATCCCTCTGTTGCCTCTTTCACATTTCTAAAAGTCATACAAAATACTGACATTTTAAAAGTCTTAAGGCCTGAACACACCAAAGTGTAAAATGACATAAGCTTGACTCACTTGAGGTGGTGATCTCCACTACTAATCAACTGTTTCCATGAAGTTACTTTCATGGTCAAAGTATATTTGTCATTAGGAACTCCACTTTTATTCAGACATGGTCTGCCTGAGAGAGTAAATGGCAGCTCTGAAGTGAAAAGGATGGAAGTGGCACAGCTTCCAATAGCTACTGTAGTACATTCTGGCAGGCAGGGGATGACTCCAGAATAAGAGACTGGTGTGAACTGTGCAAGTGTGATAATGGTTTCTTTATGGTGTGTGTCTCGGGGATTGAACTGTGTGGATGACATAAAGTCAGTGCATTTTGACAGGCTTTTGGAATGTAAAGTGTGTAAGAGGTCAAGAAGACACTTTATTCTTACACTTGACCTCATTTTTAGTCACAAGAGAAAGGATAGGGGACAATGGAGGCAAAGAAGACAGCATTACCTGGAAGAAGAGGATGATGTTCCAGATTAGACCAAGGACGATGGAAGGGTTACCATCAGCAACATCAGCTGCATCAATGCTGACCAGCTTTACCTAAAAACACAATCATTCCACAATCATGAACAGCTCCGTCATTCATTAAGCAGTGAAACAGCTGATTGGCTATGGTACTCACATTTCTCTCTTCGAGGAAAGACAAGACCTTGGCGATGTTATTGAGTCTGAAAATACGATGGGAGGACTTCTTGAACCCATGAAGCTGGAAGACGATTAAGAATAACTTTCTAATCACGTTATCCAGGCTTTGCAAGCTACTAGCTTGATTAATATAACTCTGGTACATGCAAAAATATCTGGCTAAAGAAAACAGTGTTGTATCTGACCAGCTTGCAGCCGGAGAGCTCCTCCAGTAAGGCCATGAGGATGTGATACATCCCTGGATATCCCGGAAAAGGTCATGGACCTCAATTGGTGGGTTACACTGAAATAAAGTGGGAAGGGGAAAAATTGGAAGGTGGAATTCTCAAAGAGACAACTGAAGATATGTCTGTGGGACAGTGAGGAAAAAATGAAAGGTTGTCATTGTCAATTTGCATGTTACAGACAATTCCTCATTCAAAGCAGTGACACAACAGCCTCGGGACAGCGTGGATTCTTGCTGACACACTGGTGTCTGTATGGGTTGAACCCCACCTCTGTCCAAGCAGGATTACCACTGAGCCACCAGCCTAAACAGAGGTAAGCATAAAGCCCTTTTATACCAGATGCAATAGTGATAATGCAATTTAGGAGCATTAGAGTCAGCATGAAGTCCAAACTCTGAATTGTGTTCATAAATTGCTTGTTGAATAGTTCAATTACTGAATGGTCTGTGTGGGTGACAGAACTTTTGTCTTGCTCAAAGTTCATAAATTAATCCATGTTTTTATGTTAGTTACTGTAAGTAAACAGCTAATAAAGTGCAAAAGAGTAGTTCTGCATCTGTTGTTTAGGATAAATATAATAATAAATAAAATAGGAAAACACTGACAGGTCGAGTAAGAACAACTTCTACTAACTGAAAAAACGTTAGCGATGAACAAACTGCTGATGGGAGGACCTGAGGTATTCATCCAGGCATTCAGGTGGCATGAAGTGAGGAAACGCAAAGTTTATGTAATAACGCCAGTTAATCCTATCAGCTGAGAATCTAAGCAATGTTAGAAATCAAAGCCTTTCCAATGCCTTGTAAAACACACCTTTGACTACTTGGTGGCAATGGACTGCTCTGGCCTATTTTGAATACCTGCTACAAAGCAGTCATATTTTAAATAGTTATTTTTCTTTTATCACACATGATGCACATTACTTCCAAATTTGGTTCACATGTAAAATTGCGTGCTCGTGCGTTTTTAATAAGGCTGCAGAAAACAGCACTCACACTAACTGCCATCCACCTTCAGTAACTATAAGAGCATACGGTATATGGAGGTGTTCATGCTGTTGAATTTGGAATACAATGATGACACAAGTGGAACCTATGCAGATAAAACTCTGTCAGTAACAAGATTTAGCCCCATTATCACAACAAGTCATTTACTGGTATTTTGTGAACTTGTCTCCTGTGTTGGCAGGAGTGTGGTGGTGGTGGGGGGGGGGGGGGGGGGGGGTAAAGTGACTGGAACTTTCCATAATGAGAACAGACAAATGTATGATTGTCATTTAGTGGGTCAGAGATTTGATGTGGGGCCAAACAGTGAGTAAGACAAGAGAGGCTCATTGTGTGAGAGAAAACAAAAGAGTTGATCAGACGTTCAGATTCTCAGCTCACCCTGACTCACCCATTATTCAAGACTGAAAACAGAAACGAAAGAAAAACTGAGGAGTTAAACTACAGAGAAAAACAAACAGGCAACACTTTCATTTTATTTGATGGCATCAACTATTCTTCTGCTTCACAGGACTTTAAATGCATCCTGCAGGACTTTAGATATTTAGTCACTTTTTTAACACTCAATTCATAAATTTATAAATGAAGCAGTAAATGAATAAATAATATCAAAACATTTCAAGTCTTTTGCAGATTTTTTATTTTCTACTAATTATGTAAATGTGTCCAGGAAACAGAAACTAAAACTTTTAATGACTTTTAGTAATATCTATGGACTTGGTTTACAGCACTATGGGCCCATCCTAAACTGAATTTGGATCACACACAGAATGTATAAGTCACAAAGAATCTATAGATATGTGTATCATATATGCACCACTGTGCCAACTAGTGCAGACACTTTACAACATAAAGGTTGTGGCTTAGACCTGCTATACGGAGCCTGCCTGTGTGTAGTTCGCATGTGCTCCCTGTGCCTGCTTGGGTTACCTCCATGTACTCCAGTTTCCTTCCACAATACAGGTATGCACAGGTTAATAGGTGACTCCAAAATTGCCTGTAGGTTTGAGAGTGAATTGTTGTCCGTCTCTATGTGTCATACCTGTAATAAGCTAGTGATGTGTCTGGGGTGGCCCCCACCTTCTACCCTATGTCGGCTGAGCTTGGCTGCAAACTTTTCTAGGAAAAGTGATCTAGCTAATGGATAGATGGTTGATGAAAGTCTGAATTTTGGAACATTTTGATGATTTTTTCCCCACCTGTGGTGTGGTAGAAATGACTTCATAGAGACTAGGCTCCATCTCCACATTATTTATGTATATTTAGATTAATTTGTATTAATTTGTAATAAATACACGTCATTTTAAATTCTAAAAATGTTTCACTGTTATTTGTTTCTAACCACTATACAGTATCTTTACACAATGGATTCTCATTGGTTACCACAGAGAACTTCTCATCTTTTTGCCCAAAGCAAAAGCAGCAGAGGAGAGGGCTTCTCATTCACCCAGCCACTATTTGCACACAGCAACTACCGGAGCTGGGTGGTGTGGCGAGTAAAATATCTACTTCAGGAAGCTTAAGGTGTAACTGCACCACAGTTTTCTCAGATTAACACTTTACAGCAAACTGAATTTTAATGTTGCACACAGTGCTATCCATAAAGCCACATGTATAATTGAAAGAGATTCATGATTGAGTCTAGGGTAAATGTAGAGCTACCCTGGCTGGATCTTTTGGGGTAGTGTGATGCCTGTGAGTGTGGAAACTATGATTACAGTTTCTCACCTTTATATATTTTCTGCAGCAATCATTTCATGAAGCAATCAACAAACCTTTTCTAAATGTAGGTTCATCCATCGGGTAAAAGTCCTCTTCTGAACAACTTCTCTTTCAACTGCAACACAGATGGAGAAGAAATAAAGAGTGAAAACACAAGGTAAATGAAGCCATGGTCACAGAACTAATGAGGGAGTCTGAAGAAGCAAGTGAGCATGAATCACCTGTTGCCAAAGGCATATCACCATAGCAAAGCAACAGCACAGGAACAATCAGCACCCACCTACACACACGAACGCGCGCACACAAACACACACACACACTCCTTATCTTTAACCATTCTAACAGTCTCAGATATTAACAATGAGTTTTGTACAATATTCAACATATACAGACATCTTAACATCATATTTTGTCATTATTAACAGAAGGCAGAAGGTGATTGAACTACAATGAGCTTTCTACAAAACCATTTGTGGTTAACATTTAATCTTGTCTACACCCACATGTGTTTCCATATACTCTGGTTCAGGCTGGGTGGAGCTGCAGTATGCTGACAAATCTAATGGTGCGGCATTAACATAGCTGAAGGCTAAGCCAGTACCTAGATGGTCAAGCTTGGTCATCAAACCAAGATACACACACACATATATATACACACACACCCATACACAGTGGTGTCAATCAGATTTTGTCTCTGACTGGTCTGGGTTGGTTTCACTTCTGAGATTACAGCGTCAGACAAATCTTATGTAAACTGTATGCAAAGAAACCCTATAAAAATGCTGTCTGTCCTGTATAAAGCCCTTCACCAGGTTCATACTACTTAAATTTAAAGTGAATATTTGCTGAAATCATTAATAAATTTAAGTCACACAAAATTATAAAGTGTCAAGATGTCTGATGATGATTTCAACAAAAAAAATGAAACTTTTCTTTTTAAACTTTATAAATGTTTATTTCCCCAAACTCCAATAAAGTGTATAAATCAAAAGTTTCTATGGCAACGTGTCAAAAGAATCAATCTGAACCTGTTGTTTCACCAGTGACTGCGACTTGAAAACAATGCTTAGTCAAAACAACATATTGAGTAGCTTATTAAATACAGCAGTGTCCTAAAGACTGTAACATATAGAGTCCTGCTATAATCCTATTATTTAGCAGGACAACAGAGGAGGCACAAATACATTTTTAAAATGAGTAAGTCAGCACTTCACACACTGAAATCATCTTCCAGAAGGTAAACACTCCGAGTGAAAATGGGAGGATGGTAGAAGATAAAGAGCATGGGCGGGGTTTTGGAGGGGTAGCTATGGTAGCAAAGTCAGCTGTTATTTATGTTCATGTCTAGTATGGCTCACTGTAGGCACAGAGGCTAACCCTGCACTGAACACACCATGAGTAATAAAAGCTTTGGTTGCAGTAATGATATTGATTAGTTCCTTCACCTGTGCAATAAATACAATTTGATTGAGCTAAATATTTATCAGCCACTAGACAGGAGTACAGAGTGGTCAGTAGTTTAGTGGGCAAAATTTTATGTTGGACATGTCAGAACACACAGTTCATTACAACACAGACAACACCAGACCAGTCAAATAAACCATACTGACCCCTATCCACTGCATCAATGTTGTGCACTGAATGCTGTGGCTAAATAGTGCATACATATCAGAGTTCGGGGGCTACCAGTTTAAGTGCAGTGGTGTGTGAAGGGCAGAGTCAAACATTTGTCTATGTTCTCCATCAACTGAACAGCAGCCTGTCCAGTCTACTGTCCCCCACTGTTCTCAGAGAATGCTGGAGTTGGGTTGATATTCAAGAGGCGTAGCCGAGGCTTTAATGCATGAATCTATGTCAGAGCAGACACTGGGAGGTGGCAGAGGGGGAAGAAATAGAAAGAGGATGACAAAAAGAAGAGATGACGGGGGGTGGGGGGTGGGGGAAGTAGATGTGTAAGATGGAAGATAAATGGAAAACACACAAAAGAACAGGAGGAAACAATCTCCAAAACCAACCAAAATAAAATCCAGCCAATTGTTGGAATTAGCTATCCACTGATGTAAGTTCAATACAGACAAAATATTGGTGGAATGGGTGAAAAAAATAAAGACCTCAAGAAAAAAGTGAAGACTGTCTCTGAAAAACAAATAGGTTAACACTTTATCTGTGAGATTACTTACAGAAAATGTCCATCAGAGTGTATGGATGAGTTGACCTTTGCACTGTATAATGTCCTGCTGTATCATGATCACAGTTTTAAAAAAGTGTTTACTGTTTATGAACAACTATTGGTGACATATTGTTATATAATCTAATTGATTTCTGACAGGACAGGTAGGTTAGGGGTAGGGTAAGGTAGAGTAGGGCAAGGCAAGGTAACTGTTAAACTGTTAAAGTGTGTGGCTAGATTAAGTGAATGCGTCTATGTGTGTGGCTGGTGGATACCAATTATATACCTTCTCAAAAATAGATGACAATCTATGGTCTATAATAAGGAAGATGGCATCTTTGCAAAAACAAAATGCTTATAGGTACTGCAAAGATTCTGTGATCATCACGGCTTGAGTTTGACAAACTGTGAACAGCCTGGTAGCCTGTAAATATGAGTGTTAGCATTTCAATTTGATTCTGAGTCATAGAGCAACATGAAGGCAAGAGGCCTAATGATATCCTTGTATGTACTGCCTTGTTAGTTTGGTGCTTTGTACAAATGTGTGTGTAAGCTTGAAAGAATGTCACTGGATAACACCTGTGATGTACTTTATTATGCCTGCTGCAGTCAAAGTCAAACATGCAGCAGATAGCCAGGTTGACATAAGGGTTTGGGGGTTTAAACAACGCAGCAGAACCATAGACCTCTGTTTGCATACATTCTTTCTTCTTGTAAAACCTGGAGCCTACATTACCCAGGGTGCAACTTGACATTCAATGGTTCAGGTGTGCTATTAGTTCATCTGTTAGTGGATGAATAGTTTCAGCTCTACTCCCAAGTTTCCTCAGCAACTGGCAGAGACGTCAAAATAATATAAATCAGATGTCACACCTATATCACAGGTTACCAGCAACAGTTGTAACAGAATCCAAATGAAGACTTGAAATTGTTGTTCAGTAGTATAGAGTAGGTAAAAAGCAAACAAAAACACACATTCAGTGCATCATGTAGTGCATCATGCAGAATACTGCATATGTACAGTGAAGAGTGCATGCAGTGTGCTAGTGTGGGTTAGTCACACCGCCACAAATTAAGATGGTGGAGCTGCCCAAAAATGCAAGGCTGAAGTTAAAAATGAAAGAAATAGCACCAGAAGACAAAATACAGACAGCAGTATCCTTGCAGTCAGTTAATTGCACAGTGTGGATCATCTGCATGGAGCTGGTTTGGCTCTGAAAAGACAAGATGATAATTTGTTTCCAAATGTGATTCAAGCACCACACCAGCCAGTGTACCTGCACAAAACCACACTAACCAACCAACCAAGTGCCTTAAAAGGAAAACAACAAACACTGTCAGTGACTAAATCAGAGAAGACATTGTGCCAATTTGAGAAGTTGAGAAAAATTGATATTTTGCCAAGATTCAAACTTAACAAACATTTCTCAACATTGCACACTCTACTCCTGTCACAATAAAACATATTGTATTACATTTGTTCAAATTTCTATTTCATTTAAAAACATAAATCTTGAGGTGACTGATTGTCCTACACAGAGCATGATTTACTTTCCCTCATTAGAACAAAGGTGTGTTGTTGTGCCATGTGATATGTGCAAGATGTTGACAGTCCATCAGTCGAGACTGTTACAGTATATAAATTAGATTATTGAACATACTGGTAACACATGTTTGTGTGAAACAGGTCTTGGCACCTGAGTGCTCTACAGCCTACTCTGGATTTCAGCAAGAGACTCCGGAGGTTTAAATAGCAGCCACTAATGCTATTGTGTGTGTATGCATAGAAACTCAGACCTTTCAGGGAGCCTTTTTTTATTTCCTCCCCACCCTCTTCTGGCTACCAATAATACGTTTTATTAATTCAAAATCTACTCTTCATAGGGGGCTCTAGTGATTGTCATTGACAGTTTTTTGGCAAACGCCAAACATTGTGTGTAGCAGTGTGGCTTGGCAGGAAAGAACTAGAGTGAAGGGTTCTACCTTCTGCCTTGGAAAGTTTTCTACCAATCGCGGGATTGGTTTGATTCCTGGCCTCTCCTGTCACATGTCGAAGTGTTCTTGAGCAAGATACTGAACCCCAAGTTGCCCCCCGGTGAGTCAGGTTAGCTGCAAAGCAGCTCTGCCATCGGTGTGTTCCTGTGTGTGCGAGTGGGTGAATGAGAAGCAGTGTAAAAGTACCAGTTCAGTAGGAAATTGCTATATAAGTGCAGACCATTTACATAACTGAACTGCTGCTGCTTTGGCCCTGTATCTAGCAGGGGGGTGGCTATGCTGATACGTGTACCTTTCTTTCTGCTGCAGCCTCAGAAAATAGAAAATCTTTTACTTTAGGGTGGACTTCACCAGTTGGGAGTGCTCGGGGCTTCGTTACCACACATGGAATATTACCAATTGCTCTCTTTCATTTTTGTGTGAATTCACTTCGTCTAAATGTTCTCTAGCTTTCATACACCCTGCTTGGTCTCATTTGCTTGCCATGCAAACAGAGGAGGCACAGCTGATGTACCAATACCAGAGGAGTACAGCAGCCTTTTGACTGGAGCATGACTGATGTGTTTAATGTGACCATCCCTTTGCTGCATACATGTATCTGGTCATTAGAGAGGAGGAGGAAGAGCACAGAGGGAACAAGCAAATATGATCAGCATTTACTGTAGCTCTATGCAAACTAAAAATGATCACATGTTCCTAAAATAACTAGACTAGCAACGAGTGTTTCTTTGCTTTGTGAATCCCAACCAAAGTACACAGGTTTATTGTCTTTTATTGCCCCACAGGGAGGATTAATGGTGATGAGACCCACACATACTACAGCATGCATTTTTTTCCACTACATATTTTAAACCATATTTACACAGATGAAAAGAACCCGTTACACCTTATAACATGGTGGCCTGGTGGCTCAATGAGTAGATCATTGGCCTGAGATACAGAAGGTTCGGGGTTTAAACACCGTCACAGACACCAGGTGTGTCCTTGAGCAAGACACTCCACGCTAGCTCCCCGGGCGCTGTGTGTACCTGCCCACTGCTCCCCCGGGGGGATGGGTTAAATGCAGAGGACCAATTTTTTTTTATCTGTAACATGTAAAATGTGACAAATGACAAATAAAGCCATTTCTTTCTCTCCCATGGTGAATGGCCCAAGCTCCATCTCCACCAGGCGTAGGATGATAAACTTTCAGAAAAAAAAAAAAGGAAAGTCAGACAAACAAGCTTAATGGCAACTATGGCAACCACTACACATACAAGTAAACATTACAGCTGTCAGTGAGCCAGGTAGTCTGGCAGAGTTAGCACCTATTGTTCAAGACTTCCCAACCTTTTAGATGCAGGAGTTAAGTTAAGCAGCAACAGTTTTGCCACCGCATTTATTTGTAGTACACACTTATTTGGTATATTTAATGATTTTAATAAAAAAAAAAAATTGATAAAAAAAAAAAAAACATAGGAGATTTAAGTTCGTCCTGTGGTAAAACACAGGTTAAAACTGGTTTTGGTTTGGAGCAGGAATAACCAGAATCACAGTACACAGTAGAATTCAATTCAAATACATTATCCAATCAGAATCTCTTATGTTGTGTTTATGTTTATCTTTCAATTTGCCAGTAACTACGGGCTAAAAAACAATTCCACCACCAACTCATGAGTTTTTTTTTTTATTTTTAGCCAAGAAGGCAGACACAGTTTACCTAAAGGCTTATTAAATTAGCGTCCAATGGTATCCAACTGATATACTATATATTCACATTTACATTTTATCCAAAGCGACTTACAAGTACAAGGGTAGGCAGGGTGAGGAGGTCTTGCCTAAGGTAGGTAGGCCACAGGTGGGATTTGAAGCCCAGTCTCCCACATGGGAGGCAGTGATGTTACCACTACACTATCCAGCCGCTCATATATAAGTACTAAATGCAGCCTCTACAAACAACATCAGGAATTCAAATAAACTATGTATTATAAATTAATAACTAAAATATAGCCAATGAAATTATGATCTGTTCTTTACTGTGAGGTCTGTCCATCAGAACCTGCTGGTGTTGTAGCACTGTTCTCCCTCACAGCAGACTGTACAGAGCAGCATTCTTGGACTGGGACCAAAAAATCTGTATTGGAATATCACTAATTAATACTGTGTTTGCATTAGTATTAGTATTTGTATTTGTATTTTGGCCATTTTGGCTGCTGTGCTACAATGGTGAAATATGTCTTTACTCAAAAAAAACCAGGACGTGACTACTGAAATCTGTATTTAATGCTCTGATTTTGCATCAAGGTACTAATTAGTTTGATGTAACAAATCAGATGATATGGATTCCTGACCTAAGGACAACCCTAAATTATAGGTATGATGAGTTCAAATAAATAGTACTGCCAACTTGTATTTCAGGGACCTAAAGTAGCATGATTAGCAGAGGCATTTCTTAAGCAGATGTTTTAGAACACCACCTAATAACCCAACAGACAATAAGAATAGGACGACCCGAGTACACTTAGCTGGCATCAATTTGTCAGTCTTTGCTCAACATTAACATTAATGTTAGATAACATGCTTTATGGTTTGTAATTTAAATTAAACTTTTTAAATGAGATTGATTTTAATTTAAATTAAATGTATTATCCATTAAAAAGCATTTTAGTTTTACAGCAATTTTCTTGAAACTTGATTAGGGAAATTATGCCTTATTACACTCAAATTTGAGAGATTAACAACACTTAATTCACACCTGGATGCCAATTAGAGGCAACAAGAAGACTTTTTCCCTCTGACAGTAAAACAGTAAAAAGGAACGCCTACATATGTTCTAGAACCACCTATGCAAATCCCAAATTCACTTTGAACACAGGCTCGGGAATATAAAAAACACCACAAAGTGATAGATCTTCTCTCAGAAATATTTCTTTTAATGGTTGCTGTTCTATTTTTTATGTGCCATTGTACATCATAATCAGATGGGATTGTGACTGCAACCCAAGGTAATAGCCAAAGTATGAAAAATGACAGGAGAGCTCTCCTACTGAAATATTCATCCAGCAGCTATGACAGGGGCATCCCTTTAGACTGCAGTGCTACATCAGCCAGAGATATTACATAACTGCAGAGTTCACATACAGGCTGTTTCTGCCCTTGTGTCTTGGACTGAATCATCAGTTTCCCTAGTTGGTATCATTATTTCAGATCTATCTCTTACCAGTTAACACTATTTACTCACAAACTAAATGTCTAGTTTAGTCTTTGAAATTAGTATTTTACATGAAACAACACCAATACATAAATGTATCACAGCAAAGTCTAAATTTTTCTTTTAATTCAACTTATTCATTAAATAATTTCATAAAATATCATATATTACTGATACTTACTTATATCCTTATGTGACTTTTTCAGGAGGCACAAGTTACCATACCATATAGATACAGCATTGTTTTTTTCACATGGCAACAGCTAGCCTGCTATTAGCCCTGCTGACATGGATAAATCGGCAAACTAGACCCTATCAGACTTCTCAATCTCTTGTTTCCATCAAACTCAAGTGATCTATATAACCTCAAACTGATCTACCTAATTTCTCAGCTTAAATACACCTGTCAATTCAGTGCCGTTATGTGCTCACTCAATTTGTTATCTACTGTTTCTCACCCCTTTAATTGTATATCTACATATTCTGTTTTTTTAGTATGGTACTATATTGTTTTGTTATATTGTTATTTTGTTGTATTGTTTTTAATGTTTTATGCTGTGACACATGAATCTGTACTTTGGGGGATAAATACAATCTTATCTTATTATATCTTGTCTTAAGCAAACATTAGTCCTGTGTTCCAGTGGCACATTGTGTTTGTTAATACACATCTATCAGTTTAACAGGCTAATTAGTGGTTTAGAAAACCCTTCCGCAATTATGTTAGCACAGCTGAAAACGGTTGATTAAAGAAGCAGTAAAACTGGCTTTATTTTAGCAAGTTGAGGGTCTGGAGCAAGCAACTATGAATGTAATTACAGACTCAACAAAACCTAAAACTAAACAATATCTTTTAAAACACACCAGGCTGTTCTTGCTATGAGAAATGAAGGTTATTCCATGAAGACACTGTATACCTTTTCCTTCACAGAAAAGAGCAAACTGGCATTTCATGAATATTTTATAGAAATGTTTTTTTACATTTCTGAGTTAGCCCAAACTTCTGAATGGTAGTGTACTTCATAGGCCAGTTGTTCTTTAAATTTCTTAAAGATCTCAGAATTTTCCTGTGGATCTAATCTTTCCTTTATCTCCTCATATGTAATTTTCCTGTGGATCTAATCTGTCCTGTCTCTCCTCATATGTAATCCTAGGATGAGTCCATTATTTTTGAGCTCAATGCTTTGTGGGAACTACACTGTGTGTTGCAGGAATTACTGTTTTTGTCACACGCAGCATGTAAACTATCTACATTTTTGTATCATTTTAAATATAAAATCAATCAATTTCATATTTTGTTTCACGACATGTGAAAAACATTGTGAAAAGACACTGATTTGAGCACCGTTTGCTGGCAGAGTGTTATGAGAAGTGAAGTCACATGAATGTTTTCAGTATAAATGTAAAACAAGAAATGTGTTTACCTTGAGCCATATTTTGTGCTTGTCCATTCATGCTGTCACATGATTAACATCATGTTTACCTATTGGACATGTCTACTAAAAGATAAAATACACACCAATCACCATCTGTGCAGCTCAGCTGAGGTTACTCATTAAGCTGATGTGTTGTTAAGGGTTAATAAGTCATGAAGTAAGAAAAGTATGAGTTTTATTTTTCTGCTTAAATGACAAACTTGGATAATGAGCAGGTACAACTTCCACTGTCCCAGTGACTCTGCTGTTGTAAGGAGAAGGTTTTTCTTTCCCAGTGATTTTCACCCACTAGAATCTCCAAGTCAAATCATAAATCATAAATCATAATTATTTTAGCATTAAAATAATTTAACACAACGGGCTACACCACACAGCAACTTCACAGTTCAATTTTTGTGTTGTAAAATACTCTCACATAATATTACAAACTTCTGATCAACGTTTAAACTTTTGCTTGTTTTAGTCTGAATATCCTGGAACTTATAATTTCCTGGTAGCAGGGCTTTGAATCAAATGCAGGCAGCAACAGGAAGCCAGTGCAGAGATCTGAAAAGTGGTGTAACATAAGTCAAGCCAACATAAGACCAGAGACCACACAATGAGTTGTGTTGAAGTCCAAGGTTGAAAAGGGCAAATCTGAATGCCCTTGAGACAGAGGAGATGTGGTCAGTAAAGCTGTTGATCATCAACCACCCACAGGTTTCTGTCACTGTGAACCCTATGTCATCCAGTGAAATTGACAAGAGCTGTGTGTTGTCAGTATAGCAATGATAGGAAACACCATGCGACTGGGTGAAGAAATCTATGGATGTAGTAAAGATGGAAAAGAGTAGAGGACCAAGAACTGAGCCTTGCGGCACACCAGTGAAGGTCGGAGGCATTCAGAGTTGGATACCAAGATACCTGGAAGGTATGTCCAGACAAGCAGGACTTAAGCCAGGCCAGAGCTGTCCCAGTGATGTCCAAATCAAAAAGTGCAGAAAGGAGGATCTGGTGGTTGACTGTGTAAAAGGATGCAGATACATCAAGTAGAATTAAGACAGAAGATTGAGCTGCAGTTTTTGAAACACGCAGGGATTCCATGACCAGGAGTGCCCTTTCTGTGGAGTGACCACTCTTAAAGCCAGACTGGTTGACATCTAGGAGGTCATTTCTAGAAAGGACGTCACTCAGCTGATGGCTGTGACTGGTTGTTCAAGGATCTTGTCCAGGAATAGAAGATGAGAGACAGGTCTCCAGGTCTCTAATTCTCCAAAAGGGTGGGGCCATCTGGGTCTGCTAAATGAGGGTGTAAAAGGTGCCCAAGATGAGTTAATGTTTTGTGTAATGGCTGGAATCAGTTTGGGTGCAATTGTTTGAAGAAGAGTGGACAGGATAGGATCAAGAGAACAGGTGGTAGGTTGGTGTGATAGCAGAAGGGTTGATGCATCGTCCTCAGTCAGAGTAGCAGACAAGGTGAGGGATATGCTGTTAGGTGAGGTTGGTAGTATGTTTCTGTTTGAAAAAGAGACCTGGAAGCAAGTGTCTGCTAACTCATTGGTAAAGAAAATAGCAAAGTCATCTGCATTGAGAGAGGTGGAGGGGGATAGAGGAGTGACTTAAAAGTGGAGAAAAGCTTCCTGGTGTAAATGGTGTTGCTGAGTTTGTCCTGGTTTTTGCCTTGTGATGCTGTGAGAAAATTACATCAGCAGGCTCTGATATTCCGCTAGAGCAGATGGAGCCTTGGACTTAGGCCACTTCCTCTCAGCACTCCTGAGCATAGTGCTTTGTTCATGGATCTGGTCAGTGAGCAATGAATTAGGAGCTGATGTATGGGTAAGCCTTGAAGAGAGAGGGCAGAAACTATCCAGACAAGTTTAAAGTGTGGTTGATAATTAGTCAGTGGCTGTGTCAGGGTAGAGAGGACCTGTGGTGGGGGTAGGGTAGCAGAGACTAGGGAAGAAAACTGCTCAGGATTCCAGTGGAAGATGACAAGTGGAGTGCGAGTATGTAAAGTTTGGGAGAGAGACTGGGTCGAATGAAGAAGTGATCTGATATATGTAGAGGAGTGCGATGTTATCTGTGATGATGCAATCATCATCTTCCTTATTCTGAGTCATCTTGTTTTAGTTGCACAACAGAAACACAACCTCTTTCTATAATCTACTCAGCATGTTTATGTAATCACTAGTCAAAGGTCAGCGGCAAGTGCTCTTCCTGTGTCATTGCCCTTAGACCACACACTGCCTCCTTAGCACAATGTCACTATTAAAATGTGGAATGTGTCTTGTGTTTTATAGAGTCACTATGTTAAAAGTGGTTTGGAACAGCAGTGCTATAAACCCTGATCAAGTGTCTTTAAACAGGATGATAAACACCTAAATTAAAAATCTACAAACTATGTGCACACAAAAACCATATTGTTTCATTGTTTATAAGATCAGTAGACACAAGGCCTTGACTAAATGATGAATCTGTGAGTACAACATTAGATAAAATCTTCTGTTACAGCACAATTATCATTCACTTCACTTCACTGTGTGTTTGATGAGACGTAATGTGATGCTTTAATGCAGTCTATTAGTGTGGCTGGACTGAAACTTAAACTTAAAGAATATGCATATATAATGTGTTAGTTCCTCTTAACCACACTATATAGGGCATATCCACTGTAACATGTTTATATGCCACACCTAGGCAATTCTGCATAAAGAAGACCAGAGGGGTGTTGTCTTTTTCTAGTTCTATTCATAACTTGTATGTTGATAAGTGTATTTACACAAAGCATGTTCAGAGCTGAGTGACTGGGTGACATAGTAATAACCACACAGATAAACCTGAAAATGTAGATGTTCTGTTCCATGAGAACAAAGGCTCGGTCATGATTCATAATGATGTAATCAAAAACAGATATTTTGTGTTTATCAATGCAAGTTAATAATTTCAAAAGGCCAATTTATTATTAGAAAACCTTTCAGAATTATGTTTGCACATCAGTTGTGTATGTTACACCTCTTCTTTAATACTAGGATTGCAGAGGTGTGTAAAAAGAACACTGGGTTAGGAGGGGCCAATATACCAAAAAAATCATGTCATGATTTTTTTAAAGCAGTATCACAATTCAAGGTTTTATCACAATTCAATTTCATGTTGGATTTTAATTCTATTTTGCAAGTTACTGAACTTTACAATTGAATCTTGTCACAGCATTCGGACTACTGCAGTGGAATGGCCATGTTGGAAGAATATGTAGCTGGGTATCTCGTAGTGCAGATCATAGTATCTAGTTTTTACAGCTATCCTTAACATCACTGCATCAGAAATCTCATTCAGCTCATCCCTGTCCTGTCATACACAGTGCTTTTTCCAAGTCTCCATCTCTAGAGTTTTGTTTTTTTTGGCCTTGTACTCGCTGGCTGTGTAGCTGTGGCTGATTCACTAACGTGGAGTCCTCTAACTATTACAGACGCTGAAACCAACTCCTCCATGTCGTCGTCCATCATGCCGCCTGCTATGTTGCCAATTGGGAAATATAAGGTACGTCACTGCACATTTGAAATAAGATAGAACTGCAGCTGAAATCCTGCTGACAAAACAGTAAAATTAGCCCGATAGTAGTTCAATACAGTAATAGCTACAGATACTGCATAAACTTCAGTATCTTTCATCAGTGGGTGAAAAGTGGCCCAATTGATCATTGTCTCTGCTTCAGCCTCTGCTATCACTTTGCAGACTCTGGTCATATCTTGTCAGGACTACTGCAATGGCTTCCTGTAGCTGCCCGCATCAGGTTAAAAGCCTTGACCCTTGCCTACAAAATGGTCAACTCAACAGCACCAGCCTACATGAACTTCCTCATCCAGTACCGTATTTTCCGCGCTATAGGGCGCTCCGGAGTATAAGGCGCATTGTCATTGAATTGTCTGCTTTCAAACTTTTTTAATCCCCATGACATGTTCTAATCTGTGTAATGTTGTGATCTATACTATCAAATGCAGCACTGAACTGTAACAAGACAAATACAGAAAGAAGTGTGCTGTCTGATGCTAATAGAAGATCGTTAGTGACCTTTACCAGTTCTGTTTCTGTAACATGATATACTCTAAATCCTGACTGGAAATCTTCATTCAGGTTATTGAATTTTAAGATAAAGGGCAGATTAGATATTGGTCTATAATTTACTAAAATATCTGAGTCAAGAGTAGGCTTTTTGAGTAGAGGTTTGACTACAGCAACCTTAAAAGCCTGTGGTACATAACCTGTTAGTAATAATAGATTGATCTGATTTAATAAGAACAAGCTGATTGAAGATAAAACATCTTTGAGCAGTCTAATCCGGATGGTGTCTAAGAGACAAGTTGATGGTTTAGATTAATTAATTTTTTTAAATTAAATTAGCATGATCTTTGGGGAAGAAGCAGTCCAGGTACAAGGGAGGTCTTGTTCTAAGTGAGGCTGCATTTTATCAACATTATCACAAGATAATCGACTTGTACTGGAGTAAAGTTAAGATGACTGTACTCTTTTACATGGCTCTAAAATAAAATAATCAGTTCCTTAAATTTGTCAACAGTATTTTCAGACAAACGTCTATTGTAGTGATTTTTTTTTAGTAAAGTCAAATGATGGTTTTATTAGGTGCTTAAAGGTAAACTGAGCATTTTACATGCACGTAAACAAAGATGGCATCAATTCTTTTCTGACTTCAGAAGGAAAACAAAGGGAAACATCAGGTTATGGATTTACAGGGGTTTAGGTCATACCACTAGAAAACTGAAAAGCAATCTCTGGTGGGATTGTTTTTTTGTTTGTTTTTGTTTTGTTTTTCTTGTTTTTTGTAGTATTTGCCTCTTCAGTGAACGCCCCCAGGCAATGCAGGTCAACATGAGTGCATCATCAACAATGCATGATGAGACACTCAGCTTACTGTCATCATTGCCTTAAAAGCAGTTCTGCTTCAGTGTGTCTGTGTGCATCAGCCCAGTTCTCTGCTCCAGCAGTGAAACCACCTGCAACTCATAAATACCAGCCTTCCAGACCAATCATAAACTGGAAATAAAGAGTGAGCTAACCCAGGCTTACATCACACACTGGTAAAGGTTTATCTCGCAATAGAAAAACTGACCTTCTAAAAGGAGTCAAGGTATTTTTAGAGAGGGAAATGAGTATGGCTTTATAAAAGAAGCACTCTGCTCTACCATGCTGTAGGAATTCAGGTAACTGATTGGTAAAGACTGACGTCGTAAAAGTTAAAGCCCAGTACACTGGGCAAAACTAATTTACCATAAAACAAAATCTAATTTAAATAGATGAGCAACAACAGGAATAACTTTTCCTTTCAAACAACATGACTATTTGGAAATATTAATTCAATCACTAAATCCATTAAACCTAACTTGTTAAGTTAAATGCAGGTTTTTAAGTTTGTACAGTCAAAGTGGATTGATTTTGCAGATCCAACTACTCCAGGTACTGCTGGTCTTGTTTTATTCACATCTTGTGCACCTTTTAGGGCAGACTACAAAAGGGTTCAACATTTCACAGGACAGTTGTAACTGCTAATGTCGTTCATTTGGATCCTTTACAGCTCTGCTTAGCTTTCACCGATGTTGAAAGATTCTTCAGTTGTACAGTATGTGGATGTTTGACATTTCGTTTCTTATTTTGCCATCCTCTACGTTCAATTACACTACAGAAATCAACTACAACAATTGGGAAATCAAATGAAAGTTAGTAAGAGCTTGTATTTTGTCAAAGTTACAATCTGTAACCTAAGTGCAGAGTCACACCAAGCCAAGAGGTGATGGAGGCCAACTGCTGCAACACCTCACATCGCCTTCATCTGGGCTAAAAGCCATTTGAACATGCCACAAAGACTAGAACCAGCTAGCGTGTATGTTCTGATTCTTATCCGAGTGTCACATAATGACAGGGGTGGCCATAGCTCAGTTGGTTCAGCAGTCATCCACAAACCCCAGTGTCAGTGATTTGATTTCTGGTTCCTCCTAGCTACATGCTGAGGTATCCTTGAACAAGACACCAAAACCTTGTAGTAGCGATAACATGTACTGTATTGAGACAATAAGTGCAAAGCGCAAAGTGGGATGAGAATGTGCTGGTTTTGCACATGCACAAATAAAGTCAGTGGTGGTAGTCTGTATTTGTCATTGAAAGACTGAAAGATATACAAACTTGCTTTGCTTTTCATATTTCTCTCACTCACCACAGATGCTTTCTAGCTCCTTCTAAATCAGTGATGTCTCTGATAAGTTGCAAATGAAACTGGTATCAATCCCTGTTTTTTTGGTATCTGTAGTGCAAAGTCGGGCAACAGACCACTGATGGCCCAATGTTGGCTGACTGTCAGCTTGGTAGCACTGCAGGAGATGAATATCTCTGTGTTTTCAGCTGCAATAAAGAAAGACATTATATCTTTATGTCTTCAGCAGAAACTCTTTAGCATAGCCCCCTCCAACTGAATAATACCACTGATCTCTCATCACCACCTCCACTTAAGGTAGGTGTTTATTCATCATGTGGCCTGTCAGCCTGCACTTCAACACACCTACACTAGGAAACATCAAACCATTTCCATTTCCCACTAGAGTTATATAAAATCTGAATACATCTTAAAAGTGTTTCCAAAGTATACAACATACGGTGTTGAATCTGTTGACTTCCATTCGTTTCACCTTGTTTTTGGGGTAAAGCTCATAACAGTCAGCTAAATAATATGTGTGATGTAATTTATATTTCCTTATACAGAGTGAGGAGAATGTTATATCAATCATACATTCATCACTGGACATGACTAGGAATGTGTAATTCTGACCTTCTGCATGCACTTTAATTTTGACCTCATGATAGAAAAACATCAAGGAATTAAAGTGATAGTAGTTTATCTCTGTACATGGGTATGTGAATGTCTGTCTGCACTAAATTTCAAGAAAATCCATCTGGTATCTGTTAAGATATGTCAGTCTGTGCCAAAGTAAACTGACAGGCCGGTCACCATTAGCACAGCTAATCCTAAAAACAGCTGCACTCTGGTGACTACTACACTCTAAAAGTTTAAATCTGTTGAAAATAATACAGAGTCTGTGGGGATGAGGGAGTGACCTAGTAATCGAGAATCAGCAGCCTTTGCTGAGTATCACTCTTTGAGCTCTTGATATAACAATGCATCATCAAAAAAGTCAATGAATTAAGATTGTAATTAAATAAAAATGAAAATGTATTTGACCTGTTCAGAAGAATTGCTGAACTGCATCATGTTAACCGAGTCCACACAGCTCCTCTGTTGTTCTGACCTTTTGACTTTGCTTACTGCTGCTTACTGCTTACATCAACCAATACCAAACACGGGACAGGCTAGTGAAGTTTTGGGTTAACACTAGTGGGACACTGAGGAGCATCTCTAACAATTAGTGAATTTTGGAAACAGCTCTTCAATGCTATATCATTTACAGTTGTTTGTCATAGTCCCATGTGCAACATGTGCTGCCCCATAAATCCTGTTGTTAGTCAGTAATTATCAGCGTGATGGTTTGTGCAGAGAGAGTTTATCTGCTGTGAAGCAGACATCTGAAACTCTCTTTGGAGCAGGAGTAACTCATAGGATGGATGGGCAAATCCAGAAGGAATGGGTGGGCTACCTCATAAGAACAGACTGTTGTCACCACCCTCTCTGATCTCCACTAGCATAACTGAGGCTGTGTGCCACCCACACTGCTCCAGGATGCTGAGGGACTCGGCACACGTTCCTCTGCGCCCAGGAGCAGGAGAAGTCACATTCATTACAATGTGAGCAGAGGTTGTGCTGTCACTGCTGTTTGCAGACAGTCAAACTCAGATAGTGGAGTCTCAACAGGACTGTGAAAGAAGCCTCTTTGTTTAGCTCGTCTGAACTCTGACACGTCGTAGTTTGATTTTCTGCTCCATGGTTTTTGGGAAATCCGTAACGCATGTTACTGCCTAGAAACAGATCGACTTCTTTACTGCACTGGACTGGATGCATCCACACAAACCAGAATGCCAACATACACACAAACAAGTAGCAAACATGCAAATAAATGTATTTGCACAGAGCACAGAATAGGCTTTTCTTTGCTTAAATAAAATATTTTTTGTGTAATATATAGTACTGTGCAAAAGGCAGTGCTATTATACCTATATACCTATATTTATTGATATTGTAGTCACTTGATTAGAATACAGCTAGTGCACATAGGAAATATGTTCACAGTGATAAAAAACACAAAAATATCAGAATAAACATGTTCGTTCTAACGTTATGTGGCTAAAGTGACAAATAATTAGTGGAACCTCTGTAGAGGAATCTGGAAAAAGGTCAAGGACAAAAACAGAAGTGGAAGATCTGATGAGAAGTTTCCCAGAATTTCTTCTTTGAGAGATCAAAAGTCCAGCAAGGACCTCGTTCAGCATCTGGTAGCTTCATGTTGAAGCCAAGTTGGTTCTTCCGCAGCCTAAAGATGCTTGACCAGAAATGTTTTTGTGGAAAGGCAAAAGCCAAGAAACCACTTTTTGTGTTTCTAATGTAAAAATAAAAAAAAAGAGAAAGAAATAAATACTGGTCATCGTTCATAAAAGAACAAAGCAAATGGTGCCTAAGACTTTTGCACAGTATTGTATAATTCACTATCAAGTATAATGTCAAATGCAATCTAAAAATATGTGCTTGTGTGCTTGAAATACTGCTTCACATGCTCATTTTTAATTAAGACATACTATAGATGTAATGCCTAAGAGAGGAATGAAGAAATGACAAGACAATTCAGTGAGGGAGACAGCGGCAAAGACTGGGACCAAGAAAACCCCCCGAATGTGCATTTTAGATGACGTACACTACGTTCACTTGAGGTATTTGAAGCATAGGGTCAACAGGGCGGTACACTGTAAGGCTTAATGTTATCAATACTCAACACCTGACAACATTCCCAGGACTGAACGTGTTTTGTCTCATAATGCAGTAGAAGAACTTTTGAATAGAAACTTTGTACTGGAGCTGTCTTTGTCAGCCTTGGGATAAACGTTACTTTGGTCCTCAAACAGGGGGGACACACTGTAGCCTAGCAACAGCCAAAACAGGTTCCAAGTTTATCCTGAACTATTTTGGTGAAATGTCCATCTCGATCATTTCTTTACCTGCTTTCATTTCCTAATGTATTTCATATATCTTCCATTAAAGACTCAATTTGAAGAGGCACAGAGGTTGGCTGATGTCAAGCACACATTATGGGACAAGCATTAAAAAATGCTGGATCCTCCACCAGGGTTGTGTAATCTCAACAACTGATTCTGCAAATTCAGCCAATTCAGCCTTACAATTTTGTTCAATGTCCACAAATCTGACCTAAACTTTGGACTTTCTCTAAATGTATCACACCTAATAAAATGTGAAATGTGCACAAAGGCAAATAATAGGTGCACTTACAGCAAGAAAACAGGAAAGATATTATTACTGGGTGGTTTGTGGTCATCGGAGAGTCGCTAACAATGGAAAAAATATAAAAGAGGAGGTGGAATGTCTGCAAAGGTTACTTCTTAAGACTTCTTAAGACTGTACAAGGCAATTGTACTAAATGATGTTCTAAATCAAAGTGTGTCCAAAGATTTGATGGAACAGACATTGATGAAAACACATTTATACTGTAAAACAGAGTGTGCCTGGGGAGCCATAGACCAGCCTACACAATAGACATCCTGCTGTAAAAGAAGAAAGCAGGCGAAGCCAAACATATAGCTGGTTGTGTATTGTAAGAATCCAGCAATACAATACATGTGATGATCTAATGATCTAATTTAGGAAAACTAACTAATAAAGAAGAAGAAAGAACTTAAGTATAAAAACACACCATCATATGCAAAATGAGACTTTGAAAGTTGACTTTTTAATGTAATCAAAACATCTACAACACAAAAGGAACCACTGTCTGCAACAAATCTACACGTGAACTGCTAAAAATTGACCCAGTATTTTTTGAGAAGTAAGTGTTTGGGTTGCGGTTCCTCCAACCAATGAGCCAATCACCAACATGGTGTCGCACATGCAACACAGACATTCAAAAATCAAAAGGCACACGCAAGGGCAAGGCTTATATGACATGACTGGGAAGTGCAGGGCATTCCTGCACCCTCCACAGAAAGCCTGAATTTGCCAAGATTAAATAAGCAGTGTAACCTTGGAAACTTGTTTAAATGACAGCATAAAAGTCTCAAATGAAATAACTATGGTTTGAAAAATCACATTAAAAAAAACAAAAACAAATCATGCATAACATTTAATAAGGAACTGCACTGAAATAAATGTGCAGATAAGAAACTGATATGCTAATGAGAGACCTGGGAAATTCTGGAGGGGCTGGATCCTACATTGCCCATAATGCCACATGATCTGTAGTACTCTATGATCAATCCTGCAACTTTTCTTAGAGCATTTCATCCTGGTAAAGATCCAAATCTTAACTCCATACCCTCAATTGTAAAGCCAGCTCAGGACCAAGGTGAGTTTGTTCTGATGATGTCATTAGAGTCACTATGTGACTATTACATCAATTTCAATGTTGGTTGCTATGGTTTACAGTAATGCTATATAAAAATAGTAGAATGCAGTACTGAACTAGCACAGTACTTGAGCTCACACCAGTAATGTTAACTGCACTCGGAGAGAAACCTGCTTCCCAATGAGGTGGGAGGGAGTGTGGTTCTGTTTATGCGTGGGTTTGAATGTCTGTGTGCGCATGTGTGTGTGAGAGAGACAGATGGGGGGAGGAAGGCGAGAGAGACAGAGCGCTGCACGGTATGTGTGATGTGGGAATATTCAGGGACTCCAGCGCTGTAATGCAGGGTCTGATGTGTTATGTAACAGCCTCCAGGCCATTGTTTTAAAGTGCTAGCTGCTCCTCCAGCTTCTCATGCAGAGAATCACAGCCACTCATCAGATGTCTCAAGCTCGTCTGTGAGCGTGGCAGAGAAAACAAAACAAAAAACACTGAACTTCAGCATCTTTTCAAGAGGTTGGAATGAGATGATCTAAGAAAATGCTCTGTTTAGTACCCAGAATCACATGCAGGGCTGAAGCCCTCCTGCAGCCAACGTGTACTGAGAATCTCCAGTCAACTCACTGCTTCAGAAAGGATTCAGGCCCTTTTCCTTTCTGCACATGCTTCAGTTTTTAATTCTACATAAAGTGGCTAAAAACATGATTTACTCTCGTCACTTAGGATTTCTACTGGTGCACAAATGCTGGATAAATTGGCAAAAAGGGACACATAAAGCAGGATTATCCTTTAAACTGGACAGATTTGATTAGCCTCCAATTGTTTTACAAACATTTGACCAGTAATAGAACAAAAAATTCATTTTTAGATAAAAGAGAACATTAGAATTACTAGTAGCACATCCCATGGATTTTTATCTTCTATGTGTTGTCTTGACAAAGTGGCTGTGACTCACAGTTGTGCGTTTCCAAGGTAACAGTTGCTCACCAACTGCAATAAGAAACGGAAGTTGACTGGAATCCTCTTGTGTGTGTTGTCTCTGGTACAGAGGGGGCCGGCCAACTTCATACAGTGGCAAGAAAAGTATGTGAACCTTTTGGAATTTCATGGTTTTCTGCATTAATTTGTCATAAAATATGATCTGATCTTCATCTTAGTCAAGAGTATTAACAAGTATAATGTTGCTAAAATATTTCCTCCCGGCAGCAATAACTTCAATCAGGCGCTTCCTGTAGCTGTGGATCAGACCTGCACAATGTTCAAGAGCTATTTTCGCCCATTCTTCCCGCAGAACTGTTTTAACCCTGTCATTTTCTCCCTTTCACGTCTTACGTGTGTGGTTCTCATCAAGTAGTTCCATAGCATTTCTTTTGAGTTGTGGTCTGGGTTCTTACTTGGCCACTCCAAAAGGCAGATTTTGTTTTTGTTCATTGTCATGTTGCATCACCCAACTTCTACAGAATGTCAGCTGGCGTACAAACATTCTCACATTATCCTGAAGAATTTTTTTGATACACTTGGGAATTTATCTTCTCACCCCAATCACTGCAAGCTGGCCAAGCCCCGATGCAGCAAAGCAGGCCCAAATCATGTTGTTTCCTCTGCCATGCTTTACAATTGGGATGATGTTTTCATGATGATATTCAGGGCCCTTTTTATGCCAGATTGAGGGTTTATGTGTTCTTTCCAAATTAATATAGTTTCATCAGTCCACAAAGCATTTTGCCAATAATCCTGTGGCGTGACAATGTGCTCTTTGGCAAACTTCAACAATGTTCTTTTTAGTAAGCAGCAGCTTCCTTCATGGTGCCCTGCCATAAACACCCTGCTTTTTCAATGTTTTACCTACTGTAGACTCATGAACACAGATGTGAGCCAGTTCAAATGATGCCTTCAAATCATTGGCTGTCTCTC
Source organism: Anabas testudineus (assembly GCF_900324465.2). Classification (NCBI taxonomy): domain Eukaryota; kingdom Metazoa; phylum Chordata; class Actinopteri; order Anabantiformes; family Anabantidae; genus Anabas; species Anabas testudineus. Next base: position 18,650,915 of record NC_046621.1, read on the forward strand.
TGGGTATTTATTTACCTCACTGATGAGTGTTTGTTGTGCTCTTGGGGTCATTTTGACTAGCCGCCCACTTCTTGGTTAAGTCTCCATCTGTAGATAGTTTGCCTAACTTTAGACTAGTTTAGAGTTGCTCTAAAGACAAAAATAAACATGTCTGGCTTTGCAATCTGTAGCAAAACCAGCATCATTAGTTTGGTTTCTGTTGATGGGTGTAGGACAGGTCAGGACCTCTGACTAGCAGCTTTGACTTTATTGCTCCACATCAGGACACTGTTACTCTACTCTTCTAGTATTCACTGCCAAAACCTGAATATGAAAGGAGGGTTTGAGCACATCAGGAGATGTCCATTCTTGCCTGTGACAGGCTTTGCGATGAACTGGGTTAGAAATGAACAAAGCTTTCTTTCTTACCACACTCATTAAATCAATTACTTCCACGTTAAAGAGCAATTGTTGTTAGTCCGCTCCTTTAATCTCAGTAAAGCCTTGTTGGCAAACTGACCACACTTACATGATATTAAAATTCCCACATGATTTACAGGTTCACTCCAGTTCAATCAGCAGAGCAGAGTTGGAAATGTGCAGTAGCACATTACTGGGTTATTCTGTGTCATCTCCAACTGTTGCCATCAATTGTGAGGACCTGTGAGCAGATGAGACTGGTCCATCACTTGTGTTTTATACAAAAATATGTATCTATAAAAAATACACCACTCATTTTAATTTAATTATTTTTTTTATTTTAACTGTTAATTTTACTGCTTTCCAAAAGAGGATAAACATGCAATTAAATCCATGAAAGCTACCCAATGAGTGAAATGTGTAGTTTTACCAGACACATACAGAACTTTATCCTGTAACTGATGCTAACTTTTAGAATTGAAAAGCTGGTGGGAGAGAAGATAGGATCTTATATAATGCTTAATCTGGTGTGCTGTTGGACACTCTCTTATTGTGTGTCTGATGATTTCTTAATAAAGTAATGTACATTATGGTTTTATCCTGCTTCTTCAACACATAGGCTAATATCCCCTGCACTGTAATAACAACACATTTACACTGTACCTTGTAGTCTTGTGTCTTTTATGGTTAACCAACACACAGAAAACACTATGTTACATCTTTAACAGAGAAACCTCTGTATTTTCAAATACAGACAACACGTCTCCCCACTGCTTCACAGACCTGAGGGTCCCCAGTTAGACCCTTGACCTTAAATGTGGCCTACATTTTTGACTTCCAGCATGGGCAGCCTATATGGATGAGAATACTTGACTTTGGATCTTCTGTCTGACAAATCATTCCAGAAACTTCCAGCAGCTAAAGTGGAATTTCTGAAAATATTTCACTGATCTCATCAAAAACCATCAAAAGTCTTGATGAATTTGTATCTTCAGCCTCTAGCTGTCTAGATGCACCTGATCATGGAAACCAGCAGTGGGTAAGGTAGCTGAATAAGCAGCCGGGCAGGGGTCCCTGAGGACCACAGTTGGGAGCCCCCTGCTTTAGAGGATGTTTTGGTGAAGAGATGGTAAAGATGTTCATTTCTCCTTTAAAGTTGTCTCAACATATTAAAAGACACTGAATTAGAATGTAGTATAATCAGATGCACAAATATAGAGATGATTTAAAGCCGACACTGACTGTGAGCCAGTATTTGTGTTCTCTTACCCATATTTACCAATAACACTGTTCATGTTGAAGGAATGGTCTAACGTGTAGTTGCTTTGCTGCTCTTGTGTTTTTAGAGTTGAACCCATAGCGGGGACTCAAAGTCAGGATAGCTCGGCCTCTAATGTACTTATGTGCGTGTTTTTGTTGCACATCCATCTAGTCCTAAGAATGATCTAAATTCAGAAGTTTAAACTGATCCGTCACTTAGATTTTTCTTATAGAAACTGTGACTGTGCAACACTCCACACAGGAACAGCTGACATACCGATACGTACCGACGTGCCCTGGTGCACGTGAATAACATAATAGAGGAGCATACGGAGAGAGACGGACAGAGTTAGCTGCTCACTTCAGGCAAGAGACCGATGACGGTGTGAATGTTGGCTGAAGAAATCAGAAGCATCAGAAATGTGAGGGGTGGAGTGATATGGTGGGAGATAGCACTTCTAATAAAGTATAGTGGCACCATGAACCACTTTGATCACAAGACAAAACAATATAATGTAATGATGATTACTGAGGATGACACTAACTAACAATTACTTAAAATCCAGACATTAGAAACTCAGAGCTGAACTCTGGATTCCTCTGGAATAACAGGAGCTGGAGGAGGGAAATCCGAAGCTGTTACTCTGCTTCCTAACATAAAGATAAACCCAGCAGTTCCTCACACTGAAGCAGGTGGAGCCAGAGAAAGTCTTCACTTAATAACATCTATGAATGTGAGCTGTTGACCAGACACTGATGAGTGATGTTGATCCACCTGTCTATGACATGTGCATGTCACACATATGCACAGACTCAGAACTTTCTTTACTACTTCACTGTTCGCCTCCTCGGCTCAGATCTTTGTTTGCTTTGTTTCTCACCTTACTTGCTTCTGCTAAATAACTAAATGTAAAAGTAAACAGCTGAGGATCTGTGCTTCAATGCTGACTGAAGAGTTGCACCATGCAATCAGCTGCAGTGATTGCAGAGAGCCAAACAAACAGTATCCAAAGTTTGCAAAGTCTATTGAAAGTCACCCGCGCACACACACACACACACACACACACACACACACACACACACACACACACACACACACACACACACACACACACACGGTTTGCTGTGTGCATGCGTGGCCAGGCCACGCTGAGCCTTCCCTGCTCTCTCTGTGTTGTTCTCGGACACCTCGGGATGCTCCTACCTTGCAGGTTCTGCACTCGGATGTCGCTGATCTGTCCGATGAGTTCCTCCCGCTCGAACCAGTCCTCCCACTCGTGTCCAGCCATCTGCTGCCGCGGAGAGAGCTGCACGGATCCCGGGCAGTAACTCCGAGAGCTGCCCCGGCTGGAGGACGACACGCTGCAGCAGCAGGACCGTCTATTGTCCGGCCGGACGACCGGGAGCCATGCAGGCAGGGACGTGGGGCTCGGAACTGGGGGGAGGGAGGGCTCAGTCACTGGGAGGACATCGCTGCTGGTTACTGCGGGTTCTTCCCGTCACTGCGCCGCGGTGCAAACGATGGAGCTCCGCGGGGAAATTCCGGGGACTGAAGAGTCGGGAAGGAAGGAGCTGCAGCACCTGGTTGGTATTTCCGAGGTGGGATGGAGCTGATCCAGTGCCCGCCCACCTCTCTCTCTCTCTCTCTCTCTCTCTCTCTCTCATACACACACACACACACACACACACACACTGATAGCTCAGTAGAGAAGCAGTAAACACCACGAGTCCAAAACTATTTGAAATGTTTTCACACCATCTTTTAACTCATAAGAACACAGATGTCACCAACACTTTTTTATTTTATTTTTTATTTTATTTATATCACCAACACTTTATTTGATTAGTTTCACATCGTTTTCCTTTTAGTAGAAATGAGTCTGGGTTCCTGTGAGTTTATGTCATTTTGTATGTTATTTTCTGAAACTTAAATAAAACTGAATCTATCCAATAAATAATTTTCTAAGACTGAGTCGTGAATTTGTTTGATCACTTCGTTAGTTTGTGTAGAGCTGTACAAACTTTGATACAAATCTTCATCACCGAATGTCACATTGGACCAAGTGAGTCCATGTGATGGTCTGATCATGGCTCTGTCCTGTTTCAGCAAAAGACTGAAAAACATTATCATAATAATTACAACAACAACAATTACTGATCAAAAGCTGAAACGTGTCCATCAATTAAATGAAAGGATAAGGTTGGTGTTTGTCTATACTTTATTTTGAAGTCACAACATGTCACAAAGGAGACATTCTTAATTCAATTTTTGGTTTAACATTTTATGAATGGAGCTCATTTTTTTGTACATCCTCAAACTCCTGGTCAATTACCTTCAACCTCTGGGCTCTGTGAAAGAGGAATTATATTATTTGGTGATATTCTACATTTCTCTAATTTTGAAATTGTAGCACTGGGAGACATGACTCAATCCCACATACACTGTCCTGCTGCCCCAAATACTTACTAGAGCACCAAATGCCCTATTTTTGTGACAACATCCAGTAGCACTCTGACAGCTTGACTGAAGAAACACCCAAAGCACAGCATTTATAATTACCTGTGGAATAAATTCAATTCAATTCAGTTTTATTTGTTAAGCGCCAAATCACAACAGAAGTCATCTCAAGGCACTTTACAGAGCCAAGTTTAAGACCCTACAGAGAATAATTATACAAAAAAATGATACAGAAAACCCAACAATCCCATTTGAGCAAGTTTTAGGCAACAGTGGAGAGGAAAAACTCCCTTTAGAGGAAGAAACCTCCAGCAGACCAAGGCTCAGGGTGGGCAGCCATCGGCCTCGATCGGTTGGGGTGAATGGAAAGAGAAGAGAGAAAAGAACAGCAGGCAGCAAAAAACTACAACAATAAGCAGCAAAAACATTGGGCAGGTCGGTAGACCCAGTAACTGCACTCTGGAAATACACAAGGCCAAAGATGCCTGCAGAAAAGTACAGAAGAGGGAGACAGAGAAGAGGAAGCATAACTATGGGAGAGAGAAGACACAAAGATAATGACATGCAATGGTGGCATTTGAATAGAGAGAGGAGAGGAGCTCAGTGTATCAGAAGTTCCCCAGCAGACTAACCTATAGCAGCATAACTAAGAGATGTTTCAGAGTCACCTGATCCATCTCTAACTATAAGCTTTATAAAAAAAAAGGAAAGTTTTAAGACTAGTTTCAATTGTAGAGAGGGTGTCTGCCTCCTGAACCTGAACTAGGAGCTGGTTCTCTCTCTGGGAACCATAAGTAGACCTGCACTGTAAGCACGAAGAGTTCTGCAGGGAAAATATGGAACTATGCGTTCTTTAAGATAAAATGGAGCCCGATTATTAAGTGATTTATAAGTGAGGGGAAGAATTTTAAATTATATTCTGGATTTTACAGGGAGCCAATGGAGAGAAGCTAACGTAGGAGAAATATGTATATATATGTAAATAATTCAGCATTACTTTGGGCCAGGATGGTCCTAATTTTAACAATGTTTCTCAGGTGAAAAAAGGCAGTTCTAGAGATTTCTTTTATGTATGAAGTGAAGGAGATATCCTGGTCAAAGATAACTCAGAGATTTCTCACAGTGTTACTTGAGGCCAATACTAAGTCATCAAGGGTGAGAATGTGATTAGACATAGTGTCTCTGAGATTTTGAGGACCAAACTAAATAAAGTCTGTCTTGTCTGAATTTAAGAGAAGGGAATTGGAGGACATCCAGGCCTTTATGTATTTTATGTATGCTTGCAAGCATGCAAAATCTGACTAATTGATTAGTTTCTTCTGGTTTCATAGATAAAAAAATAGATGGATATCATCTGCATTTCTAATAATATTGCCTAAGGGCGACATACAGTATATAGAGTAAAAATAATCACTCCAAGCACAGAAACCTGTGGAACTCCATAACTAACTTTTGTGTGCATGGAAGATTCATCATTAACATGTACAAACTGAAATCTATCTGATAGATATGATTTAAACCACTCTAGTGCTGTTCTTTTAATCCCAATGACATGTTCCAGTCTGTGTAATAAAATGTTTTGATCTTTAGTGTCAAATGCAGCACTAAGGCTTTTTAAGTAGAAGTTTAACTACAGCAACCTTAAAAGGCCGTGGTACGAAGCCTGTTATAGATTGATAAAATAGATTGACCTGATCTAATATGGACGTGCTGATCAAAGGTAAGACATCTTTGAGCAGTCTAGTCGGGATAGAGTCCAAGAGACATGTTGATGGTTTAAATTAATTCATTGCTAAAATGAATTTAGAAAGTTAGAAGCAGTCTAAGTATGAGTGTGGTCTTACAAATGAATCTAGAACTGTTCTACATACAAGACCATCCATGCCGTTTGCAGGGAGAATCTGATCAATTGTTTCGTTAATACTTATTATTGTATTTGTAAAGAAATTAATAAAGTTATTGCTGCTAAGTGTTAAAAGGACACTAGGCTCGAGGCAGAGCACTAGGCAGAGCTATGATTCTTTGTCAGCCTGGCTACAGTACTGAAACGATGCTTCTATTAATGATGAATAGAATGTAGTTCTAGCTTTAAGGAGAGCATTTTTATATATTATTAAACTGTGTTTCCGGGCTAGGCAAGATTCATAATGTCATGAATACATAATGATCATAAACTCTTCAACATGTGCACATTAAATTAAAAAAAGGGGACACTAGCCATCTGAAGGAAGCAAGAATAATATAGTTTGTTTATTAATGTGCAGCCGCTGATTTCACAAGTGCCACTGACTGAATTGATACGACGTATGGACATTACCTTGTATTGTCCTTCATTAAATGATTTGTAAATGACACACTGCAACACAATAATTGCACACCTTGCATTACACCATATGTAAACAAAGTTGTTTGTGAGATTTAGCACAACAATGGGACACACATGAGGTCACAGTAACCTTGACCTTTGACCACCAAAATCTATTCAGTTTGTCCTTTAGTCCATACCAAAAGACTGAGATGGACAGTGGATGGATGAGTATGTACAGACAAAAGGACAAGCAGAAAACAGGATGCCTCCAGCCATGGCTATTGTTGGCACAGAAGCATTAAAATATAATGGTCATCAAAAGACAACAAAAATGTATATTTTGTTAGACATTTTAAAAAAAAAGTGTTTGTTTTGCTGGTTTAAAACAAACTAATTGGATTATCTGAAAACAGGTCATTATTTTCTGTAGTACACTGGTTCAGCACTTTTTTTGTACATAAACAGAAGCTGAACAAGGCTTCAAAGTGAATGTGCAGCTGAATAATTGCAATGCATCTCTTCCTGTGCTGCAGTCATTAAGTCCAGACCGAAGCTGTGTCTGGTCTCTGTACACTGTCACAATGCAGGATATGAGGTCGCATTAGTGAAACATGTTTATACACACAGCTTTTCAGTTTACAGTGGTGCTACAAGGCTTAAGAGGTGTGGGTGTATGCAGATTACAATAGAAGTGAAAAAAGTTAGCAATGGCATATCTTTTTCTTCTGAGCTATTTAGATATATGAAGAATGATACAGAAACAGCCCAATAAGGGCTCCCATAAAAACACTTTTTAAATTTAGTATTATTTGATTTATTTATTGTTTTTCCAGTTTACTCCACCTTCATTGGATCTGTCTTTGACTAAGCTTTCTAAGCAAGTGTTTCTCTAACCCTAACCCTAACCCTAGTGAACTACTACTGTACTACAACCTCCTTAAAGTTATAACTTAGTATTTGGGTTTAATCTTATATTCTGATGATAAACAGTGTTTAGTAATGTGTGAATTCACTCATGATATTAGTGAGTGTACTAAGTAAAAGATTTGAGTACCGGACTTCCACGACGATTGCTACAAGATAAGTTGTTGGACTTGGTACAGGTACAGATTTTAGACTTGTGATTTAGAATTATTAATATCAACTAGATATGTGATAGGGTCTAAGGTGCTGTTAGCTTAGCATGACTGTTTTAAGAATTTACCGTCCATGACGTTCAATTGCGTTTTCTAAAGCATTTATTTTAATGCTGAGAGTATTTTTACTGTCAGTAGTTGCCTGTAGACGTCCACACAGGCTAAGTCATGGGAATTCTATAAATAAACCGAGATGAGATCGGGCAGAGGGAGCAAATTTGCACGCTGACCCACATTTGTCCAGTGCCACAGTTAGGAGGCTATTTTCTTTTTCTCTAATGCTATCTTTTAAATAAAAGAGTCGGTGCACCTCAGCCCACACAAAGCAGAGGCAGATGTTACCTAACCATTTCAGAGAGCAAACTGATCCTCCTACTGACAAAAACATGTTTATGAGAAACTGAAGTCAAATGTATCATTCTTAACGTAGATCCTTATCTTTGGTGAGTTCAAATCAGCAAGCCACCAGCTGATATCATCAGGAGTAATCTGTTTAAAAGCCATCTGGCACATTTCACTGTGGCCTGCTGTCTTCAACAAATAATCAAAGCACACAGTAATACTTTCAACAGAACAATCTATTTCTTATAATTATAGTAAAGCAATAAACACACAACACATCTCATTACATTGCTAAATTGTTCTGCAAATTATTCCACTGTGGTCTCTCTGATGTGGATCAGTCTCAGATGTAATCACATGCTTGTCATTCTCCTTATAGACCCAAGTTGGTGTGTGTGGCTTCTGTGTGTAAGTGCATCAGCCTTGTAAACTTTTATGGAGAGTGTCCCAGATGAGAGAAGTTCTGCACAAAGACTCAAGTCTTGGCTGAGAAGGGATGACTATATGGAGAATGACTTCTGCAATGTACAAGCAGCTAGTAAGATCCAGAAAGTTCTTAACCTGAAGTTTAAATGTTAAAATGTGATATAATGTTTTGTTTCAATCACGCTCCCCATCCAACCTGATGGAGCTTGAGAGATACTGGCAAGAAGAATGGGAGAAACTGGCCACAAATAGGAGTGTTAATTCTATTTCAGAGTGGTTCAGTTTTTTGTTTTTGGCCTGGCATGGTACATGATTGATGACCTCCCATCTTTACTTCTGAGAGACTTTGACTCTGTCTGTTGTCAGTTACCCTAACTAGTTGCTAAATGTTTTGCCAACTCTTCTTTGTTAGTAACACTTACTTATCCAGCCTTTTGTTGATTGTCTCCCAAGTTGCTGAAACTAATTTTAAAATTACCCTGTTATGTTCTGGAAATGGTCCATTTTCTCAGTTTAAACATTTGATGTTTGACTTTGACTGTTTTATGTTTTCTATGTTAAATAAAATACACTTCACTTCACTTCACTGTAACAGCAATGAATAAATACTGATTTGATTTCTTCAATTTAATAAAGGTCCCAAGCTGCATTAAAACCAGGGACTTGACAGTTACATGGCATGCGACATTAGGTTACCAGTCTGCTCCTAATGTCTGAGCTTTTGAGAAACTACCTGCATCTAAATAGCTGACATTTATGGTGTTGCTGTCATTTTCCCTGTCGTTTTGTCATTAATCTGTCAGCATTGGCTTCTGTTAATGTTGTGCAAAGGCGGTTCACAAGGAAGACATTCTGTTGGTCAGGGACGATTAGGTTATAATTTGCCCCCTTGTGGCTAAACTTTTAAATCCCCAAGACATAAACATAGAGCCTGATTTACTAAAGTTGTTGTTTTTACTAAATCAGGTGCACACTTAAAAAAATGTCACATGCTGATCTCAAATGAGTTGTTGTGTCCGTCAAACACAGGTCGAGTATTTGGTGCTAAATTTCTGCTAATTACAGTATATCATCAAACCTTAACATTTGGTTCATCCACAGCAAAATGTCAAAAGTCATTCTTCTTTCTGACAAACCACTTATGGGCTACAGATGTGCACAGCTCCACAAAACAAAGCCCTGTTTATTAGCTAGTTATTAAGAATGACCAACACAATTTACTAGATGTAAGACAGGATATGTGCATGTGTTTGTGTGCACAAAATGTTTGGTAGGTCATAGCTACATTTGTGGTAGTACATTTATGTAATGTCTTGGATAAGTTCATGGATAAGAACCATGAATACTGGTCTGTTACAAAGTCTAATTCCAGTTTTAACTCAGTTTTGACCAAACTGAATTTACAGCACTTTGCGCTTAAGGCAAGAACAGTGGAGGTCAATATTGGAGAGAGAGGAAGATGATGAGGAGAAGAACAAGCAACAAAGTAGAAATAAGGTCCAGGACGCTTTGGCTGACTATGCGATTAACCATAGGTTGTCTTTCAGGGAAGCTGGGCAGAAGGTCCACGCTAATCTGTATCCAACGGAAACCCCTTCTATGGGCGATCGAGGAGGACTGTGTGGGAGCATGTCAGGGATGAAAACATTATTCTAGACTGTACGCCTCCTGCTATTTGGCCAAAGAAAACATTCCTTGTGATAGGGTACAGTGGCCAGACCCAAACAGGAACAGCTGAAAAAGCCAATTTCATACCTCATCATTTCTGACTGTGCTCAGACATGATTGTTTGTCACAAGTGTGAAAGAATGCACCAAAAAACTGTTGGTTGTTCAGTAATTCTGTGATTCACCTGAAGCTACAATGGACTGGAACTGCCTCTTAAACATTATTGTCTGCAGTGCAGCAGTGTAGTGCCTTTTGAGGGCCTCAAGGATCCAGCACAATGGTCACAATGGTGAAGCACTGGATGCTGTACTGTACTGTAGTCACTCTGTGTGGAGTGTCAGTGTGCAGAGCTTGAGATGAGGTTTGGGATACACTGCTCAGGGATGGCTTGCCATTCCTCCAGCAATGCTGTTTGCTCCACACAGGTTCCTCAAGGGACCTGGTGTGCTTGCACTCTTTACTGTAGCTGCTCCCAAATGTGTTCAGTGGGATGACTGGGCTGGCCACTCCATCCTTGAGATGCCCAACATTTTGTGGCAGATTTCTCTACTTGGGGTGAAACCAGACCCTCCTATGCCTGTCTAGGAAGTTCACACATAACCGGGACTCATCTGTGAAGAGAACTAAACCCACATATTCAGTGTCCACCTATGGTTTTCTGTGGCCCACTGCAAGTATGCCAGATTGTGTGCTCTGGAAAGGAGCACCCTCACAGATGGCTTTCCGACATCATAAAGTCGTCCCCTTACAGACTGGGTGGACACTTGCACACATCATTTGAATTATTTTTTGATGGCAACAACAAGATGATGCTTTTGTTGCAAACACTTGCTGTTTTGTTAAACATTGTAATTATATAATATATAATTTAGGAACACTAAACAATAAAGTGCCTAAATTAGCAATCTGTTATCTGTACTTTTTAGAGTATTCTTACTTAGTTTGTTATTTCACAGCTCAGTGTTTAACAATATTCACCCATTTCACATTTTTCAATGTTAAATGTTTGTGGACTATTGAGAATTCAGCAGTCCCTGATGCACTTGGACCCAGTTTACCAAACCGTTCATCACACTCAGACAGTCAGACTTTTTATTTCTCCTCATTATTTATTCCTGCTCACTACACCTTTGCTCCACGTGCTGTCTGCCAACATCTGCTAATAGTCCACAGCCTTCATAAAAGTTACTGACTGTTTGATTATTTATACAGTTTATCATTGGAACAAAAGGTTTCTCATGTCTTTACAAGCTTTAGAAAACAACTGTAGCAATAGTCACCACTGTACAGTTGATTGAAGCTCAACGTGTCACTACAGGTTTCCAAAACCCTACTGATAATAAAGGTTTGAGGAGCAGCCGTGTTTCCTGTACACATGGATGTTTCCATATTTTTGCATAATTTCAAAATATTCACGTAGTAGCAGGATGGATTCTCCAAACACACAGTCAAAGCAGGAAAGAAACTAGTACTAGTACAGTTCACTGACAGTTCTGTCAAGACTATCAACAAAACATGAATGTTCAGTAAAGACTCAATTCCTCATGCTCTTCGAAGTCCTGCTGTACCTACATATTACTGCAAAGCAGAGGTCACCATGTTGTTTTTCTTTTTTTTCCAACCGTGCAAAAAGTTGGACGTCCTCTTTTTTTTTTCTCCACAGCATTTAAAATGTCTTAGACTTTAAGTTATTTTTGCACGTGTAACATCTGCTCTTTAGAGATTGATTTTACTTGAAATGTACATGAAACTGCTTCTTTCTAAGTTGACTGTTTTAAAATAAGACCAACTGAATTACCCAAGATGTTGTATAAAATACAGATAAAAGTGTTTTTCTAGGCACTGTGTGTTGTGATGTGTATTTTAGTGGGCAGGACACAACCCTCTGAACTCTCTGAGTCACGTTTCAGAATAAACGTATCACTTTCTTTCAGTGAATGGTTTTACGTTTTTCGCATCTGTAGTCAGGAACATCATGCCATGTATTGCAGAACATTTGAGAGTGAAGCAATAAACAGGAAATGAGCTTTAACTCTGATCTTTCTCTAATCAGGGTTTCAAATTGCTCAGTGTGTTTAATATATTCTGCCTAAAGCATTCTGATTGCAGATAGATAGATAGATAGATAGATAGATAGATAGATAGAAAGATAGATAGAAAGATAGATAGATAGATAGATAGATAGATAGATAGATAGATATATATTTGCCAGTATATGAATGGTCAAGCACAGCAGAGGTGCTGTTTACCCTCCAGCTGTGACTCAGGCTCCCAGCTGCATTAATGCCTCCACACTGTGACGTTGATGTTTGTCATCACAGCATTTTCCATTTTCATTTTCAGCAGAACCCAGAGACAAGGCTAGTCGTTCTCCTTTTGACTCAATGGTTGGGTTTAGGCCTGTAGTGCTGATCCCATCTCTTAAGACTGTTCGAATAGAATCACTATGTTTTCAGTCTGTCAGTCAGTCGGTCGGTCTGTCCCATTCTTGTAAAGGAGATCTCAGAAATGACCAGAGTGAATTTCTTTAAATTTGGCAGAACTGTCCACCTGGATTTGGTGATGATATGATTAGTTAGTCAAAGGTCAAGGTCACTGTGAACTCAAATCTGTGTCTATTCTTGTGAAAGTGATTTTACAGGAATGCCTTTAAGAAATTACTTCTTAGGGATGAACTGATTCGATTTTGCGTATAGTCACATATTATACGTCCTCGTTTTTTCAACTGTGCTGTTCAAAGGCAAGTCCACACGATCTGACCCTCCCTGTCCATTTTTATACAGTACGTTACAACTCAGCAAGATTCAGTCTCTTTGTACGGTTCAACACAAGCCAGTTCGGTCAGGGACAGTTTAGCCAGTTGTTTAAATGAACAGAACACAATACGTCCTCCATGCTCACCAACCTCCTCCTTGTTACTTAGTGTTCATTAGCAGTCTTACTACAGTACAGTAGTAAGTATAGCTGTTCAAAAAATGTACATGATTATTGCATACATGATTAAGTTTGCGCATTAGCTTAAGCACATTTGTTGGGGTTAAGATAGCAATGTTTAAGATGCAGGGTAGGGTTTTTTTAATGTCATGGTGGACAGGGGAGAGCATGAAAAACAACAATGCTGACCATTATTGACAGGCAATTAACCCAAGCTGATCCCTGCCCACCACAACATTGAAGATAACAGGTAGTACTGAAGTTGTAGTTCCGTGTTGTGCATATACATAAAAAAGAAAGTAAAGTTCAATAAATAAATAAAACAATAAGGTTTCTCAATCTTTGCATGAAACTATTAGAATTGAATTGAATTTATTCCCATAAAACATATTCAAGATATCTGAGAAAAAATATGAAAAACATACAGGAAATATAAAACTGGAAATATCAACTTGTACCCACATTAATTAAAGTCTCTGCGTAACCATACAGGCTTTAACATCTAATGTACAAAACTGCTACAAACACACCTTTATGTGTTGGAGACAGACATCTACACTCACTGTGCAACTAGAGTTGTGTTATATGTCATAGAATATAACATTTACATAGAAGTAATTGTTTACAATGCACTTTTTAAATATAGGTTCAAAAAAGACAAAGTATAGAAACAGGTCAACGTAATAGAACACACTTCCTTACCCTCTTCTCTACAACACACATATCAACATAAGGTCATAAACACACATTCCTTATCTCCCTATCACAGTCACAGTGTTCACCTCGCTGTCCATCTGTTGTGTGACTGTCTGGATGCAGAATGCTGGAGGCAGCCAGAGAACATGCACACTGAACCAAACACACACTCTACAGTCATCATTAGTTTCATTCATTCCCATGCACTGAGAATACATGCAGTTCGAGGAAGGTCAACTTACTAATCGACTGCACAAACACAAAGTTGATTCAGTTTGTCTTATCATGCAGCTAACTACAGTCAAATCCCAATGAGTATCACAGTTTGCTCAGTAAGTGCATCAGTTTGGAACAGAGACCTTGTATTGTGGGGTGGAATGGGTAGGAGGCTTACAAATCAACAACAATTGTTTTTCCTAAATTACAATCAGCAGGATCAGTAAAACTATGATCAAGCATGTTACTGTAAAGATTATTATTAGATGCTCTCTTCCTGTAACCTTTGTTTAATTTTGCATAATGCAGATGACCTTATTTCTCAGAACACTCATTTCACTTTCAAATCCGCAGCAGCCCACAGAATACGTGTGTTTAATTAGATTTGACATAGAGCAATATCAGCTCTGGCATCAGAGGGCTGTGAGGGCTAAAGCAGCGTCTCATGGGCTGATCAAGTCCTTGAATGAATAAGCTGGAGAAAGATTCATCTGCCCTGTACCTGCTTGCAGAATGACCTACTGTGCCTGTCCTGAAGCCATTTTCTATGGCATACTCTGTGTGACTGGAGGTTGATAATAACATATGATGCATGTAGGCTTTCCCATCAGCTTTGCCAGGAGCTTGCTACATGTATATCTAATCCTTTGCAATGATACTACATGAGTCAACAAGTGCTTGAAGACATTGCTCCACTTACTCATGTGGACACAGTCCCTGCAGAAACATTGACGTCTCTGTTCAGATGCCAAATCCAGTGGTGCGGTTTGGCCATGAGATGCAGCTACGGGCTACACAGGATCTGTAACACAAAAAGCCTTAAAGACAAATATGAAAATGGAGGTGTCGGATATGAAAACATGTTTTTCTTATTCTAGGTGTGGACAATTGTGTTTTGACATTTAAAATAACTTCTTAAAAAGCAATCCCTCTTTTGTGCGGGGGCTAAAAATGTACCACTCAAAATAAAATGATTTGTGTTCTTTAACACTAAAGATTAGAGTCATGTGCCTGGTTTACTATCAAATCTTTATAATTAGACTGTACTAAACAGGAACAGCATGACGGCATTAGCACTCCTGCAAGAGGTCCCAGATTCGAGTGTGAAAGCTTGCTGGGCCCTTTCTGTGTGAAGTTTGCATGTTGTCTTCATGTCTGCGTGCATTTCCTCCAGCTACTCTTGTCAGTTATCTTGTTGATCTAAATTGTCCATAGGTGTGAATGTCACTGTGAATAGTTGCCTGTGTGTCACTCGTGACAGAACAGCAACCTGACCAGAGTGCAACCAAATTATATTTTAATATAATAATACTAGGATACCTAGCAACACAATTCAGGTTTACATTTATGTCACTATCCTAGAAAATATTAACTTGCATGGGCTGTGTCTAAACAAACATAACGTTACATATATACTATATGTACTATATTTATTTCTTTAGTACCAAATGTATTGAGTGTTGTCTTACTACATGAAACCCCCAGGAACCCAGCAACGCCTCTAAATGAACGGGCTATCTTTTGAATTGCTAGAACATGAATATTTCCCTTATCAAGAAAGCTTTTACTTTTTTTATACTGAATCAACAGTAGTGTTCTTGTAATCCTTCATAATGGTACTTACTGTAATTTATCTAGCTTTGTTCTGCTGTCTGCAGCACTGAGGCGTTTGAAAGCTCTCTGTCTAATCAATGTCACTCCCCCAGGCTCCTGTCCAACACAAATCAATCTGAGCGCTAACCACAGCTCCTCGTCCGGTACTCTGTTCTGCTCAAATAATCACTGCTGTCCCTGAATGCCCGTTTCAAACTCAAACGTTACCGTGACAGTGACAGCTGCCTTTTTTCTGGTGCCTGCACTTGTTCAGCCTGTTTAGTCAATGATAATGGAAATATACCAAGTATTCAGCTCCATGATACATTTTTTTATCTCTACTACAACTATTGTTGTAGGCTCAGTGTCAGCACACTATTCCACTATACTGAGTACAGCATAGTACAATCTTTGCAGAATTTGATAATAACATGATATTTGTATCTGTGGAGTGATAATGAAGGGGTTGTCTTACACTATGGTATTATTACACATTTTTACTCTTTGATAAGTTTCACACATTTTGAACCTTTTTTTTCCAAAAGCTCTTTGAAGGCACGTTGCTCATACCTCTTTTCACCAAGCCTGTTTAAGGGCTGGTTTGGAGCCAGTGCCTACTTTTAAACCAGTTCTTCATGTTGTGACAGCCAGAGAACAGGCTCTGGACCAGGAAAGCTGGTTTCACAGTAGCACCAACTCTTGGCTGGTCTAGAACTAAGAACCAGCAATGACTGGGGACAGGATTATTCACGACCAACAAGACCAACCAAAATTTTGTGACTACCATTTAAGAAACAGACTTAGAAAAGCATCTGCTGAGTCAACAAGAAGAATACAAAGTGTCAAAGTCATGACAGTAGGAGAGGTCTATGGAGAAGACCCAGTGTGTCCTTGCACTGTGTCTGGCACTTGCCAGAGGTTCAGTTTTAAAGTAAAGCAATTTTTGCTCACTTAACCGATTGCTCACAGCCAATGTCTGAGAAATGTCATGAGCCAGTTCAGCATTTGGTTAGCTCGGTAAATAATCAAGTATTGTTCAACAGGACAGCAAGAGATGGTCATTTTGTTTCCCTTCCACTTAGGCCTTTAACAAATATGAATATATTAGAGCTCATGCATATTTCCTAGATATCCATCCAACACATACAACCTAGAGAAGACTTTTGCCATCCACAACAGTTTTGGATACCGGGGTATGTTTACAAAGTCAAAAGCAACACATATTAAGTGATGATGTAGTCTTCTATTGGTCTTGCTGTGCTAGAATGCTCGGAAACCAGACATTTATAGAGATACACAGTAACATATTGACATGGCTTAATGGTGGTTCTCTGGCCCGTAGAAAAGAAAACTGGTTCTTTGAAGTTTCACAAGTTAAACCAGTTCCAAACTGGAACTAGCACCCTCCCAGTGCTACTGCCTGGTCAAAAAGTGGTAACAGCAAAACAAGTGGATCCATGAACCACAGGGAACATATCTTTAAGGATTTCCAGGTAATATATCATCTTTAGAATTCATATAAGTGACATTTTTCAGGCAGTTCCTACTCACAAAATAATTTCCCCTGGGACTTCTTCAAGAGGTGTAGAGGTGTGGGAGTTCCTACAGTATGAACTACAGAAATTAATGTAGTGATACTCTTACACTAGCTTTAGAAGATGCTGCAGTTCTGATGTCCAACCCCCAGTTCCACAAATCCCTAAGGAGGATGTAAAAGCCCTTGAACAGGTGGTAAAAATCTGTCAGGTTCCCAGGACTTCTTAGTTGGGTACTAAGGTCATTGATTTGATTTGACTATTCCCTAATAAAAGCTAAAGATTCAATGCTTCATAGGACAGAGGACAGATATCAGATTTAGAATTCTATCTGCATTTGAAGAACATGAGACACTCCTTCGAAGAAAGAAGAGGCCCAGTCCACAGAGTAAAGATAATTAGGATTAAACGGTGTCCTTCTAACTCATTAAGACAAAATGTAGTGGACACATTCACTTCACTTCAATTAAGAAAATAATAAAGCCTCAGTAGGTATAGACTCTACATATTCATTGTCCAGTTTTGTTATTGTGAGAGGATAGAAATAGGAACAACCAACTAGTTGGAGCTAGTTTGGTACTAAAGGAGTGATCAGGCTATTTTAGAACACAAATGCAAAATGCTTTTATTAACTGGGTGCAAATCGTTTCACTTTGTGAGTTAGAATAAAGACTGTTCTGTCAAAATGCTGCTCATTTCGAAAAGAGTCCGCCCTGCTAATTTAGCTCCATGAATTTGGCAGAGTGTGAGCTCCAGATTGCAGCACAGCTCGGTGGGCCTGGCTGGCAGGCCGAGGTGAGGGCAGTGTGGGAGGCTGCACACGCACATACTCATTGAATCAAAGCACAAACACTCCAAAGCACACTTGACAAGCACAGACGTAGGCTTGTAGCTCACATGACAATGTAACAATGACTCTGGAGAAAGTGGATGTAGTGGCACAAGGTAAAAACACTGACTGATGGACATACTGTTTCAGCTTCATGATTGCATAGAGACAATAAATACTGATCAAACACTGAGAGAGGTTCTAACTGTTCTAAAAAAGCACTAGGGAGAGTACACAGTATTCAGCTATAATATTATAATTTTTGCATCACACCTTGAAACACTGGTAGATTGTGCATCTTCATTGTTATATACATTTAAAGTATTTGCATCTCTTTTCTCTTTAAAGGAACAGTCTGTGTACTGGAAATACACATTTCCTCAGTATAAGCCACATGTTCTGTATTCATTTGATTGTGGACACTGCAGATTTGTACTTTGCAAGTTAGAATAATTTTTCTTCAGATAGAACAAGTCCACAGATCAACATCACGGATCACATGAAGAGACACTGTGATGGCCTAAATTCACAGAGCTGTGATGAAGTTCTTAGAACAACTCCAATGGCCAAGTATCTGGAAAAACTTTAGGAACTAGTACTGTTTTAAAGGCAGAAGGAACATCTCATCTAAAACATATTATTTATGAAAGTATACTGAAATGACGTTTTAGCAGCCCACTGCAAGTCATAAAAATATTTCCAAAGAAAATTACCATTACTGTCATATAACAAATAAACACTGCCCGTCAGTGAACCATGGGTTCTCTCCAGGTACTCTGGCTTTCTCCCACAGCCCAAAGACATGCTAGTTAGGACAGTAGTTTTCTGGCTGTGTGATAGACTGGTGACATGTCCAATGACAGAAAAGCCATTCTTTGTTAAGTTGTTGTTTATGGATTTTTTTTTTTTAAATGACCATATTCTTTAGGTCTTAAAACAAAACACGCAGACAACAGATTCAAGCTCTGAATTAAATTGCATATTTATTTCATCATAATACAAAAACAACATTGGTTAAATAGAAGATTTTTGAATAAAATGAAGCATTTCTACGCAGTTTCAAAACTTTAATAAAATAGAGTTGTATGATTTCATAAAAAAAAAAAAAAAAAAAGCTCTTACATTTCCATAATGAATACCTCTATCTGTCAGCAGACACTGGCATTTAGGACATCTCTGCATAACAAGCGTGCTCCAACTAATTGGACATCTTCTTTTCTGTGTCCGTCACACACAGGACATGTTGTGCTCAGGAGATTCAAGTCATTTTATATGTTGCATAAGATATTGTTGGATATATACAGTAATAATGTCAGACTTAAGCTGGGCATTGCATATTCTTCAATGAAGGGACATGCATAATAGAAGACAGAGCAGTGCAATAACAAAGAGTACCATAAAGCCTAATGGAGGGATGAGGAATACAGTATCAACACGCAAGACAGGATTGTAACTCATGTATACCTTGGGTATACAAATGTTATAGCAGGGGTGTCCACTCCTGGTCCTCAAGGGCCACTGTGCTGCTTGTTTTGCAACCAGCCCTCCTCTTCCAGCTTCGGATTGGCTGAACACACCTGATCCAGGTAATCAGCAGTGGGTAGGGAAGAGATAGTAGGAAAACTAGCAAGATAGTGGCCCTCGAGGACTGGGATTGGACACCCCTATGTTATAGAGAAGTAGTTGTAGTTCATAAAGTTACATACAGATTCAAAACATGTGGTTATGGCACCAAGTACAGATGATTAACTGGATGGTACATATAAAGCTTTAAGGCCATTACACATGTGTGCCTTCAATAACACATGGTACATCTAGCATATTTACACATTAGAAGTCTTCATGAATGGAATTCTAATACACCAGTGTTGTGATATCAACTCATTTCATATGAACATGATGGTTTTATGTCATAAAAAAAAAGATGTGGTTAGAATCCCCACACCAGAACCTGTGGAACACTTGACATGTGGTGTTGTCACCATCTTCTTCAGCCACAACATTGACCAGATATAGGTCTGAGACACTGCCAACCACTCTCAGTGGATAAGTAAGGATAAATAATTGTCTGTGATGGTCAGTGTACAAATGTAAAACCAGCAGACAGAAAAGTTCCTGCTCTTGATGTGTTCACATGATAGCAGAAAAACTGGCACTGTGCCTGAGGGTGTTCAGCAAACTGTGGAGATGGTAGGTGGATTACTGGGCCATGAAACCTCTTCTAAGTCAGTGGGACAGAATCTGTAGCTGCTCTCTGCTTGGATTTAAGGCACCTACAGACCATATTTCAGCTAAATTATTATGACTGGTTGTTTAGTAGGCACAGGTCATAGCAATCAAGCGCAATGGAATGCACCTTGTATTCTGTCTGTTCTTAACCCTCGAGGCACCTTGGGGTACCAAACGTGTACATTCTGCTGATTTTGGTTTTTCATTTTTCAATATCTCAGTCAATTCAAAGGCTATCTGTATGAAATTTCCCCAGGATTTTTCTTTTATTCTAAATTTTAAAATTCCAATTCCCCTCTATTACAAGGTGTATAGAATAGGAGATATGCAAAATGCATACACTCTTTACCCTCGGGACCCGTTTTGGTCCCATTGACTTCCATTATAACGACATATTTTTGATATACTGTAATCCTGACCTATTATCATTCTTTTCCCATTAATACCAAATAAATCTAAGCCTCTACCTTCAAAATACAGGGAAAAAAGGTTTTACGGTTCATGATCCCCCCAAAACCACCAGGGTCAGCAGGGTTTTATCACATAAGGTTTCGATCGAGGACTGGTTCTCTTACGTTACCAAAATGCATGGCAATAAGAAATCTGAGCACCACAAAAATGGTCTTGGTGTGTGGGACTGATGTAAAAGAGTAGTGTGAATGTGGGTGAAAATTTATTTTTTATGTGTGTGTGTGTGAGTGTGTGTGTGTGTGTGAGAGAGAGTTACTGTGTCCGCATGTGAAATTTCAGTCATCAAAGGCCCAATGGGCTCAGTTTATAAAACAGAGTGAAAGTGATTGAGAATACATTTTGTGTGTGTGTGTGTGTGTGTGTTTGTGTGTGTGTGTGTGTGTGTGTGTCATCAAAGGCCAATTGGGCTTTGTCGTTACTTTATCAAGAGAGAGCCTCGTCTCTCCTATTGGATGTGTAGTAAACACAGACATGCACCTGCATAAACATGCAGGGAGAATAGTTTGCAGCCTTGTCTGGCTGGTCATATGTCCTGAAGACAGCCATCAGGGGAAGAATGAAACTAGGCGAGGCCCCTGCTGCAGACTTGCAGTCCTCTGAGGAGAGTGAGGAGCAAGTTACCAGCAGTGAAAAGTCAACCGAGAGTCAGGAGAGATGAGAGGTGGAACTCCTGCTAGGCAACTAGGTGACCTTCAACTCTGGGGAGGAGGAAGAGAAAGTGGTAATATCTCAATAGAGATCAAAAAAAGGGGAAATCCTTTGGTCTGCCACACATGAAGAGCCCCTGACATTCTTTCCCCCTCCCATCTTGACCCCAGGATGGACTTATACTTTGCATTTGTCAGGATCAGCGGCCCTGAGACTGCATTTGAGAGTATGTGCCCTCCAAACCTGGAAATTATGGGTTGAAGAGGTTGTCTGAAGATATTATGGGCTGAAGATGTTGTCTGCCTGCATGCAGACCTCATATGCGTGCAGGTTTCAAGTATATCTAGGAATATGACATGATGGACATGTCATGTTACAATGCCTATGTCCTGCTCACTTCTGTGGACCCATGCTGGAACAGCATGAAGTGCTGCAGCTGGCATCTCTTCTTAGAGTCGGTTGACAGAGCTCTCATTGCCCCGGCCATGGCAAAGAGGAGGCATTTGCACAGAGGACTGTCTGCAGACAGACTGGTCTGACAAGCCTGGTGCCAGGACCATGGTCATGTGGAGAAAGAAGAGGAGGAGGAGAAGCTACAGCCAGGGACCTCAAGAAAGCAGAAGCAGTGTGTGTTGTGCCCACAGTGCAGAAGGGTGTGGAACCAGTGCACCAAACGTGGAATGCATGCATGCTAAATTCACCTCACAGGGATCTGTGGTTTATGCATCAACATGCATTGCAAACACACAGACACACATGACAAAACAAAACATCTTTTGACAGAAAATAACAAATTGGTAAATATTGCATAGGAGTTTTTCTCTCCTGTGCTTATGACAAAAAGGGGATAACACAAAAAAAAACATATAAAACTGATAAAAACCTTATATATATGGATAAGTCTGAAGCTGTTGAAGAGATCTAATGTGGTAAAACTGAAAAAAAAAATATTTCTAAATAACACTTTTATTTCAGTTTTATGAGAGTGCCCATTTTGGACCCGGAGATAAAAGGTCTAAATTTTGTACATAAACTCTTATTGCTGCAAAAATAATAATGCATCAAAATCAAAGTTGTTATCAATTATTGACATAGTCAAGGCTCTAGTACCCTCATCCTGAATATTTCACTTTGCATCTTATTTTTGGTAAATACTGCATGTTTTGTGTTTTTGCCTTTTGAAAAATTGGGGGTTCTCATGACAAAAAGGGCATAAAAACCTAAAAGAACATATAAAAAATCATAAAAACCTTATATATATGGATAGGTCTGAAGCTGTTGAAGAGATCTGATGTGGTGAAAGTGAAAAAAAATATTGATATATCACATTTTTATTTCACTTTTATGAGAGGGCCCGTTTGGGGTCCCGAAGTTAAATAGGTGTAAGTTTTTTGAATAAACTCATATTGCTCCAAAAATAATAATGCATCAAAAGCAAAGTTGTTATCAAATATTGTCTTAGTCAAGGCTCTAATACCCTCATTTCGAATATTTAACTTTGCATCTTATTTTTGGTAAATACTGCATGTTTTGTGTTTTTGCCTGTTGAAAAATCGGGGGTTCTCATTACAAAAAAGGCATAAAAACCTAAAAAACATATAAAAATAATAAAAAACTTTATATATATGGATAGGTCTGAAGCTGTTGAAGAGATCTGATGTGGTGAAAGTGAAAAAAAATATTGATACATAACATTTTTATTTCACTTTTATGAGAGGGCCCGTTTGGGGTCCCGAAGTTAAAAGGTGTAAGTTTTTTGAATAAACTCATATTGCTCTAAAAATAATAATGCATCAAAATCAAAGTTGTTATCAAATATTGTCTTAGTCAAGGCTCTAATAACCTCATTTCGAATATTTCACTTTGCATCTTATTTTTAGTAAATACTGCATGTTTTGTGTTTTTGCCTGTTGAAAAATCGGGGGTTCTCATGATAAAAAGGGCATAAAAACCTAAAAGAACATATAAAAATCATAAAAACCTTATATATATGGATAGGTCTGAAGCTGTTGAAGAGATCTGATGTGGTGAAAGTGAAAAAAAATATTGATATATCACATTTTTATTTCACTTTTATGAGAGGGCCCGTTTCGGGTCCCGAAGTTAAAAGGTGTAAGTTTTTTGAATAAACTCATATTGCTCCAAAAATAATAATGCATCAAAATCAAAGTTGTTATCAAATATTCACTTAGTCAAGGCTCTAATACCCTCATTTGGAATATTTCACTTTGTATCTTATTTTTGGTAAATACTGCATGTTTTGCGTTTTTGCCTGTTGGAAAAATCGGGGGTTCTCATGACAAAAAGGGCATAAAAACCTAAAAAACATATAAAAATAATAAAAACCTTTATATATATGGATAGGTCTGAAGCTGTTGAAGAGATCTGATGTGGTGAAAGTGAAAAAAAATATTGATATATCGCATTTTTATTTCACTTTTATGAGAGGGCCCGTTTGGGGTCCCGAAGGTAAAAAGTGTAGGTTAATTTTAAAGGTGCCTCGAGGGTTAATAAGCAGAAAATGAATGAAGCTACTGCTGTCTCAGCAGGCTGATAAGACACAAAACACACATAAATGGTAACATAGTTACCATAGCTGAAGAAGAAGGTTACCATCACCACGAATCCAAAGTAATCTGTTAGCTTTTCACCCAGGTGGGGTGAATTAGATGTTCTGCATCATACTCTAGTACTTTGCTTTGTGGACAGCATCTGTGTTGGTCTTCAAATTAACGCGTCTGAGACAGTGGCTGCCTCAGTACTACTGAGACTCGTCAAGTATTTTGTAACTTGCAGCTTCATTGAAAAGATGATACAGTTCGCAGATAAACCTTAAGCTATTTTTCTGTGATAGTGTGCACAGGAAAGAGGAGAGCGTCTTTCTGTTTTGGACCATAAGAAAATCCACAATATTTCTTTGGTGGCAAACAAACCAGGCAGCAGGACTCATGTCTTTATTGGTGTTTTGCTATTATTTCTAAACAGGTGACAACTGACTGATAAACCAAAATAATCTGGCATTAGAATCATGCTGCCGTGATTGAGAAGTGGCAGGAAACATAGACTCTTTTGACTCAGTATGGACTTATTAGTGCAACTTAGTTTGGTCACTGTTGCCATAGCAACATGATCAATAATACACATAAACCCAGCCAAAAAAGGAAAGTAACTGTGCATGTGATAGGGTGTGGGTGTATTTTTAGAGCTCTGTGTATGGTGTGAAAAGAGTGAGAATGTGGGTTAAATGTGGTTTAAAAAGCGGCTGCAGGCTATTTTGGGTTTGCACTAAAAAGGTGATTGCCAAGTTTTACAGCTCAGGCACTGGCATCAAGAGCACACGGTGGTCCAAGAATATGTCAGGGGCCACAGCTCTATGGCTTTCTGATTGTTTTCACTGGTGGTGGGCTGTGAAAAGATCAATGACTGCGCATGAGCCAAACTAGCACCTTCAGAAAAGTACCCGCTCTCATGAGATGAAAAAAGACAAGCGATGTTAACCCGACTGCCTTACAGTATGAAAATCATGGACACCAACATTAAACAGTAGCAGAATAGCTGTCACAACATCGTGAAAAAAAAAAAAAAAGGAGGCATTTTGGTAGACTCTGCAAAAGTTCAACAAACATTTTAACCATCATTCTCAATTGTCATTCAGAGCAGTGAATGTGGTTTCCATGAGGTAATGAGTATCTGAGTAGACATCATCAATATCCTTCTACATCCAAAGAGTAAAGACTGTTTCCTTAGGTTTCTTCATGTGTATTGCTTTGACTTTGCTAAAGTCTGAAGTCAGTGTGTGTCCACACTGTTTGCAACATGATCACCATTTAATAACTTTGATATGAAAATACTTCCACTCCCAGCAGGCTCCAACAAAACAAAGAATCTTGTCTTGAATTGGATTTGTGTTTTTTGGTGTACATTTTTCAAATTCCATTTATTGAGAAATTTCTCTCATTTGCTCTCTGACTCTTTGTTTGTGATACTGTGTACTGCTTTTCTAAAATCTTAATCCCAGACAGAAAGCATAAGTCAACCAACTGGACTTTCTAGGCTCTGTTCCACAAGTAAGAAAATCTCATTTTAAGTCATGACATTTTTTCTGCATATTTCTAAAAATAGCACTGCTCAAGAGTGCCTTGTGCAATCCCTTAGATTTTTGTAGACGGGTGGGGGGGAATTTCAAACTAAATAACAATAAGAACACCATTTCCCAGAGGCTGACAGGTGATTATTGTGAAATAACACCTGTAAATTCATAAGTCAACATTCCAGCAATACAAAGAAAGGATTCTCTGTTGAGGCCTTTCTTACTCTTCCTGCTCACAGAGCTGAAGGATAAGAATTAGCCAAGCAGCTCTCAACAACAAAAAGGTTTCTAATACTAAGAACATGTTTTCTTTTTAAATTTAAATACTAAAATAAGAACAATTTTAAAATATAAACCTGCTCTTGTAGTTCTTTGCAAACTAGCTACTATATTCAATGTTGCTACAATACTATTTTTAGCTGAAGATTACACAGCATTTTCTAAGCAGAGCCATTGGAACACTTGATGAGTGTAATTACAACTAGGCTATAGTTTGCTGCTTAGAATATATGAGTCTGACTCTGATAGAAATGCAGTGCTTGCATCAATACTATGTTTGGTGCTTATGCTGCTGTCTTTGGTTTGGTTCTGCTTTTATATTATATGAATATATGAATGACTAGCTTTATCCCAGCCTAAATATCTACAGTGTGATGAAAATCAAGGGACAGCCAGGGGAGAATCAATTCCAGTCAATTGATGAGGACTAACAGAGGTTTGTAGGCAGGATTCTTAAAATTCTTACTAAATAGTAAACATTTTGAGTGTGGTTCTACCAAATAGAATTTAGGAAGATATATACTGACTTATGAAAATGGTTGGTGCCACCATAAGAAAATAATCTGCTCAGATTATATAAATGAATAATTTGCAATTATTGATTTAACAATGGAGACAGAAGGTTGAACTGTGGTTTCCATCTTAGCAGAGATTATATAAAACAAATATGTCTCTAAATGACTATTATTCTTAGCAAGATGATCATATGATGATATGATGATGAGTAGTTTAAGTGTTTAAGATTTGTTGCACATGAACATTTAAGCTTTAAAGCAGCACAGTTTTTAGACTGAACTAAATGTTTTGAAGTCTTGTTTGTGTTATAGTTGCATAAGCTATGGGCCATTATAGGAGTGTGATCAGAGGTTACTGTATCTTGACAGTTTCCTATGTGGGTGGAGGTCCATCGTAGCGGAGCATGATGTTGAAGGACCGGGCAAAGTTGTTGGAAAGAGAACAGTTGCCTTCATCCATAAAGGGCAGGAGGAGGGCCAGGAGCAGCAGAGCCAGGAGCAAAAGCCACAGAAGAAGAGCCACCCGACACACCCGCTGCAGCAACCTAGGCTTCTGCAACAACAGCAACAGTGCACATACAGTATGTCATGCAGGATGTAGCTTTTCAAATTGGAAAATTCTGACCCACTGAAAAATAAAAATGATATAATATATATATATATATATATATATATAATAGAGAATAGATATAATACCCGATTTGATGTTGAATGACCCGTGTGTGTCCCGTGTACATTACTACACAAAGCATTTACATTTAGTCATTTGACAGACGCTTTCATCCAAGGCAACTTACAGGTGAGATACAAGGTTTATGGGTATGCAGGTTTAGTGTAAGGAGGTCTTGCCTAAGGATCCTTACTAGCTTAGGCCACATCTGGGCCCACCTTACTCTCCAACATGGAGAGCAGTGATCTTACCACTACACTATCCAGCCACAAGGTGATGATTTCCAGATCAGTTAATACTGAACTGAAAGTTTTATTGTTTTTTGAAAAATATTTGTTCAAAAACAGCGTGACTTAAAATTACAGTGCTGGAGTTGTGAGTGTTTGTGTGTTCAGATGTGTTGAAATTTATAAGATATATGAAATCCACTGATCCTTGAGTTCAAGTGGAAACTTGGGCTAAATTTCAAGAAGTTCCCACATGGATTTGTTTGATATCACATTCACAAGAAGGAGACAGATGGACAAGGCACAGTCTCCTTGGCATTAATAAATGGTAAATGGTCTGCATTTATATAGTGCTTTTCTATCATATTGGTACTCAATGTGCTTTACACTGTGTCTCATTCCCCATTTCACGCACGCAAGTGCACATACACTCTCACCATACCTGACTCACCGGGGGCAACTTGGGGTTCAGTAAATGACTGCTCTACCTCCTGAGCCACAGCCACAATTTCTTTCTTTGATACTTGCTTTTTAAGACTGCACCCAGTTTTCAGTGAAGCGAGCCTTTGCTGCAAATTGTCCACATGCTTTGTTTGTTTCTGTTTCTGTCATGGTTTTGGCCTGGCCCCGGCCGGTCTTGGATTTTCCTCTCGATTTCCCTCTGGACTCCGCCCACCAGCCACTTCTCTCACTCTGCTCCCAGCAATCAGCTGCATATTGGACTCACCTGTGTTCCCCTCAGACTACATGAGCTCTCCTCAGCCCTTTCTCCTCTGTCAGATTATTGTCGTTCCCCCACCTGTTGCCAGCTCCTGGTCATCCTGCTCAGCCCTGTCTGCTTCACCCCTGGACTCTTTGGACTTTGTTACCCTTTTTTCAGTGAGTGTTTTCCTGCCTTCAAGCAGTGGTTTTGTTTTGTACTTTGGTTTCTTGATTTGTTACTTTGTTTTTCGCCATTTTGGTTGTTTTACGTTGTCACTTTGTATCCGTGTTTCCCTGCCTGTTTTGTAGTGTCTGTTGACACCCCCCTTAGTTTCCCTTGTTTTTGTACTTTTCAGTAATAAATCCTGTTTCAGTTAATTCCTGCCTCGTCCCCCTCCTTAAATTGTGACAGTTTCTCAATATCTGTGAGATTCAGCAAGCCCAAAAACAATAATGTGATGATTTTGATTACAGTATTCAAGTGTAAAACAGGACAAATGTTTTAAAAAGGGGCCTTTTTCTTGTTAACACTGGCAGATGTACAGTGAGAAAACATGGTAGGAATAGGAAATCTGAGCAATCACAAGATGAAAGCAGAAACAGGCCGCCCACACAGTCAGAAACATCATGTACCACAGTAAACTGATTCAGCACAGACCTCTACACTCTTTCCCATTTGTCTCAGACCTGTTATGTTGTGAACCATTTTTGCTGCCTACATTCACCATATTACCTTTTCACCTTCTGTCACCCAGCCTCACTGGACACAACTTCACATTAACGCTAGCTAGATAGCGCAGTGGTAACATTGCTGCCCAAGTTGTAAGGTAAAAATCACTGAAGCCCAGCGTCTGACAGTAGTACAATGGGTGGCAGACAATATTTCTGAGCATCACTGTAACACCAATAAAGACGTATCCAAAAAATTCACCACAGCCCAATTTTGTGAAGTGCCTTGAGATAACTGTTATTATTTGGCGCAGAGGGGCATGCACTGCAAAATGTGTCAAAAGCATGTTCTCACAAAGATAAGTCATGCCAACAATCTTTTTTACCATTAAGATTTTTACCATTCACATGAAGTAGTATCATCCTTTAGAGCATGCACAATACAAAACTTTAAAATCCCAGACCCAAGCAAGTGCTGGTGGTTCCCATAAAACAACCAGTGTAATGGAAATGCGACAATAGACCTGATGGTGTCCAGTTTCCAGTAAAAAGGAAGTTGTAAGCTTGACAGAAATAGTGATTTGACTTGTATAGCGATGGAAATCAATATCGACTGATATGAAAAAATATTACAATGATAATTATTTTGTCATATAACCCAGTCCTACTCCAAAACATATTTTAATATAGAGTGCTTCTTTAATTCACTGAGGAAACACTCCAATTTCCATTGCTATGCAGATGATACCCAGCTATTTTATCTATGAAACCTGATGAAACTAATCAATCGATCTAACTTCAAATATGATTAAAAGACATAAAGGTCTGGATGTCCTCCAATGTCCTTCATCTAAATCCAGACAAGACAGAGGTTATTTAGTTTGGTCCTAAAATTCTCAGAGACACTATGTCTAATCACATTCTTATTCTCTATGACTTAGTATTGGCCTCAAATAACACTGTAGGAAATCTCTGCGTTAGCTTTGACCAGGATATCTCCTTTACTTATACATAAAAGAAATCTCTAGAACTGCCTTTTTCCTCTTGAGGAATATTGTTAAAATTACAGGCATCCTGTCTAGTCCATGCATTTGTTACTTCCAGACTAGACTATTGTAATTCATTATTAATAGGATGTCCCAATAACTCATTAAAAAGCCTCCAGTTAATCCAAAATGCTGCAGCCAGAGTTCTGACTGGAATTAGCAAGAGAAATCATATTTCTCCTACATTAGCTTCTCTCCATTGGCTCCCTGTAAAATCCAGAATTGAATTTAAAATTCTTCTCCTAACATAATCAAGCTCCATCTTATCTTAAAGACTTCATAGTTCTGTATTTTCCTAGCAGAACTCTTCGTTCTCAGACTGCAGGTCTATTTGTGGTTCCTAGAGTTTCCGAATGTAGAATGGGATGCAGAGCCTTTAGCTATCAAGCTCTTCATCTCTGCATATACTGAATTTGTCATGTCCTGCTTTAATGGCATCTAAATTCATGCTACTGTACTTGCCATTTGGTGATGTCTAGCGACAGCAGTGTATAGGTAAGTGGTTACCAACTATTTACAAAACTTTAACAAGACTCTTCCACAGGCGACTGGAGTTCAACATAAAACAATTGTCTGTTCCTGTTATTGTAACCAACGATGTGACAAATGTGACTAGTTACATACATGTTTGCCACGTGGCAAAAATCATGTGAAGTTAAGGAAGCTTTCATTCATTTTATGGCAAATATTTCACATTTTCACTAACCCCAACCATGAACCAGGTGTGTATGTGCCTAACCCCATCCAAATTGCTTTGTTGGCACGGTTTGCAAAGTTTCCAGCCCTTTTTGACCGTTTAGGGCAGAAATAATTGTTACAGCCATTTTGTAAGAGATGCCAGTTACCATTTTGACACATGAAAACAAAATGGGTGCAACTGCAAGCGATGCCCATCTCCGCATGTGGAGGCGCTCTTACAACAAATGCTCATATGTGCTTTCAAAAACTCTATACTTTGCACTTTTGTGACACATACAGTTTCAGATAAATAAACGTTCAAATTACCTATATGTGCGTATACTGTATATGTAAATGTGATTTTTTTTTTGCAATTTAGAAGAAGTCACAACCTTTCGGAAAATGGGGTTTGTATGATCTGTATTAAATGGTAAATGGTAAATGGTCCGCACTTATATAGCGCTTTTCTACCTAGCAGGCACTCAAAGCGCTTTACACTGCATCTCATTCACCCATTCACACGCACAAGCACACACACATTCACACACCGATGGCAGAGCTGCTATGCAGCTGACCTGACTCACCGGGGGCAACTAGGGGTTCAGTATCTTGCCCAAGGACACTTTGGCATGTGACGTGGCAGCCGGGAATCGAACCACCAATCCTATGATTGGCAGTCAACTGCTCTACCTATTGAGCCACAGCCACCCCACAATTTATGTGTATTAGTTCTGTTTTACTGTGCTAAGGCTCATACTGTTGGAGTCCTACAGTATGAGAGTCAGTCCTGACAAAATCTGATTATCTCCATTTTAATATGCAGGGTGTGTTGGTCTGGGTATATAAAGATTAATGATTTATGAGGAAGGAAGTGAAACTAGCTAACCACACAGGTATACCACCACTGTGTTGCATCACCTCTTCTTTGAACTACGCTGTGCGACAGGGCAAAGGTATGTGTGTGTTTCCTTTAATCAGCACACAACCTCAACCTACCATGAATCATGACAAACAAATACTGTAGAACTATAATTTCAGATACTTGTTCATAAGACTGTTGAATGTCATTGATTTGATCTACCTCTAAAACATATGCTTGCTAACACTAAATAATGAGTTAGAACTACCTTTACTCTAATGATTGAGAACTTATATTCACATCAATGTACATTTCCACATTTCTGGATCACTGTGAAGTCACTTAAAACATCCTGCAGATTTTGTGAAATTTGTTTCGTACTACATTTACTTTTGTATTTACTGACTAATTTATTTTTCATATTCAGACAAGCTGATGTATGTAACAGGTGACACTAATGGGTGCACATAAACATGGAGCCTAGCTAAAGTAAAGCCAACAAGATGTACACTGTACACTGTGATGTACCTGTAGATGACTGTCATTCCAATATGTGTAAACACTATTTTGACTTAAAGATTTATAAAATGCTTACATGCTTTCCACCTCCTTAAGTTTTCTGGTAAGTAGCTGTGAAATGTTTTGCGCCAATAGAAAAGAAAAAGGTCAATAAAACAATCTGACACCTACACCTCTCTCATGATAAAAGCTAATGAAAGCAAGTAGGAACAGACCAGTCAGCCTGTAAAGACTGAGAAAAAAAAGACAGGAATTACTGGACATCTGAGGGGGTCAACAGGAGTTGCCATGGGCCATGGTGTACTTTTATCTGCTTACCACATGCTGCTTGAATGAATGGTTTGCTTGGGTTGTGGTCTATATACCAAATAAGTTCAATACAGTGTTTGTTTCATCTGCGGAACGTCAACCTCTACTAGCCCTCTAACAGGATTGAGTTCAGTTCCCAAACACTTACAATGCACAGCGTAGTTCAAAGAAGAGGTGATGCAACACATTGGTAAACATGCCCAAACTTATTTGAAAACTGTTACTGGTATTAAAATTAAAAAGAGCAAATATTTTCAAAAACTGCACTAAGTCTCCGATTTCAACATTTGATATGTTTCCTTGCCTTTGCCCTGCTCATCAAATATCGGTTATGTAAATAGAAACAGAATTAAAATTATTTGCAAATCTTAAAAAAAAAAAAAAAAAAATAAATAGATTATGCACTAATTTAAGCACACCTTATAGAAAAATGAACTGTAATCCTGTAAAAAACTTTAACATTCACTGCATTCGACTTGAGTCATTCCATTTTTTTAACAAATAAGTCTGAAGGAAGAAACGATCATGGTAATCCTGAAGTCAATTCTAAATAGGCTGATTTTACCTTCTGAACCTTCGCTGTGATGACTGGCTCCTCTTGTTTTGCTTGGACTCTCTGCAGAGAGACAAAATATTTCATTCACATCACAATGTTGACAATAACAACACTTCAAAACTTCTAAATAGTTCATGCAGAAAAACACTACTGAACTGACAGCCTACCTATTTATAACTGCCATTTTGCACAGTCAAATAGTTTGTTCTTAGATGTCATGTGAGTTTGTTAAAAGACTGATTTTCACTTTGTATATATTATTACTGTACAATTAGAACTGAGTCTAGAGTAAAAGAAACAGGGTTGGTGACAGGGATGCTTTTGTGTTCTGTTGTGAATTATGTTACACTGCCACCTTGTGGTAAAAACACAGGTGCATTCGCAGTGAGATTCACATAACACATTATAGTATATTCACACAGCAGGTAATGTAGAACTCTGGCTTCCTGTTGTCAAAGACTGTTGTTCATTAGACATCCAGATTAATCTCTCAGTTCTTTTGACATTCAGTGACAGAGCTTCCTAAAAGCACTAATGAACCACTCAGGGAAGGCAATATGCTAATCTGCTAAGTTTAGTGTGGTATACAAATAAAGCTGGAATGTAGCCAGCTAAGCATGAGGTTATTCTGACCCTTTTAGGGTGGATAGTACTACCATACTACATATTCCAAAAGCCTTAAAAATGAATTCTGAATTTAAATTCAGGTAGTTTTAACTGATGATAATGAGTTTTAATGGCGATTGATGGTTCTTCTCACCTTAGCACTGGTTCTGGCCCTGATTTCTCCTACATTCTTAAGTTTAGACTTGTAGAGCATCCAGTGGTAGCGAAGCTCCTCTAGACCCATATCCTCTGCTGGTCTGGAACCATCTTCAATGCTCTGACTTTCCTGGAGCAACAGCTGGAACTGTTCCTGACCCCAGCCCACTTCTGCCTTCAGAGCCTGCAGCAGGACACAGCTGAGTGTTTCAGGTACACTGGACATGTAAAGGAAGCTAATAAGGTACATGGATACATATATGCAAAAAAGGGAGCGGAGCTGTAGCAGGTGGGCACAAATTGCATCCTTACAGAAAGCGATACTTAACATTATCAGGATACTCTTTGATTTAACTAAGGAACACTCATTCAACACTCATTATGTATTATTAGCGGTTTAAACGCTCTGAAACTGAGGCAGATACTGCTACAAAAAGCCCGCCCTCTTGTTTTAGAATAGGACACAAGAGGTATGAAGAGGTGTGGATTTGGGGATTTGTACCACCCCAAGGATTATTTTATTTTAATAGCAGTGGAATCTGATGTTAAAGTCAGCACCACATTGGAAGCAAGTGTTTCACAACTGTTACAGGTACATGGGTACATTCATGTACCTGCCTATTTCAAAAAGGTTTTGACCGATCCCAATAATCTTTAAGACTAATCTTATGCACAATCTATACCTATAAAGACATGCCTGCACAGTATTAATTGAAAAAAAAAATTCATTAATTAATTTGTATGCTTCTTAAATAAGTGATGGACAAGATGAGAACTGAATAAGCTTAAATGAAAGTCACCCTAGCTGGATGTGAACTGTAAAATTAAGGATATATCCAACAAACTTCCAATAGGTCAAATATAATTCAGATGTTTTTTATATATTGGGGACTCATGCATATTTTTAAACACTGCATTTCCCAAGGGTTTGAAATTTTTTCCTATATATATATATATATAAAACAAATAGGTGAACCTTGGGTGTTGTGAAAAAGAGTAGAAACAGTTCCATGTTCATCATGGTGTAGAGCTGCTGGGCCAGTGGGTTGATGATGGTGAACTTTACACTGAACTTTACACTTCAAGCTTTACACTCCACAACAATTCAGAGGAAAATATTGTACTTTTCACTCCACTGAATTTTATCTGACATCTTTTGGTACTTGTTGCACCAGATGTAGATTCCTAAACAGAATATGATGATGATGTATTTTTATGTATATGGATTATTATGGTCAGAACATACAGTGGCACGAAAAAGTATGGGAGCCTTTTGGAATTTCATGGTTTTCATCATTAACTTGTCATAAAATGTGATGTGACCTTCATCTAAGTCAAGACTATTAACAAATAGTATGTCTAAAATAATAATACAAAGGAAATTCTGATCTTTCATGTCTTTCTTGAGAACAACTATTAAATCCTCGTGCTAGTGGAAAAAGTATGTCCACCCTTGTAATAATAACCTCCAAAAAGGTAATTGGAGTCAGGTGTTAGCATACCTGAAAGAAAATTTGTTTGGAGGTGTGGACTACAGCTACTTTCACTGACCAGTTCTGTACAAGAATAATATGTTTATATGAGAAATGCCTCGCCAAAAAGAGCTTTCACAGGATCTACGATCAAGAATTGTTGATTTTCATAAAGCTGGAAAGGGTTACAAAGTGATGTCAAAGACTTTAGAAATTCACCAGTCTACAGTTAGGAAAACATATTACAAATGGAGACACTTTGGGACTGTGGGTACTCTAATAAGAAGTCAAAATGACCCTAAAAGCACACCATTCATTAATGAGGTACATAAACAACCCAGAGTGACAGCCAAAGATTTGAAGGCATCATTGAAACTGGTTAACATTTGTGTTCATGAGTCTACAGTATGTAAAACATTGAACAAGCAGGGTGTTTATGGCAGGACACCACGAAAGAAACTGCTGGTTACTAAAAAGATCACTGCTGCATGTCTGAGGTTTGCCAAAGAACACATTGACACTGCGCAGCAGTATTGGCAAAATGTTTTGTGGACGGATGAAACTAAGATTGAACTTTTTGAAAAGAACATACAGTACTACATCTGGTGTAAAAAGGTCACTGCATATCATCATCATCGTAACTGTAAAGTATGGTAGAGGAAACCTCATGATTTGAGCCTGCTTTAAAGCATCAGGGCAGTGATTGAGGGGAAGATACTAGTAATTAACTCTAAGAGTTCACATACTTTTGTTTTCAGATTAGAATCTTTTTGTGTTATTATTTTAGGCACATTATATTTGTCAATACTCTTGATGAAGATGTGCAAAAAGACAAGATAAAGATTTTTTTGACAAATTAACAAAGAAAACCATAGATACTTACTTACTTACTTTTTCTTGCTGTAAATAGTCTAAATCAGCTCCATTTTTATCTGCTGCAACACCAGTGATGTTTACACATCAATGCACCAATAATTATAATTCAATAATGTTATATACACTCCCCTTCAAAAGTACTGGAACAATCAGGCCAGTTCCCTTATTTTGCTGCAGATTGAGATCATGAAATAATTTGGGTCTGACATCAAAACATGAATATGAAACTAAAGATTAGTTCCAGGTGTTCACATCTGGATCCGATAAACAACTTAGAAGACAGCACCTTTTGTTTGAACTTACCAATTTTTTATGTGAGCAAAAGTATTGGAACAGATAGACTTAAAAGAGATTTAATTAAATAAGACTTAATATTTAGCTACAAAACCCTTGCTTGCAATGACTGCATCAAGCTTGAGCCTGCATCAGGCAAAACCCAAATCTGAAACTGAGTGTAGACATTCAGTGCTATTCATAAGAGAGAGAGAAAAAAAAAAGAGAAAGAAATCAGTGTAATAGAAAACACCTGGGCAAATATAAACACCATCAGTCACGTGTTCCAATGGCTCACTTCAACAAAAGTTAAGTTGTCGATCAAGATGTAAACACCTAGAAATTAAGACTGAAATGTTGATCTTTTGTCACATATTCATGTTTTGATGTCATACCCAAATGTTCTCAGTCAACAGCAAAAATAAAGGAACTGGCCTTACTGTTCCAATACGTTTGGAGAGCAGTGTATGTATGTGTATATCATTCTGCACTTAGTGCTTAAAATACATTTACATTCAAATAGTTTTAATGCAGGACTTGTACTTGTATGTAATAAAGGACTTCTGCACTGTGACGATGATAATTTTACCCACTGATGTACTTAAATGTGCCCGTACTTAAATGCATACAGAGCAGAGATTACACATGGAACACACATACAGTATTGCTCTTGGTGCATGATGGCTAGAGGCATTTAAATGACTTCAAACAGTTACATGCTTGAATGAATAGAAATATTAGTAGTTCATAAACTCTCCCTACACTACTCAGGCATTCGTACCATTTGTGTATGCTAGTAGCAAGTTTTGATAGAAAATAGCTTACACAAGTAAAAGAGATGATGTGAAGTACTGACATTCCCTCTCAAGGTCTACTTAACTCAAACAACTGTCAAGCCGCCAGTTACCTGCCATAATGCACTGATCTGCCCTGATAACACCGGCTGCTTCATAGTTGAGAAAACACATGCAGAAATGACTACTTACTTTAGCAAGTAGTCAGCAATAATGTAACTTTACTAACTTTTAACTAGCTTCCTAAATGATATCATCCAGATGTGCTTTTCAGCTATAAGTCTTTAAAGGAAACCAACTCAAGCTTATTAGAATTTTGGAAATGTAGTACTAACTGGTTTATACACAAATATCTTGCATGTTTAATATCTTAACTAAAACTCACTTTGAGTGTGTCCTGTTGTTTGGCATCAAGTCTCACTCCCTTGGTGCGGAGGATTCCTGAGAGGATTTCATTCTCTTTGCATAACCAGGCCTCAAACTCCCTTATCCTGGATGTGTATCCAGTGTTTTCCTGCAAAATACCAACAACTATCACAACTCATGCAACTGATGATCGCACAGCACCGGACCTGTCAACAAGTCAACAGTCATTTAATATTATTGTTTAATTTGGAGTGACAATTGCAGGGGCTTGTGTGTGAACTGTTAAATCCATCAGCAGAAAATGTCAACCACAGCACAGCAATCATCTGTAAACATGTTTCTTTGTTTCTACTGATGTTTCATTTCAAAACACAATTGTACTGCCAGACAAGTGCAAAATGGGTGTGAAACTGATAAGACCTATTCAAAGTTTTCCAGTGGTATGCAACTACAACTCAAAAGATGACAGAATAACCATCTTGAGGCTGATGCCTCACTGCATCCATCACAGGTATGAAGGGTAAACCCTGAAGTAACTGTGACTGAGGGCTATGGACAACAACTTCACCATCTCTCTTTACTGACTACATACAGTATACAACACAGCTGAATCAATATCTAAAAAAGTGAATTCATTAAAAAGTCTCTCCATTGGCTCTAATTATATTTGTTTCAGTCAAAGCAGAAGAAGAATGATGATAAATAAGTGAAAAGAAGCTTTGTAAACTGACTGAACTAAAGTGGCACTTCATGTCAAATGTTAGTTTCACTTTACTTATAGTAGATTTCATGTGTCTAGTTGTCAGAACTTTTCTGCTTCTAACAGAAAATTCATCCTGTTCAATAATCAATACTGCTCTG
This sequence comes from Anabas testudineus, assembly GCF_900324465.2. Lineage (NCBI taxonomy): Eukaryota > Metazoa > Chordata > Actinopteri > Anabantiformes > Anabantidae > Anabas > Anabas testudineus. Next base: position 18,688,586 of record NC_046621.1, read on the forward strand.
GAAAACACTGATTTATTCTATATAGTTAAATTACCCAGAAGCCCACTGTGATTCTAAGTGAAGAACTGTGTGGTTTATAACTGAAGGTAAAATCAAATCTTGAACTGACACAAAATAACTCAACTGCTGTCTGGACCCAGTTTGCTACTCTTCAAAGTTAACCAGAGGGCAGAAAGTATCCACACTTCTTTACCATTGTGTGTTGAGTTGGCGTTGTTGATAGCTTCCTGGTTGGATCTCTTCTGAACGGCAGGAATGCCCCTCCTCCTGGGCTTAGACCTTCCCCTAGCTCCACGCTGCCTTCGCCAGAATTGATTCCTGCCCCCTCACTGTAGTTGATCGTTGCGGTTAATGCCCCCCCTCTGTCTCCAGCCAAGATGCTGTTGTCACCCCCTGCTGATTTATCACTGCCAGGCCTTCCGTCAGTAGCGGAGTCTTTGGAAACTCTCTGGCCTACTATGCCATGTATACTCAAAGCTGAGGAATCTATTTCATCCCTGTTAAAAGAGCGACCACTGTCCTTGAGGTGACCAGTCAACATCCCCTCCCCTGCTGTTCCATCCAGGCTTCGTCCCCTCCCACATGACAAGGCTCCATACACCTCTGCTGACTGGTCCTGCTGTTGGCCTCTCTGGCTCCTGGAGCCTTCCACTCTGACCTGACTGTCCTGCTTAGCCAGACTGAGCTCTTTTACTGGGGATGTGCTTTCTACAGATAGGCCTCCAATCCTCCATGAGTCAGACTCTGCATGTTCTGTGGAGCTGTCCAGCAGCCTGAAAGACAAAGAAAGAAAGACAGAGGGTTTTTTTTAACTCATCAGGATTGAAGTAGCTGAGCTTGAATGTTTATCATTAAAACAGCAGTTTCACTCTCAGCTTAAAATGGCTTGTAACAGTAACTCTAACAGTCTAATATTATAAATACAAGGGTGGGCCAATGACAATTTGAGACAACATCACTTTTGTTGATAATCAGGTATTGATTTGCAGGATACATCATGTTTACAATTCAGAAAATTATTATTCAGTGCATTATTCTAATGCACTGAGCTTTATGCTTTAGCCTTTTAACTCAGCTTCCTATCATGTCATGCTTCAGATACCTTATCAATGTGGATAACATTGAAGAATATAAAAGAAAAAGGAAATGAGGATGACTACACCAGAATTCTGTCATCAGAACCAGATGTTGTGTGTGTCAGCTGTCTCATTTAATAAAAACAAACAAACAAAACGCAAACTTTATTTTAGGTACAAACATTTTCCAGGTACCTGAGGAGAGTGACATTTATGTTGGAAAGTGCCAACCAGGACTCTTGTAGGCGCTTCATGTCCCGCGAAATGTGGACACGCCCCTCCTCTGCAGTCTTCTTCAGAACCCCCTGACCCTGGGCTTCCATCTGCTCCAGCTGAAGCTCCTTCTCTGGAAACTCTCCCAGAGCTCTCTGTAGACAGGGCAATACACGTGAGATGGAGAAGGCTAAAAGTTATGGAGGCTTCACAGTCAGACTGTTTTTATCATGCAGCAATTTTGTGTGTCAACATTAAAGCCTCCATAAAATGAATGTCTTCCACTTGTTTTAGGGAGTTATTTGATGTTTATACATCTGGAACTTCTCCACACAGGAATTCTGTAGCTCAGTTAGAGTGACCATCGAGTTTTTGGTCATCTCTCTTATTAAGGCCCTTCTCCATCAATCCCTCAGTTTGGTCAGGCGACCAGCTTTTTAGTTGTAGTTGTGCCTAACTTTATGGAGAACACTGTGGTTTTCTGAATGCTTAGTGCAGCAGAATGTTTTTAGCCATCCCCAAAATTAATTTCAACAACTGTAGTTTCAGGCTTTGAAGTGGGTCTTTCCAAGGTGTCCAGATTTTGTTATTGCTGCCTCATTTTCATTGTAAGATTAAAGGCTATATATTTAGCTACATTCTTAAAAATGGCCAGTCACAATAGCAAGCATCAGGTTACGTTTGAATAGGCTCCTCTGCCCAAAGGGGAATTTAGGTTTCTTGCTTCCCTGGCACCACACACATTTTTATCTCCATGCTTTTTTCTTTATTTCTTTTTTTGTTTTGAGCATTGGCACAATCTCACCAAAAACAATCACCATGTCATGCATGGCTGACGTCTTTTCCTGTAATGCCCTTGTTGGGAATATATGAGAATGCATTAGTGTTTACACTACAAAAAACTACCCCCTCAGCAAGAGGTTTGAGTGATCGGATCACAATCTTGGTGTCTTGGTGACCATTTACATCTGTATTTAGTGTTGTTGTAACGCATCCTAATACCAGGTGTAAACAGGGTCAATGACTTACCTGCTTCAGAATAAGAAGTATTAATTTTTCTGTCAAGCTCTTCCTGACTGTGATGAAATGTATGCAATATAAATAAAAAGAGAATATTCTAAATGTTACTGTACACTGCTACATATATTTAATATCCACTGTATTAAATAGTGCAGCAGTGTTACAGTTACATTTAACAATTCTGTGAGTTAATGAAGAATGAGGTGAAAAATCTCTGGCAGGGGGTCAGAGTAACAGTCTCCTTGGCTTTATCATTAAAATTCGTGCCACCACTTATGGTCAGTTCTTCAGGCCATCAGTTCTTTTACAAAGCCAGTTGATAGAAGCAATCACGTCAGTGATAATAATTTGACAGCAGTTGAAATAGTTTGAATGAAGTGATGACTTTGATGAGTCCATTGGCAGCAAGCAGCAAACGAATTTGTCACATCTATATCACGTTGAAATTTTGAATCATCTTTGAATGACCTATAGGAAGATAACTTAAAGCACTATGCAAAAAAGCTCATTTCTTAGAGAAAATCCATGCTACTATAACAATTGTTAATAGGCTAATATGCTCCTGTCATTTTTCATGCAAAGTTTAAATTTAGCCAGAAGATTGATTTCTTAATCTTTAATAAAATTATCTCAACTAACAGTGCTTCTTATCTCATTAGTAAAAAAGCAACATGGGCACAAAATTGAAACCATGATAAGCAAGTGCTGATAAGTGCTGATAAGGGGAGCATGGCATTGGTTTCAGCCTATATTTTTAAATTTTGCCTTTTGTCGCAGATGTTGGCAGATGAAAAAATCCCTCTCTGAAAAGCTGATTCACCTCAGATAAAAAGACTTTATCACCAAAGGCTGTTTGGAGGAAGTGATGGTAAGACCAAGCCAACATCAAAGAACTAGATACAACTGAGACCGACTGCTGTGTCACCTCATGTTGCCTTCATCTGGGCCAAAAAGTGGCACTAGGAAATAACTCTCTACACCAGCAGGTGGTGTATTCTGTATTCATCATTCAAAAAGAATAAACAAAAGCTAGTGCCTAGTGCTAACCTGGGGCTGCAGATATACAAACCTTAAACACAGCAGTGTTTGGCAGAATGTGCTTCCTATTTTGACTTGTTTAAGATTCAAGTAGAGATTTTGTTTAACATTATGTTGTAGGAACACTTGTTGCTTTGTACACATTAATGAAGATTTTTTCCAATTGGCAAAACAAAGGCAACTGTTGAAATTTTCAGACAGGCTTCCTCAGTAAACACCATGCACTTGACTGCCTTCTGCAGTCGATCAACAATATACTGGTTCCACATAAGTTTTTCAGTGCGTGTTCACCCAAGGCAACACACAGATGCAAACCAACCTCAGCTTCATGCTGGCGACCCTCTATGCTCCACTCTCCTGAAGGACTGTGGAAAGACTCCAACTTTTGCTTCATGATCATCAGCCATTTCTCCATGTTCAGCAGGCTGTCATGGAAGCTCTCATGCTCTTCGATACTCTCTTCACTCTCATGCACTTTCACCTGCAAACAAAACAAAAAAATAGCAATAAATTGCAAGGGAAAAAACATGAAAATTTAAGATTTTAGTTAGGTGATGCAAAGTTAGCATCATGTTTTTTTTCCTTAAAAAGTCAGTAACAGCACTCGGATTTTTGCAGGCAGCCTCCTCCAGATAAGATCATAAAAACATGGTCAGTTTTCACTTCACAGTTTTCAGGCTTTTTGACTTTATTACCACAATAAGAGTCGTTGGAATTTTCACACACGCTTCCTCCACTACATTGCCTTCTGCAGTTGGTCAACAATGTGACTGGTTCGTAGCCATATATTTAAAATTTTGTTATAAAAATGTGGTAGTTTTATTATAGTCTGCTGTGAGCTGTGCACTCCCAGATTCAACCAACTCCATCTACAGAGACTGCCATTAAATGAATTGATGTAGTACATTCAAGTACATTGATGCATCAAGTACATTGATGTTTTTATTATCTTTGGCCTTAATGAAGACTATGTGAGGTTCACAGTCTGTGTTTAATAAGCTTGTCTACGCTGTGTCTATTAATATAACCTTCCTCTGTGTTCAGCCTGTGTTTGCTCTCAGCACCATATCATATCAGACAGCAGCCTGAGAACAAGAAAGTCTCATCTTGTTAGAGAGGGCGACATGTATAAAACATGATGGGCAATAGCGGTTTTACCAAATGGATTACAGTATCCAAAAAAGCCCAATTTATCAAGCTCTGTTCACATGCACTGTTTTTGCCAAAATGACAATGTTGACAATGTTTTTTTTTTTGTCACTATAGCTTCTGAGCATAGCTAAAAACACAGGGGAAACGGGACTCTATGTTGAGTGACAATTTGGTGAATTTATGTGAATCTATTTTTTTTTACATGAATAAAAGTCAGGATAACATGCTGTAAGATAATTACCAGACTGTGAAACTGGCTCTGAGAATCAAGAATAAACGTCTCAGATCCACAGCCGTTTCTTTGTTTTTGTTATTATTATGTTAATACATGTGACTGAAAAATCATTGGGTTGATGTGATCATATGAACTAGTTCACCGATATTATTATCATATATATATATATTTGAACTAGATATAATTACTAAACAAAAAAAAAAAAATATAGATATAATATATTATACTAGATAGATATATATATCTATATTATTATATAGATATTAGATTATATATAATATTAATATATATATATATATATATTTATAATATAATATATATATATATATATTTATTATTTTATACTGTACTAATTAACTACTAAAAACAACATATATAGTGCTGTGCAACTCGGCATCATCCAGACAGCAAAATGATTTTTTGAAGAAGTGTTTGTTGAGTTGTTGTTGACATACACCACTGAGATTGGCTCAGCTTTCAGAGTGATGAAACCAGTGAGGTGACAGGCACAGAATGTATTTACCACCACACCCTCTGATTTAAATTCCATTTCATCCAGTCCTTTTACACTTTGTACTGCTGCACACGTATGAAGCAAAGTATTCAATGTGTATGTGATCAGGATGTTGGTGAACTACCCTGAATAAATAAAGTTTAAGATTAAACCATTACCATGACTCACCATCAGTTAAAAATCAAAAAAATCTCGGGGCAAGGAATTAGATGAAGTGAACGTACCAGATCTCTCTAGCTTGCTGCTCATCTTTGCTTTAGACTGACTAAAAGCTAGATTAGCTGCTAATAGCATAACACACCTGAACCCTAAGCTGAACTGCTGCTGGTTGAGTTGTACTGTAGGTAATGCAGGTACCTTATGATGTTCAACAGTATTAAAGGGGTGCAGTTCTGTGGAGCCATAGCATTAAATCCACTGGGTGGTTATTTGGTGTAAGTGCCAAGTGATTTTTGACCACAAGACTGAAATATTATCACCTTATAAAATTACATTCTGCTGCTGAAATGAGATAAATGAGACCATGAAAAACAGAAGGATGTGGGCCAACGCAGTGGGCTGTAAAAACAAAGTGAGGAGTAAAAACAGATTCAGGACTTCATCTATTTTTAAGTTCTCTTCTGTCTTACCTTCACTGCTTTGTGCAGATGGTTCCACTCAGCTTTAAGCCTCTCAAACTGCGTCTTGTTGCTCTGACTGGAGAAGACCAGACTTTCCAGTGCTGTAATGTGGGCTTCACAGTCCTCCAGGTCCTTCTGGATCACCTGAGGACACACAGTTTCACAACAGGCAATGTGAAAAAACACACAACTGTGGTTTGGTGTAGACTCTCGGTTTGGCTGAGTAACAACTGATTCAGAAACATAATTTAACAAATATTGAATCTTTGGGTCCTAGATAATACCATAGTTCCACAGCCCTCCACAGCTACAGTGTTCACAGTGATTAATTTTCGAAGCTGTACAATCTGATTCTTTACGTGAACTGAAATGAACTGAAAACAGTGGCTGCCTAAAGGTAGGGGAAACAGGGAAAATATTACAAGAAATCAGCCACTTGCTCTGACGATTTACCAATGCTCCCACTATACAGGACAACAGGAATTAACTAAATAAAATGTCCAAATGTCCAACCCCTAATGGGACGATCCAGTGACTATGTCATCTTGCTGGGGCTATTTTGCTGGCATCGTTCGAGTACATTTGTACTCACTGCTAATTAAAATAAGTTCTGAGAGAGAACCTTTATCCTAATATGAAATATTTCTATTATTGATGAAATTATTATTATTATCCACATTAATATTGATTACAACATTCACACACCCACGTTATGCTTATTTTAGTAATAGAGCCAATATTGTTCCAGCAAACATTTTGTCTCCAGCCAGGAATTAAACTTACCCTGAATTGGTCTACCTGGCTTTTCTTGGCCAGGATGTCAGGCTGGAGGCTGTCTATTGCCACCAATCGGTCTTTGAGATCAGTCAGCTTAGAGCGAATCAACTTATAGGCATCACCAAAGTCCTTGGTTCTTGAGATTAATCCCTAAAGAGGAAAAATGTGTAATTACAATGCCAGTCATTGACAGTTAGTTGAAGCCAGAGTATGCGGTCTGTTTTCACCTCTCTAATGAAATGAGCTCTGCAGAAGGATCTTGAGACCTGACCTTTAAAACTGTCGTGCTTTATCACATCTTTCAAATTCTATTTTTACTTGAATTTTACATTTCAATTCATAGCTTTGACTGACAGGCCTAATGATTAGCAGGATGTAATTATGAATCTGTGACTGTGCTCTTTGTAATCTCCTCTGCAGGGAGATGACAAAGACAAATGTAATATGGTGATAAACCAGAGAGGTTGTGGTGTTATTTTTAGACTATATCTTGCTTGGCTGACAGCCTAAAACTCCACTGTCATTCATTTGTATTGACATGTATCATCTGCGCATTGGGAAAAATACTGACCATGCCAAGAACAAGCTGCTTGGCTGTTTGTGAAACTGATAATCATGGTCTAATATTTGATTTCATTGTCACAAATAGCTTCATACAAATCATCATTTTTTATTTTATTGCTTATTATTATTGCTTATTTTGTACTCCCAATTTAGTCATCTATGCACAAAGTTTGGTAATACATGCACTTAATTTAGTTTTTTTTCCCATGGTACCTCCTGGATGCTTTTAACAAGAAATTAAACCCCTCTCCACTGTTCCAGAGAACTGCTGCAGTGAATAAACCCATGGAGCTACCTTTTGATGTATAATTATGATCACTTGTCAAGCTAAAATACATGTATATGTATTTGTTATAACTTTACAAGTTATAGTTTTACTTTATTTAGTTTAGTTATTTTGGATAATTCTTTTCTTTACCATGAGGAATTTGATATTTTGAAAGTGTGCCGTACAAATGACTCTAATCAACTTATTTCGAGCAGTTTGCAACTTGGACTTCATGTTTAATGTTCAAAATGGGATTTGCCAGAAACAACAATTGTTCACAATGTACTTCGGGGAACATAAATGACTACTTTCATGCAGTTTGGAAATGCAAACCAGTACACTCTCAGTAACAGAGAAACTTTACACCATCCTTAGCTGAAGAATACCCACATTGCCATCTGTCTACCTCCTCTGAAATACCAATCTGCTCATGAATAATGCCTTTGAGGACTTTTGACACTACACTGAAACTGAAATAGGCCTAAAATTCCCTATGATTAACTAGGAGGAACAGCACTTTTAAAATCTGAAGACACTCAATAGACAGATTCATTACGTGGGCTACACATTGGGCAATAAAGTCTGCATAAGGTTGTTAGGTTACTTGTCCAAGCCAGTAGCTTTGCTATAGCGTTGTTATAGAATTAACATTCAATTTTCGATGCCGGGAGTGACAGTAACATGGTGGTACCTGTAGTCTGCTCTTCCTCTGCAATAGCTGAGTGTGCAGCAGCTCCCGGTTCCTGATGGCAGCAGTTAGCTCACCCTGCAGACCATCTGACCTCTCAGGACCAAACACAGAGTCCAGCAGTTCTCTTTTCACCTGCAGAAGCCTGAAACGCTCCTGCATCTGGATACTGTCCTTTAGCAGATGCTAACACAGAGAACAAAAATGAAAAACACATCAAGTCTGTTACTCTTTACTTTCAATCCCTAGTTTCTAAATGCTCCACACCTGTGTTAGGGACCTACACTAATATCAATGCTAATACAACTTCATGATCAAATCCACATACTTAGCAACACATGAATACAGAATATCATGCAGCACTTCACACAGAATTTTTATGACTATACTACAGTGCAGTGCAGTGCAGTGATGGTGATGAAACTCTTACATAAGCTTTGACTTTGAAATTTCTTTTGCTGCAGACTTTAATTGGAGAGTTATAAATCTTTCTGATATTTTCTTGTTCCACATAACAATGGGATCAGCTGGCCCTACTGTAATCTCTAGTTAAAATAGGTGTGGCTAGGCAAAATATGTTCATTTGTTTGTTTGGACCTAGAAAATACAATAATTACCTCTATGTTCTGGACTAACATGGCAATGTGGGAGAAGTCTGTGACCTTAGCAGAAGCCTCCAACACCTGGGAGACCATGTGGCTCCACTGGGCGTAGACCAGTAGTGGGTCCTGGAGGATGTTTCTCAGCCCTGACTCTGACTCTGAACACAGCCTGGTCACTCTGCATTTCACGCTGGAACATTAGCACACAAAGGATTTACACTAAAGAACTCTGTAGAGAAACCTTTAAGAGTTGCATCATATAACTTATTATTTTCATGAAGTAAGTAAATAAAAAACCTGGCATATGCAACATTTTAAGCACCCTATTAAGTCAATATTTAAAAAAAAATATTATTTCCTCTTGTCACTCTCTTTTGCCCGCAGTTCATTGTCTTGCACACACACATTCCCACAGATTTTTACTGATGTTCAGGTCAGAGGACTGTGGTGGCCTTTCCAAAAACTTCACTTTGTATCTCTTTCTGTTTATGGTGATTGTTTGAGGTTGGTGTGGGTCCATTGTCATGTTATGGTCTCTTTTAGTTTAGTTTAGTTAAGTTTGATAACTAGCATGGCTATCTTGGCTGACTGCAGGACATCACACAGAACTTTATTTTACTCTCTCTTCTATCCATGAAAACTGCCCTGTGACACAGGCTGCCACACAACTTTTATTTTTTAATTTTACTTTATGAAATAAAGAAACTGCGGGCAGGGGCATTGACATTCTTCAATCAGCAGTCAGTCAGATGAAACCTCTGTTGCAGTTTGCAAATATTAAATTAAATGGACTAAATGTTACATTTTGAGTATTTGGATTTTTTTTGGGGGAGGGATATTTTTCACTGGCATTACTTGGTTTCTTATATTTATTTTCTGTATTTTATCAATATTATTTACACATATGCTGAGTTGGACCAATGTTGAAAAAAGAGAATAAAACATTCCTAACTTTTTCTATTATAGAATGAAAAACTCTGTGCCATGTTGAAAGTCTAGTCTACACTAAAATCAATGAAGAAAAACCTATTTGTTTTCTTTAGTAAAATAACCTTGAGAGGAAAGAATATAATTCATGGAGTGATATACTTACTTTTCTTTGTTTTGCCTGTGTAACTGTGTAAAGTATTAGCAAATGGCACAGATAAAGTATTCAGTATTTTCTTGTCCAATGTGTAAGGACTAACTGAAAGAATATATTAGTTTAAACACAAATTTAAACTGTTTGTAATGTTTCAATATTCACATGTATCAAGAGCCATATCTAACACCCAGCTACTGTAATCCCAAATAAATGCAGTCAAATGTTAAATCTCTACTTTCACATTTGATAGTCTCGAGTGAGACAATGACAGTAACTTAAGTTTATATAACTTCTCAGCTCAACCGGTTGTGGCAGATGGCCACCCACCCTGAGCCTGGTCCTACAGAAGGAAGTTTTTCCTTTCCACAGTGCCTAGTGCTTGTGAAGTGTAATTGTTGGGTTTTCAATATAATTCGGTATGCAGTTATATTTTAGTAAGGTCTTAAACCTTACACTGTAAAGTGCCTTAAGATAATTTTTGTTGTGATTTGGTGCTATATAAATAAACTGAGTCAAGAAATGATGGTTCTAAGTAACTGAGAGCCTAATAAGATGAAGCAAAATCTTACTGAGGCAAATCCAAAGATTTAGAGGTGCCGGTTAAGTTTTAATATTATTTATATATATCACCTATGTTTGACCTACAAGGCATTGTTTTTTTATGGTTTGTAACCAGTGCCTTGTCACATACCTCTGATGCTCTTTGACAAGAGCTAGGACATCATCAGAAAGGTGGCGTGAGTCCTCTGAGAACCTGAAGAGCTCTTTCAGCTGAGTTTTCAGAAAATCCACTTGGGACTCCTCCCCTGCCAGTGTATTCCTTACATCCTGAAACATGCAAACAAGAAAACAACTAAGTATTGTACGTCAAACTTCCTGATTATTTCCAGATTTACATAAAAATATCACACATTTTTGGACTCTACAGTAAGCAGGGCAAGTAAGTATTTGCACATTTATTGTAACAATGGAAACTTCATGCCTGACATTGGCATGGCAACATCAAATGTAGCCATATTTACTCTTAGCAGGTGCAGCTGTAAGATCTGTGAAAGTAGTCCATTTAAAAGCAGAGTTGGAGTAAATGAAACTAATCAGGTCAACATTATTAATAATTCTAACTACTCATAAAGCGACACAGGTTTTTCTGTACTTTTTCAAAGACTTTTTTTCTATGGTATTATGCAATAATGGAAATATTATATATATAACATTATATAACATTAGTTCAATCCAGTCCCAGCTCTGATCTGTGAGTCATCGGTGCCATTGAACATTGAATCAGTCACCAGCAAGTTTCCAAAATCCAGTTGACTTTCGGCTTCTTCATACCATCGGTTTGACTCCTTAGAATGTAGGGTATATCAGTACGTGTCCTAAAGACAAGTAAGGCAAACTACAGTACATATCATTCACTTAATCCACAAATTACAATGTACCCTTGTAGTTATATGGTAAAACTTAACACATATTTAAACAACTCAGCAACTCAACACGTATTTAATCAGACCACACAATGGTGTGTTACTTAATATTTAAGTCATTAGTGGGGCATGCTTTTCTAGTATTTCTGTCCAGAGTCTGTCCAAGTATATTTTGAATAGTTAAAAAAACAGTTACATTGGCATTTCTGCAATGCAGATCGAGTAGATCACAATCCATTTTACACCTTAAACTCAAAATGAAAACAGTGAGGTGACAGCCTGTCTAGATTGCAGCAGATGACAGCCAGATGAGTCCACCAGACTCCACCACATTCTGCATTCCAGTCACACCCAACAGAGGCAATTCCACAGGTAGAAAGCTCCTCTGTAAGATTCTCTGTGAACAGTGTCTTGCTGGTTCTTCCACCTATCTGTCACATGCTGGAAACATGTACAGAAAACTTATGAAAGCTGAGGCAAAACTTGTCACATTTATTCCCACTTTTCTGCCACCTGATGGAATGGAACTGCTAGTCAATCCACAGCCAGAGGTGACTTGCCAAAAAAAGAAGCAGATGAACCTGGTATATGTCACAATGTGAGGCGCCTGGATAGAAATAATCATCTTGTTGAGACTGTACCACACCTAACTGAGGTATTCAGTGGATCCACAAAAGTGAAAAAAGCTGATTCACTGACAGGTTTCTAGTGTGTTAGGTTGTAAAATATACTGTGATGGAAATAAATGATCTGGTGGATACTCATCATATCAGGACAGATAGGACAGAAGGGATGAGTTTTACGTAAAGAAGAAGAGTATGAGAGATGACATAAAAATGACAACAAAGGAATACAAAATGAAGGTGTGTAGCCTTAGAGAGCAACAGATAACAGTCGAAGGTGCTGGGTAGGACAGCTGGAGTGCAAAGGATTTTGGTATGCTGGAGAGGACTTGAGTGGATTTTGCAATGCAAAAGCAAAAAGTATTTAAAATGACTTAGTCTCAAAAGTGGCCATAGCACTGAATTTCCAGGTACGAACTAGTAACAAGAAAACATCTAAGGTTATGAGCCTACTAAAATTGGGTTAAGAACTGTGCAATGCATTTTTAAAGACTGGAAGGATAGTTAAGAACCAACATCTTCAAGGATGAAATGTGGTCGTCATCAATTAAACGTTTAGTGAAATCAAATCATAGAAAAATAACAGCCGAACTTACAGCTATGTTCAATATTGAAAATAGCTTTTCTTACATGCACAATGTGAAGGGAACTCAAAGGATTGGGACTAAATAGCTGTGTAACCTAATTATTAGACCATGTGGTCATCCCAAGAATGAACGAAGGAATGATGACAGAAAAGAACAAATTGTGCTTCTTAAAGTGTGATGCGAGATTACACAACAGACCAGAAAGTTGACGTTAGATTTAGTACCTGAGGGTACTGAAAAAAAGATTGAGACTTTAACTCAAGTCATATTTTTAAATCCTTTTTGCTTCTGCATTGCAAAATCCACTCTTTTGCACTCCAGCTGTCCTACCCAGCTCCTTCTACTCTTGTCTGGCTACACACCTTCATTTTGTATTCCTTTGTTGTCATTTCTATGTTTTCTCTCATACTCTTCCTCTTTACATAAAACTCATCCCTTCTGTCCTATCTGTCCTGATATGATGAGTATCCACCAGATCATTTACTTCCATCAAAGTATATTTTACAACCTATCTGACACACTAGAAAGCTGTCAGTGAATCTTGAATCAGTGAATTTTTTCACTTTTGTTTCTTTTCTCCAACCACACTGTCTAGGATATAAGTATAGAATGGTAGGTGGCACTTTACACTGTTCCATGCCTTGAGGACAATAAACAGGGCTGCACTGGTGGAAAATGCAACTCTGTAAAATCCAATGAAATGACTTAATTCAAAATGAAAGTGGACAGATTTATAGTATGCATTTATAGTTTAACAGATGCCAAAGAGATACCATAGAGATCAATGAGAACAATGAGGAAATCTGTAAGGCTACCACACCGGCAGCTGCTTTATCTTTGGTCATGACTATCTTAAGGTAAACACTGGCAATATATTAATTGTGTTGTTGCTGTGTTGCGTTGTAACAATTCAGAATAACCATCAAGGACCACATTATGCGGTCATTACTGCATTTATTAATAATATTAACAATAACTGCTGTTGTGTTTAAAGAAAACCTACCCTGTATTTCCTCCACTGGCCCACCATCTGCTCCTCAGTGCAGCCTGTGGGGTCCCCAGCCGTGTGGCTAGTCTCCAGTTCCTGGTCGAGCCCCTGCAGCAGCACCCTGAGGCGCCCAATGTCTTCTTCCAGCTGCTGGCACCTAGTCACATACTGACTGTGAGAGTTCAGGCTGACACGGAGGCCATCCTCTGCCTCACACAGGCCCTGTCTCAGCCTGTGCCAGCCCAGCCTCAGCTCCTCGGCCTCCTCCACCACCACCTCTGCCCCCGCAGGGGAGGTGTTGCCCCTTAGCGCCTCTACCACACCCTCGATATGCTGGAGGGTCTTTTCCTCACTGGCTACACTGTCATCTAGAGCCTGATGCAGGAACACAAGCACAAACAACACCTTAACTTGGGTTAGAAAGGTACAGCTTGAGGTATATTATACACTATACATATGACTTCTGAAAGTCTTACACATGTCAGTCACTTATAAAAGTCAGGTGAAAACAGTGAGAAGATTAATTACCTGTAGTACAATTGCTTACAAGTTAAAGTTACAACAATATACAGTTTTTATGTTTAGTGCATTCAATTTACTGTAAGTTCCACAGCTCGAGTTGTGCTCAGTGCATACTTTCCTTCTGCTGTTCTCACTTTCTCTTTTTAATACAATTAATGTTTTTTACTAATTAGTTCCACAATTTACCAATGAGAAGAATAATTAGAATAACTATATTAATTTTAGGTTCAGATAACAAAAAGTATGTTACATGTAAAACAGTAGAGAATATTTAACTTGGCCTCTACCTTTTCCACTGCTGAAAAGAACAAAAGCAGCTTTCAAGATTGGCAATATGAACAGCAGTTACTTAATTCTCTTCCAGTGAGTCTCACTTGTAAGGCTTTGAGCTTGTTCTCGCCTGTATCCTCCTTCTCCATCAGATCAGTTAGCTCCTTGGTTTTTGTCAGCAGCCAGGACTGGAATTTCTGAACGCAGCCTTGGTACATCTGGTGCTCCTCAGCAATCTTCTGAAGCAGCGTCAGACGCTCCTAGCACAGCAGGAGACATACCTCGTGGTAATTTTTAGCATCGCGCTGCTCAAAATGAATCAAGATCTTCCAGCACACATCACAGACTGCACATTTGGGTTTCTGAGCAAGGAGCCTGAATGTGAATGTAAATTCTCAGGTGAAACTCTTCCTGTGCTTCCTGTTACTTGAACTACATGTTGAAAGTTTACACAAAAGGAAAACAGAGACTACCAAACTGATAGGAGGCACTTTTGAGGAAATATTAAACCACTCAGCATTATTTAAATCAAAACTTTACAATTTGGAATCGCAAATACATCTTTGCCAGCAGGCTGGTTTGATTATGCGCAAGCATGATGTAGGTAAAACCTTACGTGGGTGTGCGGTTAAATAGAAGTGACGTCTGAAAAGGGAAGAGGAAGAGAAGCCTCACTGTGCCGCTCATGCAGGAGAAAAGCAGCCTATGAGCATTTGTTAACGTTGACTAATCCAGCAGTGTCTCCACACCACATGTAAATAATGAAAAGTCTCAGAAGTCTGAAAAACACAGGCAACCATTTTCCTACTTCTCAGTATCAGGATCTGATTATGAATACAGAGAATAAATATCAGCACATTTTCCTTCTACCTTGTGTGGCTGAGGGGCTTTCTCAAAAAAACTGAGTAAAAAACAAACAAGGATTCAAGTTAGAAAAGCTTCTTATTGTTTATAATACTAATTAAGGGCTCACTGATTTGTGGACACATTCACACAAACCGACAGTTCAGTTATAGACACACAGACAATCAGAGACCCAGACACATATTTTTGTATGGCAGTCATTGTGAGGACACTCATTGACAAAACGCATTCCCAGTTCCCCCTAGGCCATCTACTCTGTATCAATTTTTAATGAATCACAATGTACCATCTTACCCTAACCATCACAACTAACTGCCCCACCCTAAACTTTATACTAACCCTAACCCTAAAACCTAGTCCTAAGCTCACAATTGCTCTTTAAAGCCCCTTTTCATTGTCAGGATCAGCTAAAATGTCCTCACTTTGCACAAATGTCCTCACTCCAAAGGTTATCTTGGTCCTCACAATGATAGCCCCCCACACACAAACACACACACTCCATCTCCCCTGCAAAATCAGTTCAGCAATTTGACCACAAGGCCCCAATTTCTGTTCCCTTTGATCCTCTACAAAACATACTCTACAGCTTTGCCAACAGTATTTACCGTATACATGTGTGCAGGGGTGTAAATGTGTGTATCAGCGCGTGTGACTTTGGTGGTTTCTTACTGTGCTTCCTGTTACATAGAAGTGGTTCCTCATTCAAACAAAATAATCCTTTTTGGTTTTACTCAAGAAGATGCATGCTACATCCATTTAACAGTTTAATTTCATTTTCTTTCTCTATTTCTTTAGTTCTTCTTATTTCCTTGACTTCTCTGCCCCTCTGCTTTTGGTTTCTAAAACATTTTTCTATGTGCATTCCACCAGCTGACCTGTTTGCATGCTAACAAAAGCCACAAACTGTTGTATTAGCATAGAGGAAGAGTTACAGGATGAAAGCGTGGCTCTGTCCAAACATGTGCACTGTAAATGGCTCATAAGTTTAAGCTAAGCTGTGAGGTACTTGAGTATTACAGCTGTTATCCATGCTCAAAGCTTTTGGGGAAAAAAGAAAGAAAAAAAAAAAGATTCATGACATTTTGCTCTCATGAGTTTTATTTATGGCGACATCTAAATAGATGGATTCACCTTGCATAAAAACTGCAAGTAGATAATTAAAAAATGTTTTTCTACAGAATACTATCAGAAATTATTATATAATTATTAATAATATTATATAATGTTATGTTATAATTAAAATATCAGAAAAAAAGGATCATTCTCAGATTTGAATATGTTATGTTATGGGTTATGGAGTGTTAAACAAAACAAAACTATTCAAAGACCTCTCAAATTTTAGAAAACTGCCAGATGGAAGATTTAAGGATACAATGTCATCGCTGCACCTTTTACACAGCCCTTGTGACTCTGAGCATATTTGCACTTTCTAAACAAGTACTGTATGTACAAAGTTTAAATTTATTTATCTACAGACTATAGTCAAATCATCTCAGAGTCAAACAATGCAAGTAAGCATCTCACCTCAGCTCTGTCCCTCACATTGTTATAGGCTTCTCGCAGCCTCTCTTGTGCTTGGGAGTCCACACTGGGGTCCTGGGTTCTGTTGTGCAGCGCAGCAGCTTCATCCAGCAGCCTCTCCAACAGTGTTGCTTGGCCATGGACATCACTCACCATCACTCTTTGCTGGTCCACCTGCCAAAGCTTCTCCTTCACCCCAAGTTGCAACTCCACCCCAGTGTCTAGGCTGCGCTGTTGCTTCATCAGCCACAGCTCAAACTCCTCATAAGCCTTCAGGTACTCACTCCAGTGAAGCCACACCCACTCGATGCGACTGGGTGTGAGGTGAGACAAAACGAGGAAGAATTTATCCTTTAATCTCTGTGTCACTTTGCAGTACACCAACAACAACTGCAAACCTAGGAGAACTGTCTCAGACAGGTCAATTAGCACATCTACAATTAACCTTGATGAGTTTTACAGTAAGTGAGAATAGCCCATGTGTTTAAGTAAGATCAGTCTAAGGGTATGGTTTGGGTAGTGGGCCTTGTATTAACAGGTCAGATCATATGTGGATTTGATTTAGAGACTGGTGTGAGCAACAGTTCCATTCTGGTACTGAGCTGTGTGGGTGTGGGTTTGCAAAATTGGACCTGAGCAAGACCCTGCCATGAAGGTGAGAACGGAAAGAGCCAACAATGTTCAGGATAATATTGAGGGTAAGTCAGAAATACATGGTGTAACTGAAATTAGTTTTTCAGAAGAATTACACACTGAACAGTGATTGTAGCCAAAGCTGACATTAGGCCAAACTAGACATTAGGAACTAGACATGTGGAACACCATAAACTAAGAGTACACGCACTGTACAGCTGAAGTGACCTACACTACAAGTCAGTATGTAATGAGCAGTACCTGTGACAGTGAATGATGTAGGTGCAAGTCTCCTCCCACTGACTCTTCAGATCTTTGAGCTTTGCATGGGTCTGGTTCCTCAGCTCTTCGTCTGCACTCTGAAGAAGGTTCTCTGCTGCCACCAATGCCATATCCATTTTCACACGACCTTCATGTTCAGACTGATGTATTTTCTGCAATTGAACAGAGCACAGGGACATCCGTTTTAGTACTCAGAAGAAGTGTACACACTGTACCTGGAAATCAGGCATTCACAACATGTGCCTATACTGACTAAGCGTGTAATTAGAGTAATTAAAACAAATTTGACATGACCAACAGTAACTTTCTCCAACACCATGAATCAATGTTAAAAAATCTCAAAATCAACACATTTGCTTTTATCCTATTAAAGTTTTTGTGCTGCTACCTGCCTACCATCTCTGACAGAAGACAATGAACAGACAGTCCTTGAAGTGGATGCTGTAACAATGACCCTGAAAACTACATGAAAGTCTCAATAATTGATGTATGAGAAATTCCACTTGAAAGGTTACATGCAAAACGTCTGAGAACTCAATTAAAGGCAAAAAATTAAAAAAATGCTGAACTGTCTCTGGATCATTAAGGAGGACATGGTAGAGAAGTATATAGTGAATCATTATGCACAATCAGTATATGATTAATGTCATGCTTCATTCTAACAACATACAATATATTTCTGTAAATCTGATTTAAAGCAAACAATGTACACAAGTTTAACCACAAAACTATAAACTACGCTAAAATAACATCCTTATTACCCTTTATTCTTTAAATCTCTCTTAACTAAGTATTATCTAACATAAGGACGTCCGTGTAACAGCTCTGAAACCAAGACCATGACCATGACACACATATCTACATTTCTGTTTTGTCTTGTGGAACTGCAAAACATGCTAACCCATTTGTGACCCTGTTGCTGACAACCCACTTTTCTCCAAATGTCAGTCATATATTAATAGCAGCTCCCTGGTGACAGCAAATTCAAAACAATAATATAAGACCAATTACATGTCATTATTATTATTATTACTTTCAAACTTTTGAGACCTGGTCTCTTAAGGAACTGCATTTTTACTGCAGTTCTATATCTTATATATGTATCTTTTTCGCAACTTAATCAATTATTTATTTTTATTTATTTCTGAAATGTCATTAAGTACTGGTCAGAATAAAGAATCCTCAGAAACTATCCCCTGCTTAAAGGCCAGAAACTGCTGCTGTCTATGCTCTGGAGAGAACGACTGTAAGTAGCAGTGGGTGATGAATCAAGCAGTAAGTGAGGCAACTGACTTCAGTCTCCCTGAGTCGGGCCTCCAAGGCATCACGGGGCCCCTGGGTGTTGTCATTGGCCTTCAGTCTCTCCTGAATGGCCTGCATCCAGGAGAGGGCCGTGTCCAGGTTCTCCGAGAACTCCTGCAGCTCCTGCTGTGTCATGACTAGTCCCAGGCCTGAAAATAAGACCAGCAGTAAAATTGGAAATCAGCAAATAAACCTAACAAACAGTTTTCTGCATACCTGCTGACATTTCACGAAGTTCATTAATATTCACAACAAAACATAACCACGGCAGTTTGCCACACAAGCACTGTACTGTATGCCACCATGTAGCACTCCAACATAGACTGTTTGCAAATAAGTGTAAAATGTGCTTTAGGTAAACGCAAGTGAAATTATACAAGTCAAGCTAAATGATTATTAGTTAAAATGCTGTTAGGTTGTGCATGAACATGTTGTAACCTGCACACTTCACATTAATTACTCAAGTTGGGCATCTAATTAATCAGAGAGTGCAATATTAATATTTATCAGCCGTTAAATTCTCACAGTCTGAGATTTAATGAGGTAAAGTCTTCACTGTGGAGTCATCTGGAGGTTAATGTGGTGCTGCTTAAATATGCTCTTCTCAAAAACAGTACAAAAATTAGTTTTTATTTGCCTGCACAAACAATCCAAAATCTACTTTGGGGTGCCAAATTTAATGATATGCTAACAGATGAAATGTGTCCTGCACACTTGTTAATGAAGTTATATTTCAGAAAAAAAGGGGACAGCAATAGGTCAGAAGAAAGGACACATTTACCACTACAGTTATCTGAGCCTCTATTGGAGCATTGCAACACCAGCAAAGCTTTAGACTAAAGTAGCCTGATAACATTAAAATGAAACCAATATAAAACTGTTTTTTAGATCCATCATCTGGATCTTTAGGTCTCAGTGACAAAGAGTTGTGAAAGACTTTCTTCATGCAACAGAAACATTTTTCTGTTCATCGTGTGCAGTTTTTTTCATAATAATAACATCATCACTGAGACAGCAGAATATGAATTTGTTATAAATATAGTCATATTTACATATATTTACATAATCTATATTTCCTAAATTATTTGGGCTAATAATGCATTTGTACAAATCCGTATAACCATAACCTGGAATAATGAATCTACAAACCGAATAGCAATAACTGTGATGCAAACAATAAATACATGCTTGTCAATCCAATCCAACAAAGGAAACTTTTTTTTTTTTAAATTAGACCAACTCTAAAGTTTGACTGGCAGCTAATCCACAGATAACAGATGAGAAAAAGGTTGTCTCATGTGTCTAACTGTTTCCTTGGTTGCTCTCTCCTCACATGCTTTCCTTTCATCACTGTACCTTTAGGGAGGGATACAGATGAAAGGAAAGAATGAGGGAAATCCACCCATTGTG
The DNA here is from genome assembly GCF_900324465.2 of Anabas testudineus. Taxonomy (NCBI): domain Eukaryota; kingdom Metazoa; phylum Chordata; class Actinopteri; order Anabantiformes; family Anabantidae; genus Anabas; species Anabas testudineus. The sequence goes on from NC_046621.1 coordinate 18,708,863, forward strand.
TGATGCACACTCTATCCAGAAAAACATTTTTTTAGGTGCCACAAAACAAATTTCATTAAAGTGACCTAGCCACCATGCTACTATCCAGCCTCCAGTTCCCTTTGAGGGATGTGACACATGGGCAATCAGTAAACATCTTGGCCTAGCTTTTGTAGTATGTCTACACCAGTTTCCCTGTGTTTCTGAGAAAGACCACATTGATTGGCTGCCCCTTATGAAATCTGTGCACAAGATTCATTGTCATTTACAACTTCTTATTCGACATAGTTTTCAGATACTTATATGAAGACCATCTGTGGTGACTGATGCCTTCCCTTTTTAAATGATGAATACAGACTACTGCCACTAGCTGGTATAAATAATAATTTTTTAGTGCTACTTTTTGGCCCAGACAAAGGCAACGTGAGGCAATGAAACTCTTGGTTCTCTCTAGTACTTTAATTTGGCTTGGTGTGTCAAAGCACTAATACATCTTTGAAGGCTTGAAGATGCCAAAGATGTAGCTTAGAATAAGCACCATATTTTGCATTTGAAGGCAAGACGTTGTATATTAGAAGCTAAGAAAGATATCTTTGCACAACCACTCCAGGACGAACACTTGGTTAGTGAAAACACAGTAACTCTTCCCTCCTGCTGCCGACAAAACTATCAACATTTGTTACACATTGACATGTGACCAGATACTTGTTAACTGTTAAAGTAAAAGAAGAGCTGAGCTTGATGAAAGTAATGTCAGCTTCACCTAATTTATAAAACACTAACATGCCATCTGTGTCCCAGAAACAGAATAACTCAACTACAGTCACAGAAGAAATGTATCTGGAAAGAGTTAGTGCTGCCGGTAAAAACTAGAGCTCCATAACTCCAACTCAATGTGAGCTCAGGGCGGTGTTCTTAATACACAGATACCCAAGTTGTCCATATTAGAATATAGTCTGGATTTGTATCTGTATCTGTTTCCAGAGCAATAAATCCCCAAGACCAAAAGTGCAGGATTATCACAACACAAATGGCTCAGTTTCTTTAAGATAAAAGAGACTTCACATGAAATGATCCTAGTTTAATTACACATACTCATACATGATAAACTATACAAGAAATATAAGATACTATAAGCCAAAATCATAAAAAAGATCTGGACTGTTAAGAGACCAGTGGAGCCAGAACATATGTTGTTAAAAGTGACATGTAAAAGGGGGAAATATCATTTCATTTCAACATAAAAGTTGACTAAATGGTGAAGCAGAACTCACTCTGCTGAGAACTGAAAACTCAAAACCAAATGTAGTTTTTATGATTAGTTATGCAGCTGACTTGGAGTTACAGACACTGTTTTTACTAATTCCAGTGCATATGACCTATGCCACAGCCTGAGCCTCATTAGATAAGTCTTAGATTTAGTAAGTCAGGTAACATAAATGTGGCTTTGTTGTTTATCAGACATTTGTTAAATCTGTGCTGCTGAACTCCAGAGACTGCTTCATTAGGAGACGTCACAAAAGGAAACGTTTGGAAACCTAAGGTATAGATTTGAATGATCAACTTACTGGCAAAAATGTATTTTTCTCTTTGTAATGTGTCTGTCTCCTTCAAGAATGTGATAACTGAAAAGTTCCAGGAATTCTGTCAAATGCATTAAGGCCAGAAATGGCTTGTGCAGAAACTCAGTGTGCCCTCAGGAGATGTAACTGGGAGGAGAAAACCTGAGTGAAGACAAGTCACAGAAGCAGAGAGTGTGGATGGCAGGGAGGAGGCCTCACACTGCTGCAGCCAAGAGGCACCACAGCAATTATTATAGGGGAAATGTAACGCAGGCAGCATGGGCCGTTTTCCTGGATGACTCATTTCTCCCCAGCACAACATTCCTCCTGCCCAATATGTGCTCGTTTTGCCTCACACCATGGAAGCATCAAGAAGAAGAGACTCTTGAAACTTGAAAACATTCAGAATTATTCTACTTATGCAGAACTTTTCCTTGTATCTATTATTAACATTAAAAGCACTGGGTAGCATCATTTCACCCTACAGGCTAATATGTGAGTAAACTAGCTGGGTTTCTCTGCTGTGTAGTCATTTGAATCGTCACTTCCTGGTCTCTCTGCTGACCTGTACCGCCACAGCAGCGTTACGTTGAGTGACGCGGCCGCTGAAGCCCCTCCTCCCTCACTTTGACAGCTCGTGCGGTCAACTCGCAGTAACACCGCCTTTAATCCAGCTCACCCGCACGTGCCACTAACGGCTGGTCCGCTCGCTCTCTCTCTGTTGATCAAGCTAACTGCAGCTAGCGCCGCTCCTCAGTGTCAGGACGACAACAACTATCTACACACTGTTTCACTTGCAGTTAGAACTTCAGTCTGGCAGAAACCTCCTAAATGCTACATTATGCTAATTCTCATTGGCAATTCATGGTTAGGACTGCACTGCTAATTACAGTGCCTGGCCACAAAGGACAGCCAACCCATACTTGGGTCTTAAGCAGCTCATTATAGTAACATACGGGAAGAAAACGCACAGCTGGTGTAGAGGCTACAGAGTTTTCGTGTTTGTATGTAGCGTTAGAGGTTAGGCCTATTACCACTAAGCTAGCTGAGCAACGGTAGCACATGTATTATTCAAGAATAAGGAGTAATACACAGAAGCACTTACGGCTTTGTGCTCATCAGGTGAGGTGAGTCGCTTACTGTGAGTGCGTCCTCCTGACTGCAGTAAAGTTATGGAAGGCAGGAAGTGGAGTCCAGGCCGCCAGGGGCTGGAGTCAACAATACGCTGTCATGCTGCTTTCAAGGACTCTTTGTAAACTATAACCCCGCCCGAAAATGCAACAAAAGGTGCAGCCTTCTCTTGTAAATACAAGGGAAATTTCATTGTTTCCTATTTTGAACAAAACAATGTTTCATAAGGGCACTATTATTACTACTAATACTATCTGCAAAACACTGCAAAAAAGTGCTGGATAGTATATTCTTACATTTGCTTTAAAAATGACAAACAATGAAAACAAACTGAAACAAAGCTGTGCCAGGAATTCTGACATATACAACCATTAGTGGTATTTTCTAATAATAACCTATAATAAACCTAATAATAAGTTGATTTCATGTGTTTTACTTTTCCTAAAAGGCAAATGAGTATAATAAAGCTTATACTGGAATTTAACTGTAAAAAACAGTAATATAAAGAGAAGACTTTTTCCTTATACAGTTTGTTATGGATTAGCCTTTTTGCGAGATCTAAACTTTTATATACAATTTATGTAACTCAAATTATGCAATTGTTAAGAGCAAACAGCATTCTGTGGGATTTTAACAGACACTATGACTTTTTATTATTTTATAATTCAGTTCGGGGGAAAATAATGACTTTCAGTTTATTTGTGAACATATTTATTCTGGTTATCCATTATAAATGAACACAAGTACCTGTAGGTGGAACAAAAATAAGAATGTGCAAACCTCAAACAAACACTGAACATTGAACACAATTATTTATCAAATGCATATTTAATAGCTATTTTTAATTCCGTATTCCACTCAAATAGTTTATCTGTATTTGTGACAACATAAGGAGAATAGTCTCAGTGTTATTCACATAGTATTTCAGTACTACCAACAGCACTTGAACTCACCAGTAGACCAGCTTGAACCAGAAGAGGGAATAAATCCTTAGCAGCTGCTGACCTCAGGCCTGACACGTTACTCGTTCAAACTGCAGGACCCGTCCCACAGGCTGGATCTCATTGGAGGAAAAAACTTCTAATGTTTTCACCCGCTTCAGAATTAAGCCTACAGTAAATATAAACATGCACAGATAGACAGATTAGTGTTGTTTTTTTTAGATTTTCACTAAGCACAAAGGCATAATTGTGAATTTACATATGGTGTGTGCAACATTTGAAAAAAGTGACCTGCAGCATGTCCCTTCATGAGTCAGTTACTCTGGTCAATCAAATCTAGAAGTAGTTGAAATAAAAAGTTTGGAGTAGGCATTATGTAGAGTAACAACCTAATGCGTGGGAGTAAGAAGACAAAAATAATCACACATAGCCTTTTTATGTCTCCATACAAGTGACTGTCCATTATCCTCGTCCAGTTGGTTTACTAGAATGTGGTAGTTTATTTTTGGATCTAAATGCCATGCAAAGATTTTGTGTGCTTTACATAATCACAACTTTTTCAATGTGTTACATTCTAAATAGACAAGTGAGTTTGGTTAAGTTTTTATATTTTGTGCCGCATTTGGTTTTTACTTATTTATTTTAGTTTGTTGAGAAACAGTGAGAGAGAAAAGAAAAAATAAAAGAGCTCCATTAATCAAAATGTGACTCAGTGAAATATTTCCCTGTCTGTGACACACTGAAGTCGTGGACTCTTCGATCAAAACTGTCTAATATCAGAACTAAATGGTACAAAATTGACATAATTACACATAATTGTCAGTTATAAAGTATATTATGCAAATGTATTAGGTCTGATAATTATAGGCAATAATCTTTTTAAGCCAATATTGGGATTTTAATTGCATATTGTCACTGTAATTTTAGCTACAGATGAAATGTTTCCCCCAAAACATTAAATCCATCTTTTAAGAGAGGTCAGAGAAGGGCTGGTAGCTTTTTTTTAGCCCAGAGCAGTGTCTGCATTTTCCTCTGCTTAGTCTCCGAGAGTGGAAGACTCAGTGGACAGGGATGACATGATGCGAAGCGAGCATCACCAACTGGGTTAGCCAAACTACTGTCTTATTTTCTACATAATTCTATATATAGTTCTATTATATAGTCATATTCTGTAAGGTCTTAAATCTTACACTGTAAAGTGCCTTGAGATTACTTTTATTGTGATTTAGTGCTATATAAATAAACTGAATTAATTTAAATAAATTGAAAAAAGAAAGACAAAGAAAGAGAGAAAGATGAAAATTGTCTGTTTACTACAGTGGCATTTGTATGTCAATATGCTAAAATGAATTAATATAGCAGCACTGTGATAGACTGGTGGGGTGTCAACAATACAACAACAACATAATTATTATTATTGTTATTATATTATTATCAACAACTTAAGTTGAATATTGCAGCTTGAAATATGTACCTGACACATTTGAAATGAAAGCGCCCCACTAGAAGTCATGTTAACATGAATATCCATGAGGGTTGTATGGAATATTTTCAGTAAATGCTAAGATTCCCTGTATAAAACAATGGAAGTACTATACTCAAAGTACATGACCCACTATGCTCCTGTCTTCAGCATTGGCAGCAATAATCTCATGGGATCCAGGCGGCTGCAGTTCCAGGCGTCACGTATGTCTTTACCTGTTGCACCACCTTATACCATGATAGGAAATGACTGGTTCCTATTCAGTTCTGATAGTTAGCAAACTAATGTGAAGTTACTGGTTAGATTTAACTAATATAAAAGAGAGATTCTTTTAATAGAGTAAACATGACCTATCAGAGGCTAACAGTATTATTATGTCAGTGATCAGTCAGCTCAATGATACACAGCAGGAAACTACTAAGATGACTAGCCTGTCTGAATTTCATGTAAAAATTTAGATAGACGTTTTCCAAAAAAGGATTAAAGATTCCGCACAACCAAATCCGCAGGAATTTTCTTGCATTTATTTCAAGCTTCCGTGTCAGAGGGAGGTAGCACAAACGGGCATGCAATTCACCTTCTTCAGTGTGCAATTTCTTTTCACCCCTGTGCTGACACAGAAGCTTGAAATAAATGCAAGAAAATTCCTGCGGATTTGGCTGTGCGACCTCTTTTATCTTTTTTTTTTTTCAAATGAACTTTGGTTGAATGCTCCCAGGGCTTCTGTCTTTTTTGTCTCTTGGTGAGTGCTATGTTCTTTATGTCTAATATAAAAGTTAAACCATAGACACAGATTGTTCCCATAGCAGTGTCTCCTGTCATATAGAGGAACACCGCTAAACAACAGTTGTTGGAGAGAGTAGAATCTGAATATATTTATGTGGTAACACTTTATTAAATGGAGCTCAGAGCCAACAGAGCGTGAGTGCTGCTGTGACTTACATAGCTGGTGCAGGCTGTTGGAAACTGTGGCTTATTGTCACTACCCCCTGCAGCTACTGGCTGCTACTTGTCTGCTTTTCAGGCGAGTCACTGTTCATGTCAAATGAGCCGATTTCCTTCTTTACTGATTTTTATTTCTCATTGCAAAAGTGGACTGGCTAGCAAGGCTAACAAACTTGTTTAAGAAGGCTAGGCTGTAACCTGGGAGGCAAACGAGCCACTGATGCCAAAAAGACACAGATACTATTCAGTATTTTTATGAACTTTCCTTTGTCTGGAGACTTTTGTGAGGAAATGATTATGTGACTATTTAAGTAAGAGAGACACACATAGACTTTCTAAAGCATGGGGGGCTTCGCCCACCTGCATTCCCAATTAAATTACACCCTTGACAGTTCACTCAACCTTCACTCAAAAGCTTATTCTAATCCACAAACAGTCTCAACCAGCACCAGCATTCAAATCACTCAATTTTGGGAGCATTTATTCTATTAAAGCTTGCTTTGCTTGTGCTGGAATAAGATCTGCTCCTGAGGGTACTTCTTAATAAATCCAAGCAGCAGTCGGGGATTCAGCAGGAGGCACAACAAACCCTGTGGGGCTATGGAGAACACAACGCACAGCTCCTTTTCAAGGTCTCATGTCTGAGCCGTCACACTGTAGGTTAGGTTGAGCCTAGACTGCTTATGGTTCCTGTTTCTGTTCAAAGATAGGCTCTGGCTTACTGGATATGATTAATCTTAATCTGGCCCTTTATTGAATCCTGAGGTCTCCTTTATCAAACCATGTGCAAACCATGTTACAAATGTGTGTGCAGGGACTGTTTCTACAAACAGGAAATTGCTAACGAAGTTGCACACACACAGCTTTACATTTGATTATAAATGTCACCTGTCACCTATACCCATCTGACCCCCTAAATGCCAAATATAGACCAGTATCCAGAATCTGTAGTGCTACTGTACTTTTCATGTGACAAACAAGAAGTTACAATACTATAGCAAAAATCCTGTAGCATCCTAAGGGCAGGCATGTGAGATGGATTCTCCTGTGTTCCTACTGGCAGTATTGTGTTTGACATTGTGTTCTATAAGGTTTCCACTACCGTCACACTTCATTGGTGCCTTACAAGTTGTTTTTACGAGGGAATGAGCTCAGACCGTGAAGTGCATGAATCCTCTTGAGACCCCCAACTGTGCAGATATGGGGGGTGGTGGGCTCTTAAGGAAAGAAGTTATGGCAGTTTTCAGCACATTGAAATATGGTAGTGTCAGTCTAACCTCTATGCGTTTAATAATATCTTATATAGTAACTTAAAACCAGATCACCACAGTCACATATACAAATATGTTTCTGTTTAAACATAAATACACACACAGACAATATGTCTCACAAACACAGGTGATTGACAAGTGAGTCTTTATGTGCTTGTGAAATAAAGGATTTACAGAAAACAAGATATTTGGGGGAAACTACTTCTGTGAAAGTTATGGACAATGAATGAAGTAGTTTGCTGTAGTAAAAACATCAGGAGCTTTTTAACTTCTAAAGGAGCAATCATAAAAGCGGTTTAATGTGGATACTGTATTCAATCTTCAGCTTAGTCTATTACATGGTTGACAGCAATGTTTGAGTTTGTATGTCTGTAATTTAGGAACTGTTTTGTCTGTTGTTTTCTGCCACTGGAAATCTGTTGGTCCACCTGTTCATGAGAGGTTCTAAAAAGTACACACATTTTCCAGCACAAGATGTAGTAGAGGAGTCTCTGCACAGCGATAAGCATGCACACAGTTTTCTGCACAAAACTATATATGTTCAAATGACAAATGAAGTCTAAAGGTTGATGACTTAAGTGTTGCTCCAGTCAGTGCTAAGTGATGTATTGGGGTATATTTGTTCAAATGTGAACTAGTTTAACAGAGTATATAACTGTGAGTAAACAGATACAACAGATCTATGTTAAACATTTTAATGTGAAATCTGAAGTAATTAATTTGATGACTTTGATACAGTTGTTTTTGTATTTTCATGTATGCCCTAATTAAAAACTCCCCAAATCAGAATATTAAGAGGTTCAACCAAATCTCAGCTGTTACTTTACGTAACATTGTAACACATGTTATAATCTTATAATCAAATCAATATGTTCAACACATAATACACATAATACATAATTCAATTTGAGAAGTACTGGAATACAAAGGCTAAGTTGTTTGCGTTTACTGTACACCATAGACATTTAGCTTTAGGTTCCATATATGGATAGGATTCTGGATAAAATTCATTATTTCAGCTTTTATTTTATGCTATTTACACCTCAAAATGTTAAACAACTAACTTATGGTTTTACTTATAAATCTTTTAGGACTACTTCACCCTCACCTTTTGCTCATTTAGAGCAAAAGCAGATTTACATCATTTGATAAAATTTCTTGCTTGTTAATAGTTTATTGTTTAATGTATTGAGGTGTACATAGCATTATATAAAAACTGAAACTCTGACCTCTCTACCTTTGGCTTACAGCAAGTTAGTTTTTTCATTACAATATTCTGAGAGGGGACTGTGTATTTTGTGTACCACAAAACTTCATTATGGTGAAGTGTGAACAGAAATTGTATTATACTTTAGCTCCATGCACCATCCTGCTGCTAGAAGAACTCAATGGAGCAAAAAATGTGGATTAATCCACCACTAAAAATAGTTAGTGACAAATGCTCTATTTCCTCTTGTTTTGGGTAACATTTACGATGAACAACAGAGGCCAGCCTCTTTAAAAATGAAACTGTGAGCTACAATTATAAATGTAGCTCTTCAGTAGCAGGAGGCTACTGCAAGATGGACTAACACATTGTTAATTTGGTCTTTTCATGGAATTTGTTGGCAACAACAAACATATAGACCAACAGCTTATCACTAACATTACAGACACTGAAATGAAATTGATTCAGGCTCATCTTGCTGCCAAGACGGAAAATAAATTATTCAAATCTAGCTGGCAGTATGACAGATTACATACTGAAGTGAAACTATCAGTCCTGGTTTGCTTAAAAAAAGAGATGTTTTTTTAAAAATTATACAATACATTTAAAAAGATACAAAATCCTAATCACAGGACAAAATAATCAAATTTTCTGTTGTTTTTCCCCCTTGGAAATCAATTTTATACTAAATAAAAAGCAAAGACAAAAGAGTCCAAACAAAGCAAACATGGTGTGAACACATCCTGTGTAGATAATAAAAACTGTGCCTATGTGTCCCATGTTGCAGTAACCAAGCTGAGGAAACCTGCCTGCATAAGGCATTAAATAGGGGCATGTAATCTCAGGAAGGTATGCCCAGAACAGCTACTGCACAGAGATTTTTCATTAACTTCAGTGCGGATAGTGTTGATTTCCAGTGGAAATCACTATATAACTGGCCAGTCACAAGTATATCATATCAAACTATGTGAACTGACTCACAAAGAAAAACACATACCAAAGATAATATATTTTAGAAACTGTGTCTCCTATGAAGTTTGTTCAGCAGCACTCTGGTTCAGGCTGAAATACTCAGCATATGTTGTGAACAACTGGATGGCAGGCTATGAAATTTGCTACATACATTTATGTTTTCCTCAGAAATTGCGATAGCTGTATTGTCACATATTCTGGTTTGTATTAAATGCCTGCATATTTACATTTACATTTACATTTACATTTACATTTACATTTACATTTACATTTACATTTACATTTAGTAGATGCTTTTATCCAAAGCGACTTACAAGTGAGGAACAAGTCAAGCAAACAAAATCTAAGTCAGGGAGAAAAAACACAAGTACAAGAGAACAGAATTTTTTTTGAGTTTAAGACTAAAGTCGTGCATAAGTATGGGTTTGTTTAGTTACAGAAATATTTAGTTTAAATTTTGTATGTGACTGTTAAAATTGTGTCCATTAATGTAGCCCACAATCTTTCCCTGACCTTAACTCTGTGTTGTAAGTGCCTGAACCCAACCATAAGAAACTTTAGTAACGTTGGCGATGTATCTAGATCTTGAACTACAACACTGGATATTTTCAAGGCAGAGATTGGATATTTTGGCATCAAGGTCATACCAAAAAAAGCTGTTCAGTGGCAACTGGACATACTTGAAGTTCTTGAAGACATTTCACCTTCCATTCAGAAGGCTTCATCAAGTTCTGACTGAAAAGCACACTTCGACAATCATATTGTACTTCATGTCCAAATTTTAAGTCCCTTGTTCTTGACTCTAAGGAAGACTTACAGAGGAAAACCTCAGCCTCTCCTGGCTAATAAAGTAAGCCCATTTGTGTGGTCCAGTTTTCTATTTACTATTCTCTGTTAGTTGTAGTAATACACTGCCCGTCCAAAAAAAAAGTCACCACCTGAATTTAACTAAGCAAATAGGTAAGAGCCTCACATTAGATAATTACTGCTGGAGGATTATGTTCCAGTTGGCAAGAATTATTTAATCTTAACTGATGCAGTGAGTATCTTCTCATTTCTTAAACAACCATGTCTGAAGATACATCTTGTGGTTGTGGAAAAGAAGTTAATCTGTTTCAGAAGGGTCAAATTATTGACATGCATCAAGCAGAGAAAACAACTCAGGAGAACTAAAATTGGGTAGGAAAACATCACCTTCGAGGAAGAAATCTTGAATGTTCATGATCAGCGATCATTGAAATGTTTGGTAAAATCAAATTGTAGAAAAACAACAGTTGAACTCACAGCTATGTTTAAAAGTGAAAGTAAGAGCATTACCATTTGCACAATGAGAAGGGAACTCAAGAGATTGGGACTAAACAGCTATGAAAACCTCTTGTCAGTGAGGCTAATTGGAAAAAAAGGCTTCAATTTGCTAGAGAGCAAAACGATTGGACTGTGAAGAACTGTAAGAAGGTCATGTGGTCTGATGAGTCCAGATTTACCCTGTTCCAGAGTGATGGGCACGTCAGAGGTGGGTGAAGGTGTACACACATCATGACTAGTGCCTACCGTACTGTGGGGGCAGTGCTATGATCTGGGGTTTCACAGTTTGTTGTGTGCCCAAAGAATGAGGTCAGCTGTCTCCCTGAATATACTGGATCACCAGGTTATTACATCAATGAATGTTTTCTTCCCTGATGGCACAGGCATATTCCAAGATGACAAATTGTTTAAAGAGTGGTTCAGGGAGCATGACACAATTGGCCACATCAGAGTCCAGACCTTAACCCCCTTGAGAATCTTTGGAATGTCCCACTGTCCCATCATCAATACTAGATCTTAATAAAAAATGTATGTAACACTAGACAAGAATGAATGTTCTGACATTGCGGAAGCTTATCGAGACGATGCCACAGTGAATTTGTGCTGTAATCAGAGCTAAAGGCGGTCCAACAAAATATTAGAGTGAGTGACTGTTTTTTTGGGACAGCAACAACAACAGGACATTTTATAGAAACGTTTCCCATTTTATTTACTCAGTTTATTAATTCAATTCATTTATAAAATAATTGAAATTTATCAGGAAATATAATTTTAGTCTTAAACTAGACAATTAAGTGACAAATTTCTTTTGGGTTACTAAAATCACATCTGTACAGATGTTTTAGCTGGTCGGTTTAGATGGTCTACATATCTGACAGATCAATAATCAAATGTATGTCTCTGGTTTCTATTGACTAATTAATGTTTTACATTTATAGAAAACTGACATGATGACTGTGTTTCATTATAATTTTAATCTATTTCACCTCTCAAATTAAGATATTACTAGTCAAAAATCCATTATAGATATCTTTATTGGACTTGCAACTAGTCAAAATGTAGTTGCAGATATCTTAAATCTATAAATCATGTGACTGACGTCACCAACATTGTTTAAGATATCTAATGAATTAATTGGCACAGTGACTGCTACTGCAAAAGAGCTACTCTTGCGTTCCTTTGCAATAGTTTTGCGTTATCTCTGGTTCTTAGCGACCTTGATAGTATAGCCCATATAATGCAGTAGACTGGAGTGGAGCTGGTGATTGTGACTGTAGTCGTATCTGTGCTCCAGTTGTTCTGCTTGTGATTGTCATTATGGTTAAAAACAATCACTCAGTAGAGATATAGTCAGAAAGGCAGTGAACAGACAGCTGGGATCGGCTCCAGCTATATGTTGTTCAATGTAGCTGCAGGTGATCTGCCACTCTGTGTAACTCTATGGAGTGGTTCATATATTATTCATACTGAGCAAATACAATAATAACAACTGAATCACAGAGATGGCTACAGTTATAATCATTTGTAATTGTAAATATCTTAAACTAGTTTTCCCATTCAAGTCAATGAGCCATTCTGACTAGTCACAATGGAATTACAGATATCTTTAATTGTAATTGTGACTAGTCAAAATGTAGTTGAGGTTACTTTCAATTACAGTTTTGACTAGTCAGAAATATGTTACAGATATCTGTAATGTGAATCCTTATATATTTTAAATCGGTTTGCCATAAATAGCATGCTGTTTACCTCAAAGCATACTATGTCTAATGTAGCTCTCTCCACGACACAGACACAGGTTGGTTCTTTGAAACAGGCGTTTATTGCTTGGCTATTAATGTGTATTTGTGAACAGTACGCAGTGCATTCGTAATTTACACAGCACCTAGCATGTACACGAAAAAAAAAACATTAAACAAAGTACATAAACAAATACCTGGTTGGCTGCTTGTCATGAAAAGTGTCATAAATCCTTGAGTCTCTTTGACTGTCTGGATTTGGCTTCAGACACAGACTGCTTCACCTTTGACTACAATATAAAGCAGAGCCTTGTAGGAGTCATCTGCTCACCCACAGTCCACAGTTCCTTGATTTGCTCCAGCTAAATCTCGAAGCAGAGTCTTGCGAGACACGCTGTTTCACATCTTAATTTGTTCTGTTTATGTAACCATTTGAAACACAAGCAAACAATCTGCACCGTAAACTCGTAACACTATAAACACAGAATGCAGAAGCACTTACATCTAAGTTCAGTTACTTTTTATTAATGAAAAATTGTTATTTTTATTATGATTCTTTTTAAATAAACAATATAATGGTATCAAATTTTTCAGGTTTAACTCTCAAGTTTCCAAGTGATAAACCTAGAAACTAGTGGAGGCAACAACGAGTTGTAGGCCCCTCTCGTAACACCCTCTTTGTTACACTATCTACATTGTGAATACTGTATGTATTGTAAATAACTTGACTGAACACAAATGTATTTAGTAAAATGCACCATATAAACAAAATATACTCTGAAATACTGTGAATACTGGATCTCTAAGTCTTCTAAAATGCCAGTATATTCAATTTGCAAGTGAATTCAGAGTGGTTGTGATAACAGTTCCTAACACTTTCAAGTAAGAAAGTGAGTGGTTTCTTCTTTTTGCATGCAGCTCGCCCACAGGCAGTTCTATTTCCAAGGTAAGTATAACCAGGTGATACATATTCATGAGCACATGTTTGTGTCTTTATGTTGTTCCGCATTAAGGGCGCTGACATGCTGTCAGAAGAGCTGCACTGTCATAATGTAAAGCAACATCACACTTTGACAGCTTTAATCCCAGGGTTCAATAGTTGTACCTCACTGACAGTGAAAGTGGTGACTTCTTCAAACACTGGACCTTTTTGCTGCTCTTTATCAACTGTCAAGTAAGCCATACCTTACCCTCTAATCTTTATACAAATATCTAGCCTCATATCCCTATAAATTGCATGCCCTCACCACCAGGACTCTAGTTTCAATAACAGAAATGCTGTTAAATGATGTTATTACAATGCACATCAGTCTCAGTGGTCTTCCATTATAAATGGAAAAGTCTCAGGATCACACATTCTACAGACTCTAAACTGTTTTAGAATGTAACTAAGCATATCTACTTACAATTTTGGGTAGGACATTACAGCTTGGTAATAATAGGGTAATAATTGGGTAGAATATTTTGGAAATAACAAGTTAATTGTGGGGTATTATCAAGGTAATAACATGATAATAAGTAATACCCTGGTAAGAACCAGCTAAAACATTGGTTACGTATTGTACCGCCAGCTTCTTTGAATTGAACGCAGCCCCCAAAGGTTTTCGCTTGATGGAATCTCTCCTCCCTTCTTGCGGCTAAGCAGAAGCTAAAAAGAAAATTTTCAACTCCCACCTGAAGTGGGCCTTTTCATCTGTTCCAACTAAGTACCCTCTATCATGTCCGAATAAAACAACATACTGCAGTGGTTCAGGCAGGCCCTTTCATTAAAAGCAGCCTTTCCCTAAGCCAGTTCAGGGACCAGTGTTGTCGACCAGTGTAAAAAAGAGTTGTTGACAACGTGTTGCTTGGGCTTCTTGGATTGTGCAGTGCATCGAAATTTACAGGAAGCCCACACATACAAATCAGTAGGCTATTTAATCTTTGACTCTTACCCTCTCGGACTGTTTTTAGGTTTGACAGAGAGTTGGAAAATCTGTCTTCTTAACAGGTTAGCACTGAGTTTCAGTTAGTTAAGCTTAGCTTATTTGAATTTATCACAGCTACCAGTAGGGCTCCTCCACATTTAAGAACATTTATTATACTAATGTTGGCAATCCAAATACCTCAGTTTGATGTTGCATAGTTCATTGATAACTGATAATAGTTATATTATTTTTTATTTTCTTTAAACTATAGAATTTCCAATATTTTTTCTCTTTCCACTTCCAAGAAACTGGTGTCTTTTTATGTGAATTCTTATGTCAATAGTTGTAATAAGCATTTCACTGCACATCATAGTGTGTCTTGTTGTGTGTGTGACAAATAAAAATTGAATGTGATATATTTTCTTGTTTAGCTGCTAAATGCCTGCTGTTTGTTGCTGGGCAGGTAATAATATAGACAGTGACTATATTGGAGCTTTCTCACTTGCAAGTGCCTAGTGTAGCTTGAAATAAGGTTGATGCAACCAATGAGAACAAGCTGTGGCCTGTAAAATCAAAACAATGAGCTAAAAGTCACAAAAAAGCTCTATAGAGATCAGGGGATCTGCAGGATTGGTATACCTGTAGGTTCACCTTTACATAGAGTTAACAAATCTATTAGTAATATAAACATCTTAACGATGCCGCTTCAAGTAAGGGCGCTGAATCCCCAAAACCCTACCTATCCCAAAGTCTCACCACTAGCCAACTCTGTATAAATGATAGACATGACATGAAAGATTTTCATCCAGCTTAGCAGCTTGGCAGTAGGACAAGCGAACCTGAAAAAGCGGGATGTGAAATGCATTCTCCACATAAGCCCTGTTGGGAGGCAAGACTAGAAACTTTTGCCAGCACTCTACAGACACCGGTTTTGCAGAAGTAAACAAACATTTCATGATAAATCCCTTCTTTCCATTTACCATCTCAATATTAAGTTTGAAACTTCAATCGGAGCACTGTAAAACTACTGGCACAGAGCACCTTGGCTGTACTAATATTTAAGAAATATTTAAATTGTTTCTGAATAGAGGCATATTTATAGGCATACATAGTTTATGATAATTACATTTAATATCCCCTAACAAACACATCAAAACATTCTTTAATGTCACCAGCAACTCATGAATGCTTACAGTGATAGGCCTGCATAACAGTACATTTCAAATACAGGCTTCATGTTTAATAAAGGAGAAACAGATTCCAAAAACGTTTTTTTTTAACACTGTAACAGTATGAATAAAGTTTTACTGTTTACGCCAATTACTATCAGTCAAATGTCAGATTAGTCAGTTTAGTCATTAAATGTACCTATAGAAAATGTGAAGCTATGTCAAACCGTGTTGGGGTATTGAGGCAGCATATTGTGAGGTCTGTTACTTGTTTACCTGTGGTGATACAGAAGTTACCGTGGGTTACCTGCATACTTGTTTTGTTAGGCTAAAATGTGACTTAAATCTTTCAAATCTACTGAAGAAGGGAAGAGATGTTTAAAAGTTATAGATTCATAGGAGCTCATTACCAGTTTTTCAGTGGTTGGGTGCAAGTTTTGCTAAATCACAAGCTGGTGACTTGCAAACTGTGGTAGAAGGCAGCACTATCCTCACAAAATAAAGCAAAATTCAACACGATGTGATGTCAAGTTCACATTCTCTGTAGCTGCTGTCATATGATCCCAAATGTGTGTGTTAATTGAACATTGTGCATGTTAGTTGATACCAACCAAGAAATATACAAAGAAATATACAAATTGTTTAATTTTTTAAAGCTCATAAAGACATAGTTACAATACATTCTTAAAACAACCAGTGTGTTACCTTAATATTGTTTAGAAACAATAAATAAAATGAATTATCTCTTTTCAAAGGGTCTTTTGGTTCTAAAAGAACTGTGTACATGACTTTAGCTTTGAACTCTTTTTTTCTTTTCTTTTTTTGCAATTAAAACATTTATGACTCCAAAATGTGTATTACTTTACAATTCACATGAAGAATTTCACAACGTGTTCCACCTCATCACAGGTCAGTTACTTTCAGTTACTTAAACTATAGCATTTCCAGATACTACACTTTGGTAGAACTGCAGTGTAAAACTAATTATCAGAAAACACAGGTGGGGCTCAGTCACATTGCTGTCACACAGCAGCGTGGTCCTTGATTTGATGATGGACAAGATTTAAATTAACACGCATTTTTCACAATGCTGTAATGTTACTGGAAACTCAAAATTTCAAAACACATCGCATGTCAATTCTGAAATTCTGAAGTGGTAGATGCTGCTATGTTTTTCATTCTTAATGCTGATTGAACTTTTAACGTAGTTTGATTCATCTTTATCAAATAGTGTAAGTGCTCTCAAGATCAATGGCAGTGTATTATCAAAGGGAATAAATGAATCAACAGTCAAGTATGGCAGTGCATAAAAATTTAAATATGCATTCTGGCAGCACTTGAAACCATGGCAGTTAATTAAACTACTGACATGACTGAAATTATTTTATTTCTGTTAGAGACACATGGCGGGGCCTGTTTACCTCTACTGTGCCCCCTCACAAATTTCACAAGTTTAGTGTTTTCTGACATCCTGTGTGTTCAGTCCAATTTTTTTTATCATGTAAACATTTCTTGTTTTTTTTGGAAGTTTTATTTATTTTGCCCCTTAGTTTTATTCATCTGTTTCTGACAACTGTTTTCTGAAGTCGTTAGTTTTGGCACCTCTGGCTCATCATATACAGAATGTAAAGTTCACTTCTGTTCCACCACACAATACATTTTTGACTTATGTTGTGAGTCTTTCAAAAAAAGTACATATTCATAGATAAATTAGTATTTAGTAATTGTTAGTAACACTTGAGCATCTCACTCACTTTTTTCTGATGTATTCCATACATCAGGGCAGAGTACCATGCTAAAAATCTTGTAAATTTCTGCTAACCAATACAGTAGCAGATACTTAATTATTTAACCATGAGGTGGGCTCTCTGAATAAACACAAGTGACACAAATGTACAAATAACAATGGATTTGATGGTCTGGGAAACTGTGCTTGGCATGTAGATTCATTTTAATAAATCTCTCAATGCATATGCAAACACTCTTAATGAGATGTGTATTACATAAATTTAGTCACTGTTAGGTCATAGTGTCAGCTACTGTATGTTTGTCTTTTCATTAAGTTATTTAATAATTAGAATGAAAGCTGAGACCAATAACCACAATGCATTTAGAAGCAGTGGAGAAATTTGTTTAAATACAGAATATATGTGTACAAAGCAATCACAACAGCAATGAAATCAGAAAGTTCTGAGGGAAGTGTGTTTGAATAGTGCAATTAACAAGACCAATTCATTTGTAATGTTCAGAAAATCCTTAATGTCTGCCTGTTAAGAGCAACGTGGGCACGTGGGTAGTCCAGTGTAGTGTTGTACAAATTACCTTGTTGCAAATGTTTTCCCAGAGGACGGCTGCTCAGAAAGTTGCTGTCCTTTTAATACAGAACAGTGTGACTGAAATAAAAACCAATTCAGTTAAAACCACATAATTCACATGCTAAGCACTACAGAAGTTGAGGTTAATTATGGCTACTAATATCTTTAGGTGTGTTACCTCACAATCATTACCACATTGTAAAATGTTGCCAAGAGATCAACTGGCGTTGAGCATAATTATCTTAAGATAGATTAAACTGTTTGTCAGAACTGGATCATTTTGACATTTGTGTGCTCTCATTCACTTGTTCAAATGCATTTTTAATTTGAACATAAAAGAAAACCTGAGTAGAAAGAACACAAATTTGAAAGAAAAAAAAAGTTGTAACAACACAAAAGACTTCCTACATTTGGCAGAGATAAAAAAAAAGTTGATGCATCAGCAAAAAGTGCAAGAAACTGCAAAGGAAACTGGTTTAGTAAATTCAGACAGTGCACTCTCTCCTTATGTAATACCTTCAGGATACCTAATATTCACATAACAGTTGCGATTTGAGACATCGATAATTTTTTCTTTTTCTTCTGCCAACTTTCCAGAAAGTTCAGATGGACTGATGACACTAACTTGAGATGAGTCAGACTAAGAAACCTGTTATCTTCCGATACATTAAAGACACATTAAAGTTGTTACTGGAAAACATTAGGTTTCATTTACCAACCACTCTTAAGAAGATATTTCTTTTTAAAACCCCCTCACACAGTTTTTACAATGTCGTATTATTTGGGATTTGTTCTTAGATAAGAACAAAATCTATTCACACTAAAATGCACTCTTAATCACACTTGAGTGTCAACATATTTGTTTAAAATAACTGGTTAGTGCATTTTTGTCAATTCTACAGTTGTATTTCTATTATTTTACAAAGCATTATGGTCTTTTGAAATTGCTAAGCACAGACACAACAGTTCACATCACACATTTCCCCCTGAACAACTAGAACACGCTTTCAACAAGGACAACAGGATTCATCAACATAAGAACACGTCATTAATCTGAGATAAACTTTTCTTAGGGCTTGTATTAAAAACAAATTTAAGAATAAGACAGTATCACCAAGATATTGATGAGAGGAGTCCAGTGCTACCAGTGGTGTTCTAGGTAAGGGTACTTTTGTCCTGACTGGAATATCATGGCAAAATGTATGTTTTTTTTTAAGCTAATATTCATTTTCTTCAGAGAAGAACACCTACGACTTTGATGATCCTCTGATTTGATCTTCCTCTAACATCACCATGGGTTTTGCTTTTAAGTGCAATGTCTTTATTCCTGGGAGAGTGATTACCATGAAATGTGGTACAGACAATCACATTCGCTGCAGAATGAGCTTAAATCACTTTGGTGATTCAGAGTTTTGCTTATCTACCGCCACCATTAGCACAAGGTTTGAATTTTGTCATTATTTTGGGCGATGACCAAACAGCAGTAATTACCATCAGCCTCAGCTTTACTTACTGAAACACGTTAACTTGAACATGTTAGCATACTGGCGTTGGTATTTAGCTCAAAGCACCACTATATGCAGCCTGACAGAGCTGTTAAAATGGCTGTGTGCACTTGGTCTCGTTGAATCTTCAACATTTTTATCAATATAAAGTCACTAAGATTAACAGATTCAAAACAAGTTTGTTGTATGTATTATTACAAAAAAAAATTTACTGATTATATGTGAGACATGGCTGATAGAAAACATTCTTTACTTTTTCCCTTTGGTAGATAATAGGCCTAAAAACCTTTTAACCATGGTGATTCTCTGCTTAATGATTATTTCAAATGAACATACATTAAAAATAGAAACCTGTTAAATGAGCCCACAGCATGGACACATGCAAAATGTATGTTATCAATTTTCCTCAGAGTCAAATACAAAAATTGGCTTTCTTTTATCAGAGCTGGCCATCTCAGGAGCAGCAGTATGAAGATTAACAGCCGATGACAGTTGACAAAGCTGAAAAAGACTCAAGAGGATTAGTGTCAGTTAGTAGTTTAAAAACAGCTTAGTTTCTATGTTTTAGTTTGGAGCGGTACTGAACATTCAAATTGCTGCATAAAGAAAACAAAAAACAAAAAGTAGTGCTCTAATGATGCCCCAAAGTCTGAATGCTGACCTTTTGCGGACCTTGTCTTCTCAGACTTACTGTCCAAGGCCTTAAAAATAAGGATCAGGACTAAATATATAGTACAACAGCACTCTTATATTTTGTCCTGAAATGTCTGATTATGATGCAGCATTCCCACTGTCTGTGTGATAATCGCTCTGGTGCTTTTCAGCAGTAGACAGACCAGTAGATAAGATTGAAGAAAATGTATGAACCAGGGAAAATCATCCGGGAGTACTTGTCAATGGCGTGTGTGTTCTGGATTATGTTGAGGGCACGCAGGCTCTTCTTCTTCTTGGTGGTGGTGGACTCACTGCTTACTGACAGATGGACTACCATGTGTTCGGGTTTCTCTGGAACCTCATGCATCTCTTCCTGCTCCTCTTCAGGAACCATGGGCTCCTCAGTGTAGCCTGCCAGGCTGTTGGTGTCAGCCTCACTGTAGGTACCATCCAACATGGTCATGGTTCGGGTCTGGGAGATGCCGCATGTGCAGGGTAGTGACTGAAATATAAGAAATACACAATACATTATTACTGTATTGTATTGAGTCCATGCTAATGTTCTTGCTTAATTTTCGTCTTCTTCTTCTTTTCCTTTTGGCTGTTCCCTTTCAGGGGACACCACAGCAAATCATCTGCTTCCATTTAACTCTATCCTCTGCGTCCTCTTCTCTCACACCAACTAACTTCATGAATTCTCTCACTACATCCATAAATCTCCTATTTGGTCTTCCTCTAGACCTCCTGCCCAAAAAAGCTCTAAAAAGGACTATAAAGCTCACTTTCCAGCCTTGCTAATATGAAGTGCAGCGTTGTGTACTTGTGTACAGTTATTGTTATTACTTCAAATCCATTGCTAAGTAAACTCTGTTCCAGCAATAGTATATTAGATGGACAGTTTTGGATATTCATTTGGAACAGGTCAGAGTTTGGCATTAAAGATTTTTAGGGAAGTGAACAGCACCAGCACCAGAAACAGGCTCTCTTGGCCTGTAATGGCCAGCCTAATGGCTTTCTTTACCCCAACCTTTGCTAGGATGCTTGAGAAGATCCTCTGGCGTTAAACCTCACTACCAGGTGGTTATCCATTGACAGCTCTGCTCTTTTCTTTACCCAAGTGTCCAGGTCACATGGATCTTATATGACCACTTAGTCATCAATCTTAGGCCTTGAGTGCTCTAGTATATTTACTTGTAAACAACCCAAGAGCGATGCTTGAATGGGGTATTTATTATAGCTAATCAGATACTAGTTTATTAAGTAAGAATATGTAGCATACTTAAGCATCTACTAACTAGTTCAACAACTATTGAACTTCTTCTTGTAGAGATGAGCTGAATCTAAAACTTTGTAGTAAACTGTTTGTTACAAGCACTGATTTCTCTTGCTGGTCTTTGTTTTCTTGCTTGCATGCAGACAGCCTGACAGATGCTGTTGTAACTGAAATTGCACAAAGTCAGTGAGAGTGTGTGAAGCTTTAGGAGTCTGGAGTCTCTGAACTGCTCAAGGGACTGATTTGATTCATATAAAGGGAAAATGATGCTTCTTTTTATTAATGTTGCATGACAGTGTGGAGTTTTTCCTTACAGCACCAAACAGCATGCATTATAACAAACCTGAGATCGGGCCCTCTCTCTCATCTTGCGCTCACGGCGATCCTGCACTGTGGACAGGTAGTTGACGGCGGCATACTCTAGCACTGACAAGAAGACAAAGACAAAGCTGACCCAGAGGTAAATGTCTACAGCCTTGATGTAGGACACCCGGGGCATGGATGCGTTCACACCGGTGATGATGGTGGACATGGTCAGCACTGTGGTGATACCTGGACACAAGAGTTAGGGTTAGTGTTATAGTATGAAAATGTGTTTGGCTCTGATATTGTCTGTATTTTTTCCCTCAGTCAAGCAGACCCAGTGTTGGGTAGTTAAACCACAGGAGGTAAAAGCAATAACACAATCACTATTAAATCATGATGCAATGTGGTCCAACAGCAATGCAATAAACAGTAGCCTATAAAGCTTCCAGTCAGCATGGCTTCAAACATTTGCAGATGAGCTGTCAGTGGTGGAAGATGCACTCAGCGCTTTACTCTGTGTACATGAGGTAAAAGTATTACTAGTGTTCTATAAAGTGTAGAAGAACTGTTAAAAGTCATTCATGTAAAACTTTACAACAAAAGTAAGTATCTGCATCAAAGTATGGTTCAAGTGTCAAAACTAAACATACTATAACTTTTATAACTTGATAATTATTGATGTATTCAAGTGGTCATCAAGTTAACTACTGGTTTCTATTATGTCATCATATAACATCAAACTGAGCAGTTGGAGTTACCTCTCTCATACTGCAGGAATACATTTCACTTAAACACAACAAAAAAAGTTTCTGTCTTTGGCAATTAATGTTAATTGGCTATATAAATTACATTATTTGAATTAATCATCAAATATAAGAATATACACAATGTTAACTACAGCTAGTGCTTTTTAGCCTAAACAAACTTATTAACTAGGTTAAAAAATTATTATTGCATTTGCATGTTGTGTGCTTGTTGTAAAGTACAGACAACACAGAGCCCCATCAGATACTGAAAGTGGTGGATTTGGTTTAAGCATATCACAAACTATCTGGAGCAGAGCAACAGTGGCTGACACAAGGAAAACTGGTTGCTGAAGATTCAGAGGCAAAAAGAGGCTGCTAAATGTGCATGAGTCGTCGCTACTGCACAGCAGAACCAGTGGATGAGGTGGAGAAGTGCAGAAAAGATTAAACTTATCTGCAGGAAAATGTGGAACATGGAAGTAGGTAGGATTAGATTCATGCTAGAAGCAATTTATGACGTTTCTCCAAACGTTGAGTGGATTGATAGGCAAAGGCTTGATATGTCCTTTGTGTTCAGGGATCTTTTCACTTCTGCACATACACTGCAGCAGCCATTGAAAGCAACGGCTTAGAGGTAAACTCAGTGGATGAGAAAAGGACACAATGCGGGATTTTGATTGCTTGTTAAGGTGAAAAAGTCAGGAAGTAAGCATGCTCCTTTGAACAAACATGATTTGGTGGAATACCAAAGACGGAGATTGTTAAAGTTTGGTTATGATGCTCAGTCACACTTGCTGAAGCTACGGGTCAAATTTAAAGACCAATGAAAGTAATATGATGGAGCATGATGAACACGGACCAATATTAAACACAAATAGTTACAAAATGAGCTCATTATCTACAAAGCCATTAGTTACATCTTAGAAACACTTCATCAGTGGGAATGCTGATCAAAATTAATTAATACTGTTGTTTTAATTGTAGTTTATAATGATCAAAACCTTTACACTTACACAGTAAGTTAACATATACTGTAAGCTACTACAGTATAACCAGGTTACTCACAGAAATCAGGTTGGATAATAGCATGTTTGTAAATAATGTGTTTAAAATCTATTTATACACAGAGTTCTCCTCCACAGATTACATTGTGTGTGTGTGTCTGTGTGTGTGTGTGTGTGTGAGAGAGAGAGAGAGAGAGAGAGAGGGTGCTGCAGATGTGATGATGGACTAGAGTAAGAAGAACACAATTTCTTACAGTGCAAATGCAGTTTCACTAATTATTGATATGGCTTACTTGAAGAAAGGTGGTATAGCTTCATGTACTTTGAATTAAATAATTAAATATTTGACATAAATATATACATATATATTATTATATTATAATATGCATCTTTTACATTCACATTTAGTCATTGCCAGATACTTTCAACCAGAGTGACTACAAGTGAGGAACAAGGCAGGCAAAAAAAAATAAGACTAAAAGATTTAATAATCTGTCCTTTCAGCTCATTCTGCAATCTCTTCCCTGCACACAGAATTATTAGTTAACTGCTGAATAAAACAAAATCATTTGTCTGCACTTAAGACATAAAATGGTTTTGTAAAAATGTCCCACCCCAACAACTGAATTTAATAAGAGCAATGAAATGAGCCATGAGAGGATCTCAGCAAGGGGGAAAGAGGCGGCCGCATGACAAGTACTGCAAGAGCCTCAATACAGAAAATAATTCAAAAGAAAAAGAAGAGTGGAAGAGCATGGAGGGTTTGTGTGTCTCCTATTGGTGGAGCATGTCACAGACAGCTTTCATCATTTCGCACAGACATATTTTCCTTAGGCACGCACAGTATCTTCAAAAGACATTTGACATGAGTGTTTTTTTTTTACCTAGGGAAACTCTGGCCGGTACAGCCCGGCGGTCGATCCAGAACGACACCCATGAAAGCATCACCATGAGCGTGGCAGGGAAGTACGTCTGCAGCAGGAAGAAGAAGATGTGGCGTCGCAATGTGAAGTTGATGTAGAGACGATTGTACCATCCTGCAAATGCAGCAAGAGAGCAGCTCACATGTGGTGGAATGCTCCAGGATACAGACATGTAGAGACTGGTAGAAACATGAGGGCTCATTTTTGTACACAGTAGTGTAATATGTCTTCACTTTTAGTATATATGTAATGACAAATGCAAATAAAACATCATGTGTGTAATTAACTGAGCATCCCACGGAGGATCTTTACTCACTATTATTCCAGTATGAAATGACTGTAGTCTTGAATGTGTCAGTGGGTTTATTCAAGTGTGTATCTATGTAGTGACTGAACTGATAATGAAATTAAAATACATATATACATACTGCACATACATATATGTATATGAATATATATTTACTAATTGTCAAATTAGATGTTAGTAATAAGTATGCTTTATTATGGCCTTTCAGCAGTTCTAAACATTTCTAATTCATGTAATTTTTGCAACATAAATTAGCCTATTACTACATGAATATTGCAAGGTATAAAATAATAATGAAGTATTTTTTTTGTTTAACTAGATGTTTATAAAGCATTGGATTTGCATAAAATGTTGCTAGATACTATGTGATGCTGTATACTAAAAACACATTTAGTTGAGATATTGGCTGAAAAGACAACTCTATAATTCATCAAGTAAAATGAAGGTTAATTGTGAGGAAAAACCTGTCTAGTATTTGTTTAGTAGTTTTAACTACTCTTGAAATAATAGGAAATCCTGACAATATTACTACTGTGAGCCTCTTAATGAGAATTTTACTGGTTGCTGCACAGCAGACCTGCTGTGAACCATTACAAGTCAAGAAAATACAAATTTCAGCAAGACAGAAACAGAAATGTAAAATCATGTGAAAACAGGATGTGCTCCTTCTTGCCATGTGTGGTAGTGTCGCTAAGTTACAAATCACATTTTCTCACATGTTTTAACATCTCTCTCTTCACTGCAGAACATCTTTCTAGTATTTATTTGTGTGGCTGTTGTATTTTAGTGCTTACAGTGCTTCACTCTTATACATCAGATACTATATATATAATGCTTATATGCACAGTATACAATTATACACAAATTCATCATCACATTTTTACTTGACTTCCTTGCATATTCTTTGTTGCATTCATTTTGAAGGTGCTTGCATCACTAATGCTACAACTAGATGTGAGCATTAAAGACCGGATAAGGTAAAATTACTAATTTAGTACTAAACACAAGCATGTTTCAAAATGTATGTACTACTGTAAGTAGTACTGAACTGTGCAGACAGACTGTTGCCCAGTTTTTTGTCATTAGGCTAGAAACGATGTAATGAAGCCACTGAATTAAGTGAGCCCAGAACTTCCAAAAACTAATTCAAACAAATTCAAAAATTCTGATTTCAACACACAATACACACATACAACCCGATTGGAACTGTGGAACATTGAAATGAAGCCTTTTTGAACAGTATTAAGTACAGGAGTTTTTTGAAAAACAAGGTAATTTTGTTCTTTTGCAATATAAAGTTTTGTAGCTGCCCTTACAAAACACTATTTCCCATGAGCCCTAAGTGTTTGTGGGCTACACATAATGGCTGGACAGAAAAGGTAAGTCCATGCCACAGGACAAAGAAGATGGAACACTGCAGATGTCTTCAGACCACAGAAGGTTACAGTTAAAAAACTGAAATAACCACTTTAGATGAGAGCATTGGTGAGAACACCATGACACAACATACTGCTCTTTCATCACAACTTTGAAAATCTATTTTAAACACTTTTAACACAATTACACAATTAATCATGCAAATTTGAGTGGGCTGTTAATAACATATTTTCCTGTGGTAAATGGTCTGCACTTATATGGCGCTTTTCTACCTAACTGGTACTCAAAGCGCTTTACACTGCGTGGTGTGACAATCTCAGAACACATATATTACTGCTTTACCACAACTTTAATTGATATGTGGCCTTAGTATGAAATAAATCATCTTGTCTGTGGTTTCTATTAAACTAATTCCAAACCCCTCTGCAAAAACTCTCCAGCTGCTTGTCATCATCATGAAGTAATGAAAAACTGCACACAAATAGTGTATTTGTGTCACTTTACCTTAGGGGTCACAAAAATGACAAGTAACGGTCAGATAACCATTAAATAACAGGATATACCTTTTATAGTGTGTAACTTTGAATATTGAGGCACAAAGACAGTGACCATGAAAACAGAACTAGTAATGTGTGACGGTCTAGCATCAGACTTGGTGTTTATTAGGGGCGCTCTGCTGTTATTCCGTTCTACATGATACTACATATTACCTACTGATTCATTAATACAATAATTATCTCCCAGTCTGTTCTCTAATAACTCATCATTATCACCTATATATTCAGAGTAACTTAGGAATTAATTATCATATTTTTTCCTCACTTTTCCTCAATAACAAGTAACATTTCTGTTCTCTGTACTGTGTTCACCAATTTCCTCTGGTTTTCTTTCATTTAACTGGCATAAAGTCACTTCACAGCCACCAGTGGAGCTAAAAATACCAAGTTTGTCCTGATGGTCATGCTTGAGGAAAGGTCATTAAAATCTAAAAGTGTCATGGCCTGCCCCTGTTTTCAGCTGGCAACATCAGCCTATATATTATGTTCACTGACTGTAGGCCAATCCTCGTAGGCAGAAACAACAGACATGATTCATTTGGACAGAATAATTGCCATTTGTATCATGATGTTGTACACAGGAGTAATGTACATCAATTATAACATATTTATGTGTGTGTATGTGTGTGTACCTGTGCTGCTGTAGAAGGCCAAGCGAGATGTGGTATGGAACTTTTGAATGAGGAACTGTGATAAAGAGATGCGGTCATCAGTGCTGAGAGACTCATCACCGCTCTTCCAATACAGCATGAGGTCTTCATCTGTGTAGGCGTCTGCAACACATCACAAAATCCAGTCAAAGTTCATGACTTCTGATGGCCAAACGCATAGCAACAGCTTGCGGAAGAAGTACACAATGTACACTGTGAAAGTAGAAAAGGAAGAAGCAGGTAGAATATTTTTTTCTTTAATGATATTGGCAAATGTCAGTTCTGACATGAACACACAAAACCACAGTGCTTTGGAAAATTGCTTTTAAACTTTACATCTATAAAGGTTACATCTAGAATTGGACACATTATATCTAAAATTATTGTAGAAAACTCTGTATCAGAGGGGGGACATCTGACCTCAAGCAGATTGGGTTTGGATAGAAATTTAGAAATCACGTTTGGGTAGGGTTTGAGCACATAGGTCAAACTTTAGTCTGAACCGGTGTAATTGCACTTGTCGTCTAAATATTCCACTGGTAAATATTATGAAGTGAAAAGCAGAGCACATGAATCTGTGCTTCTTCTTTAGTTTAATTAAGTCTAAGTGCTAAAACACTGCATAAATTCAACTGCACTCGGTTTGGGTCAGGTTCAGCCACTACATTCTCAGGAGAAAGATTACAGAGGTTTTTGTTTTGGATTCTTTTAGAAACATTTTGCTTTGTAATTAGGGATTACTTAGTAGACTGATGGTCCAAAATGGCAATGTATCCTTTTAAAATTATTCAGATATTTCATCTTTTAGTGATATTTATGACAATCTAATTATTTTGTTTTTATAGTGATATGTAATTGATATTTGTATCAGCCAGTAATCAGACAAGAGTGGCTTAAAACTTTTACTGACTCATGGACACAAATCAATATGTGTTTATCAAGATTAATAAATAAGATCATGAAAACCGTTGTGCCTATTTTTTTTTTAGAAAGTGATCAATATCACAAACAAACAAGATGAAACAAACTTGTTTCTGCACTTTCTGCAGCCATCTCTCCTCACCTCCCCCTGCTTAAGAATCCCATTAAGCTTTCTGCCTGGCCCCCTACTGTGAGCAGTTCTTTACCTTAGGAGCTGAAGGAGGATTTCTGAATCACTTTTATCTCTACCCTCTGTAATCTGCTTGAAAGCAACCCCAAGTCACCAAATGTCTTCCTAGCTAAGTGTTGATGTTTTGAAGCTGCACACGTCACATTTGAACTTTAAAACAGTTGAGGGTGTACCTTTAATCTCAAATGTATGGGGACACTTGAACACTGAAACGGCTTCTACTGTGGGCTGGGTTTTTCCTGGGAATCTCTTTGATGTCTCAGAAATAAAGAATTGAAAAAGATGGAAACTGCAGGAGGATATTCGAGTGTTATTTTCCCTGGATATATACAACACCTTTAAATGTAGTGGGTGTTTTGAGTAGTGCGTGGGCAGTACACTGGGACAATGGTTAGCTGTGTGGCCTCATAGCAAGAAGAACGATAACAGCACCTAAATAAAAATGTAAAAATGATTAACACCTAAAGTTATGTGACTTAACCAAACAGCAGTAGGTCTCTCCAAACTCCACAGGCAGCAGGAATAATATCCACAAGCCAACAAGTTAATGAGTACTGAGTATACTGTGTGATTCTAGGACTCGAACAGCTCCTGTGAATCTGGTGAGCGCCATGAGTCCCTGAGCGGTTTTCTCTTCAGTATTCTTCAGCATATGGGCAGTGTCGACGTGTACAGAAGTGTGGAGAGTCAGCAGTCAGTGCACAGCTATAGAGCCCCAAGAGGAAAACTGTCAGACAGCACCTGCACTGCTTAAAGCAAACTAATTGTTGTTACATAGTACTCATTTGAGTTAGGGTTAGGGTTAGGGTTAGGAAATATTAAATGTATTATATGTTTAGTTGATATTGTACTTTGGTAGAAATGAATGATAATCACAACTACAAACTCATACTGGCAGCTGAATGTGATATTAATCTTCTAATATTAAGCTTAATTTATGCTTTGGGACTGACTTTACATCATACCTATGGCATAAGGTCTGCAGCTGCACAATAGTGACTGAAACCAAAATAACTCAGTATAGTACAACTCAACGAGTTACACAGACACACCAGCACACACATGCTCACACTGGTATAGACCACTTGTGTAGCCTACACAAGTCTACACTTTGGCATATGACAAGAGGAACCGGGAACTGAACCACTAAACCATAAGATGACTGCTCTACCTCTTGAGCCACAGCCACACCACTTAGTTTTAATATCCATAAACACGGTTAACTTTAATTCATTAACATATGTGATTTTAAGACTGTGAAACTACATATTTCATATTATTAGACACAATTATGCTGGCATGCAAAACTGTCATCTACAAGAAAAGCTGTTCAGCAGGTGGTTTGTTGTATCAAAGACCAAAAGGAGAGACAGTATTTATAAAAATATTGTGTAATAGTGTGTCAGACTATCAGGACTTCCTACATTAATGCATCATATGAGGAGACTGTGGCTCAGTTGCAATAGAGTAGTTGTCCATGAACAAGGGTAGTCAGACACAAGATAGTAGTGGCATCATGCAGCTGCAGCTGCAGCAATTTCTCATTGGGCTCAGTATACATTATTATATATAGTAGTATTTTAAGTATAGAAAAATAAATAACTGGTTTAAGACGTGACATGATAAGGTCTTCTTTGGCCACATGTTGCTCATTGCAGTGATCCTTGTTGTAATGTGATAATGGTCAGTATTTGGTTGTTAGTAGATTTAAGGTTTGTAGAGTTTCCTCTACAAACCTCTGGTATTCTCACTTTAGGATTTCAGCACTGCCTCACTGCAGTGTTCCTTTTGTTTGTACTGTTCTTTTCTCTGCTCTCTCTCACCTTCTATTCAGCTGAGCTTTTGCTTTGTGTGGGGAGGTAATTGAGTAAGTGCTGCTGCCTCCAGGTTTTAATTCATTTGCTATTTTTGTAAGCATTTAGCTGGATTAACTGTGAAACTTCTACTGTGTTTTTTTAACAAAAGCATTTATGGACTTTTGCCTGGCCTCGCCTGCTTGGACGTAGCACTCCGTTGTACCATCACTGTACGTGATGGTAATTCAAGGCACATAACCACTTAATCTTCTTTTGTCCTTTCTTTTTTCGTGTGTGTGTGTTTGTGTGTTTGTATGGCTATCATTGTGGGACTAGCATGAAATTTTAACCCTTGGATTGAGCACATTTTTGAAAATAAGGACATTTCAGTCTGTCCTCACAATGAGAAGGGTGTTTAAAGAGTAGTAGAGCAGTATGTATGATAATTAAAAATTGAAACAGGGTAGATTAGCATGGCCTACACGACAATAGGGGGCTATGGAATGAATTATGTCAATGAGTGTCCGGTGTGTGTGTGTGTGTGTGTGTGTGTGTGTGTGTGTGTGTGTGTGTGTGCGTGTGTGTGTAAGAGAGAGAGTTTAGCTGTTGGGGCATACATACATTATTGGGTCTGGGTTCTTATGACAGTTAATTCCTACTTTAATTCCAATTCTTTAATTGAATAAAAATGTTCTTCTAATTTTGTCATGCACTAACCCGGCCTATGACAACTTTATGAATTTGAGTTACTCACAGCTCTCCAGCTCCAGTGAACAGGTCTGTGAGTCTAGAGGAAAGCGACTGAAGTCCATGTTACAGGCTGCCGTCACTGTTACTCTGTTCAACAAGGAAAAAACAACAACAGAGATACATGGTGTCACAGTCATGGTACTACATAGATTCACTGTTACTAAAGTCAGCCTATCGTTTCTGGTAGGCTAACTGGAAAAGACAGCCAGGGAAACACTAGACTCACTATGTTCTTTTAGGCTCAAACATACAAGCTATTTCCCATCAGTGAGGTATGGTGACGGGAGCATCATTACTTGGGACTGCTTTGTTGCCTCTGTAAGGGGAAAATGAACTCCTAAGTCTATCAAGGTATGCAACAGGATAATGCCAGGATGGCTGGGTGATACAGCTACACAATGGCCCTACACATCAAAAGATTTATCACAAAATGGCTTCAGAGACACAAAATTTGACTTTTGGAGTAGAATGACCCCAAGAGAGCCAGTTGTTAAAACTGTTTCACCTTTTTTACCATCATCTGTATGTTTGATGGGTATGTTCAATAAAGACCACAAATCACAGTTGCGCTTATAAATATTATGTTTATTAATATTTTTGACTTTGGTAAAGATCAAATCACATTTCATTACACATTTATGCAGAAAACCTGGAAACTGTTGAACGTTTCACAGGGTATTATTATAATTACATGCTGTGTTGCTGCTTTTCTTGAGTACATTAACATGAATAATTAAAATGATAGAACTAAAAAAACACCGTAGCTTGTGTAGCTGGCCTCCTCTGTGTGCTTCTCAAACTGCACTACACTTGCTGCTGGAGGTGAACCACTTCCCTTTCCATGCACTCATGGTTAGTTAAGCAACCTATGGTATTTATAAAGACCAAACACAACATACGATCTAGTAGAATCAGTACATTCAGTGAAAAACTTTCACATATCAGAACAGAAACACTTGGCTTTGCCTGCATTCTGCTTCTATAGCAGCCTCCTTAGTGCTGCTGTAGACTGGTCTACAAGACCTATTATGAACCACCTGATTGTTGCGGACTCACACCCACTAGCACAGGAGGTTGTGAATGGTCATTTGGAAGAAGCAATTCCAGGCTTATTTCTTGGTGTTTATGTGTGTACAGTACAGCAGCAATACCTGCGGTACAGACAGTACACTACCATAAAACTCAACAACACTTTGGAAACTGGATCAGTTTTATCCCAAGCAGGATCAGGCAGACCATCACTAACCACATCATTAGAAGATCAATATATTTTATTATATAGTGGTATCAATATATAATATATAATACATAGAAGAATATAGTTATCAATATATAATATATAATATATATTGATATTAGAGCTCAATATATATATAATATATACATATTATATATATGTTGAGCTCTAATATCAAACACTTCTAGGGAGTATTCAATTCAATTTAGTTTTATTTGTATAACGTCAAATCACAACAGAAGTCATCTCAAGGCACTTTACAGTGTTTAAGGCTTAAGACCTTACAGAGTATAATTGTATAAAAACATATATTGCCTCGCCAGAGATGTTATTTGTAGAAAAATCATCATTTCTGGAATATCTTACAATAGATTAAGCGTTCTGAGTTTTAAATAAACTAAATGAGAATAAACATGAATCTCATGGCTAAACAACACTACCACATAACTTGAAGCTAAATGGCTTATGAATAATGAAATAAAAGTGAAACTATACACATTATATGCACACACACATTTAAGCAATATTTAACTTTTGAGAATGACCCTAGCACTAGACTAAGAGCTCTTCAGTTATTAGTGGTAAGGAAATTACAATAAATAAATGTAAAATCTGACTTTTTTCCTATTCTATCTCAACTCTTACTGCTGTTATAAATTCTCTGACATAAATTTTTGCTCTACCACAAATTTTTGATTTTCTCTTACAGAGTCTTTCTTTTTTGACCTTTTCTGTATATGCTGTCTCAGCTAATACCAGACAGGGTTGCCTGTCATTTTCACTCGACTTTCCTCAACATCACACTGAATATAAAAATGTTTGAGTCTGTCTTACTATGCCAAGAAGCAGTAGAATTTAGGTGAAAAATGAACCTACCTTGAACTGACTTTAATTTCCTCCAAGGCCAGTGTTGCAGCTCCAACTGCTGAAGTGTTGATAAGGCAAATCAGTGGGTCAAGCTCTAATAACTAATGTCTGTCTAATGATGTTTTTGGAACATCTACACCTGTCTATTGCATCTTACATAATGTTTTTGCCTCATGTGTATCCCTCCACAGCTCCCTGGGAAAGTGACTCCTTTTACCAATATCTGTACTTACCTTAACATAAATGTATTTTCAGCAATTGAATCTGATGCATTTCATGTTTTGCTCTAACAGCTATAGATTTCTAACCCTGTATATTGCTACTGAGAACAATACCCTTATAAAATCACAAAAATGTATTTTTGCCACTTAATAAAATAACAGGATAAATCTGATAAAAGGTCTGTACAGTATACTGTAGAGCAGTGTGACATGAGCATTTAATTGATTGTTAACCCATCTGATGAATTCTGCTATTGGCTTTTGAATTCAGTCCAAATCCAATAGTGACACTGTGAAACCAGGACATTTTTTACCAATAACAGAGACCAGAAGGCTTTAAATAGAAATTAATCTGTGACCACCCACTGAGCACCAGGTCAACCTCATGCTGAAGTCTTTTTCAAGCATGATCAAAAACATGTGGTGTAAAACCACCTTCAGATAAGAATGATCTTAAACCCCACCAAAAAAATGACTTAACATGGTCTGAAAAGATCTACAGTTTGAGTCTTTAAGTATCTGGGTGAATACATTTGACATAATTGTATATCTACAGTAAATTATTCATATTATAAAAGAATAGGAGCAAATTACATGTAAGGGCTGATTTAAAATTGCACTTTCATGACGTTTGGGGTCTCACAAAAGACACATTGAATTAATGAATGGTTAAGCACACACAAATCTCAATAGAACTGTCTGTAATGCTTTTTTAAATGTAGAGGGAGAGGAAAAAGCTGGACAAGGTCATCAAGAAATCCAGCTCTGTTTTGGGCTGTACTCAGTGAGGGAGGTGGGGGATAGCAGCTTGAATTTCTTATTTATCTTACATCTTTGCTACTTTTAGCACTCTGCTGTTTACTTGTACTTTGCTGTTGCAACAATGCAATATTGCTTTGTGGGACACAACACTCAGCTTTACAGCTACGAATGCTGACATCTATACAAGGCTGTTTGTTGGTGGCTTTATGGGAAACATTTGCAATCTTTAAAGGAGCAGCTGCCTCTAGAGCAGAGGCACAAATGTTATTGAAGGGCTGTTGATATCATCAACATGTGATGCGCTAGACATACCTTGCTTCAACTTAGAACAGGTACTAGCGAACTCTGCTGCTGACTGGCTGTTAAATAGATGTTGGTGTTTAACTGTGATATTTTGAGGTACAGTGGTTGTATCGAGACAAGTGTCAAATATAACACATTTATGATCTGGGATGGAGTCCTTTAAATCAATGGAGTTTGGAGTCAATCCTAGAGTTAATATCAAATCAAGGGTGTGGCCCTGGTTATGAGTGTGGCCTATAATGTGTTGAACCAGGTTGAAAGATTAAGTTAGACTGATATAATCATTTGCTAGGGTATTTGCATAATTATCTATATGAAAGTTAAAGTCTCCAGCAATAATTACCTTATCATACCTAACAACAATGTCAGCAACATACTCAGAGAATTCTGATAAAAAGTTACTGTTTGTTTTCGGTGGGGCAGTAGATGACAGTACAACATACAGGAACAGAGCAGTGGATAAGAAACAACAGAGCTTCAAAGCTGTGAACCTGCTTAAGTGAAAGCAGTGAGCATTTGAATTGATTTTTATAGTCCACAGCAACACCACAACCTCGACCACTTAATCTAAGGGAGTTAAAATAAATAAAATTAGCGGTGCAAAGCTCTTGCAACTGGATATCCTGACCTATCCTCAGCCATTCATTTAAGAAAAAGAAGTTTACAATCTGTAAGAAGATAAGGTAATTTAAGAAAGATGCCTTGTTAGAGAGGGATCTGAAATTTAGAATGCCAAATCTTGTGGTAGGGACACTAATATTAATACTGGGGCTGATCAGAGGCTTAACAAGATTGGAATATTTTCTTTGTCCTTCTTTGTAGCCTTTTTACTGTCTGTTATTGATTGATTAATATTATTGA
Source organism: Anabas testudineus (assembly GCF_900324465.2). Classification (NCBI taxonomy): domain Eukaryota; kingdom Metazoa; phylum Chordata; class Actinopteri; order Anabantiformes; family Anabantidae; genus Anabas; species Anabas testudineus. The sequence goes on from NC_046621.1 coordinate 18,743,999, forward strand.
CACAGATTGGACCTTCGAGGGAGCTGGTGAAACGCCCCACTGATTACACCCCCCCCCCCCCCCGTCAGCATAGCAATGATAGGAAAAGACATGCAACTGGTAATGGAACCAAGTAAATAGTATAGATGAAAAAGAGAATAGGACCAAGAACTGAGCCCTGCGGCACACCAGGGAAGAGGCAGTGAGAGTTAGAAACCTGACCCTGCTAAGATACCTTGAAGGTACGTCCAGACAAGTAGGACAGGCCAGACTGTACCAGTGATGCCCACATCAAAAAGTGTATAAAGGAGGATCTGGTGGTGTCAAATGTGCAAAGGCTGCAAATAGATCAAGTAGAATTAAGACAGAAGACTGAGCAATAGCTTTTTATGGAGACCCACAAGGTTCTACAAGGTGGGAGCATATACATTTATATTTATATAGACAACTATATTAGTTGGCATCAGTTAACCTTCAAGCATAATTAAATGTATATAACTCATTTTATTGTATACTGTAAATTATCGGAGATAGGCCATAGAACAGCCTTCTTTCATCAGTGGAATGTTGACAAGATTAACTCCCCAAAAAGCCCCCAGTAGGGCTAAAATGCTGCTGAATGCTACCTCTTTACACCTCTTATCCTCTGTGTATCCTCCTCTAGTCTACCTAGACTTTGGAGCTGCGTACTCCTCCAACCAACCTGCTCAGTGTTTCTAGTTTCCACACACCCAAATCGTGATTGCTTTAACTGGCAGCAGCTACTTATGTGTGTGTGTGTGTGTGTGTGTGTGTGTGTGTGTGTGTGTGTGTGTGTGTACAACTACGATCATAGTTTGCACATAGAAGATTAAAAGATGTATGTCAACCCCTGTTAAGTGATTGTGATTTAGCAAACATCTCTGGAAACCAAATTGCACTGGACTACCTGATGTGTATAGACTCTCCCCTAGTGTTACAAACAATATCATGGTGAGCTGATAAATTACTAGGTGCTTTTATAGGTGGGCAAACATTTGTTGACTCCAGATAAAATTACCACTCTACAAGCAAAAGGTCTCTGTACTTGATCTGTGCCAGCATGAAAACAGAACCCCTCGTCTGAAGTAAACATTATTTTGTGCCAGCATTGGTTTTTACATGGAAGAATTTCAGTGACAGAGGGATTTCAAAGACGAGTATTCAGTGTTTTTTTGTGATTCTTGAAAAAGCAAATAAAGTAGTACTTGTACAGTGACACTGTCCAAAAAACGTTCTGCTTACAGGCAGCGTGACTGACCTCATCATTCATCAGAAAAAATTAATAAGGCCTCGTCATAAAAGCTTTGACGATACATACGAGACATTTTTTCGGGCTAATGCCTATTTAATACAATGTAGAATCTAGTATATGGTAGACTGCTTATTGTATTGCAAGCTATGTGTTTGAAATACTCTCTACTAGTATATGTATGTTTTCATGCATTTCTATCAGTTAAGAGAAGCATCAGCAAATTCTTGACTACATTTGAGGTTTGAAAGCCATGTAAGTGAACATAATGTTTGTCCTTTTGTCAAATAAACAGTATAGCAAATTTAAGTACAGAATTACCGTGAAATAAATATAGATCAAAAGTTATCTGGTGCTAAAAAACAGTGACGTTTGGGATAAAAAAAATATGGAGGATTCCTAAACATACAAAAACATTCTCAACTTTAAAATCCTCTGAGTGTCCACTCTACTTAATATGTTTGCAACAAATTTAATCTAACTCAGCATTTTGTAGAGTTTAGTAAAATGGACACTAATCCAAAGTATTTTTCTTGAGAAATGTGAAATGAACCATTTTCATGGCTAAACCTTATGTTCCATTAGCTCAGAGGTATGACTTACTATGATATCCACTGAAATCGGGTCATTATTTAAGTCATTTGTTAGACATTTATCCCATTTATGACTGCTATGTAAAAGGTCTACAAGGTATTCAATCTCAAAGGTTTCTACAACACAGCACAGATCCTGGGGCAGATCGACACATTGATCTTAATGTTAAATACTAAAATCCTGAAAAGCTACAGACCTTAGACTGTAGAGAACGTGTCCATCAGGGAAGACACGCAGCATGATGTTGTCAGTGGTAGTGTCATGGATGAAGGACCTCTTTGAATGGACAAAAAACACATCAGGGACCCAGATCTTCTTCACCAAACGACCATCAAATGTCATGCTCTTGTTGGTGCTGCTGGTGAATGACAGGCGCTCATCCTTCCAGTAGTGCCTTAGGTACAGAGTCATGGTGAAATCCTAGGGGAATTACACAGTGTGTAAGAAAGACTGTATTTGAGACTGTCTTATAAATAATCTAGATCAATGTTTGACGATAATACACTGTCCATAATACTCAATCCACAATCCAAAACTGAACTTTAGTGTGTAACAGACCCAGCATCATGAGTGGGCCCAGGATGGCCAGGCCCACCCAATCAGAAATGTGGTCCTTCTATAACGGATCAGTATTATTATTGATGCTATGATCAGTTAGTTCTCTAGTTGTTCTTATTACTAACATACTACTTTCAGGTGTGTGCCGTCTGCCTTTTCTTGTGGTAGTATTACATTGTTACCCTTTCTTCCCACATCCTATAGACCCTGTGTAATTAGCTCAGATTACCTCAGAGTAAATAAACCTATGATCTGTTTTGGTACCATTTAGTGGCAAAGTTGGCAAAATTTCCCCATGAACACTCAAAATAGAAATCTATCCAAACGTAGCTTTCTGGTTCAAGTGTTCTCAGAAAATAACTTTTAAAATTGTCAGTTGTTATTATTGTTGCTTTGTAAATAAAATCATATTTTCTTATATTTTATTGTGCTCTTTTACTTGCTTGATTAAGAAAGTCAGAAAATAGACATTTTGATTTAGAATTTCTGGGCTCACCTGTGAAAATAAAATGTCTACATACAGTGCCAAGAAAAGACAAAATGTGAACCTTTTGGAATTTCATAGTTTTAAATATAATGTGCCTAAAATAGCACAAACAAAATCTGACCCTTCACGTCTTTCTTAAGAACAACCATTATAACCTCGTAGTGCTAGTGGAAAAAGTTGTGAACCCTTGGAATTAATTACTGGTTGACCCCCCAATCGGCTATGGCAGTAGCTGTAGCTGTGGATCAGACCTGCACATCGTTCAGGAGGATGTTTTTTCTTTTTTTTTTATGTGTAGGTGTAATTAGTGTGTTGTTCGCTTGATGGGTGACCTATATTTATTGTAATATGGTCCAGTTTGCATATATATCAACAGCTTCAGGAATGCACAGGTGAAAGAGGGGACAGAGGGAGACAGAGGGGGACAAAGAGAAGGAGACAAACTTCTAAAAATAGTACAACCAGCATCAACAATACACACACAAATAAGAACAAATAATATTAATATAATACATCAATTCATTTTTTTTATTATTATTGTTATAAATAAAATAATAATAACAAGACAACCAATATTAACATTAAAATGATAGTAATGACATTAACCATAGCAAGTACTTATAATGACAACAGAAATAATAGTAATAATGAGCAGAGCACAGTGCTCATTCAGGAGGAATATTAGCTCATTCTTCCAGGCAGAACTCCTTTAGTGCTGTCATATTCTTTGGACGCCTCGTGTGTGGCTCTTTTTAAGTTGTTCCAAAACAGCTCTCTTGGGTTAAGAGCTGGGCTCTTTGTGGTGTGCTGCCATAGACACCCTTATTTTAAGGTACCCTTTTACCCAGACTTTGAAGCACATCTAGTAACCCCGGATTATTTCCTTAAAAAATAGCAACAACCAACCAGGCTTTAGAGCGAGTGAAATAGAGAAAATAGCTGGGAACAATTAATGTATATTGTAAGACAGTACAGTAGCTTTCCCCTCAGTTCATTATAAGCATTCATTTATTTGCTTTTAGCATGGTTTCAAGCAACTGACAGAAAGAAAAATACATTTCCAACAAATTACTACTTTGTAATTTATACTTTATGCTACTGCGTAAGAAAATGTCTCATTTATCAACAATATGTGAGGAAATTTCACAGTAACTTTTGACAAGCTTTTGTGTGTTTGTGACTTTTTTATTAGAGTGAGCAAGGAGTGGATGTGACGTATGGTTCCTCTGCCTCAGTGCTCCTGTTACTATTTGTGCACATTTAGAATTCAACCTTTGCTTAAGGCAAACTACTGATGTATATCCAAACTGTACTGTCTGTCCAAAACCTTCCAGTTACGAGTGAACTCACAACTGTCTTCTTGGAGTATAATAATATCCTCCAGTCACAGCAGTCAGGCTTTAGACCTGTTCATAGCACAACAACTGTTGTTGTGGATGTTGTTTTTTTATCAGTTTCTTTATAAAATCAACTGATAAAACAAAAACACTGTGCTGCGCTCTATGTACATCTAAAGCTTTTGATTCTATTGTGAGTATTGATAAGCTGCTATGTGGGTTTTTATGTTTCTGGCTCAAATCATATCTCTCTAGTAGAGTTCAAACTTTCGTCTCACATCTAGTTCCTAGAGGATAATTAGGGTAATTAGGCCCGCATATATGGGGTACATATATGGGTATTTTTCATCTCACACCACCACGACAGAGACGTTCTCTACATGCTGCTTTCAAAGAACTGCAGATCTCCCTGTTTAATTTAAAGCTTGTTTTAAACTCCAACAATAAACATACATCATGCTCTATATAGTGATGTAATTCATACAGTCCAGGATTATGAATATATAGGCATTTGTTAAACAGCAGATCGTTGTACTAAACTCATTAAATATGTGGCTGGAAAAACAAAGAAATCACATTGTATTCCTTTACAAAAATAGAGGTTATTTCTTCTTAGAAAGCAGAAAAAAAAACATTATAAAATCCATCACACTGTCTACTTTGGATTAAGAAGAATTTATGTATGCTCATCCTGCTGCTACTACCCACAAACCACAGGACGCTGTCGACTACAGTACAACTTGATTCATTGCCGCAGACAGCTATCATACTTACCACTGTGAACTTCCCTTCCTACAGAGGTGATGTTATAAACAGTTATTCTGCTCAGTAACAAAAATTTTGTGTTAAGTTGTAAGGTTTTGAACTCACCTCAAGGTAGAAAACTCAAACTGGTAAAAAAAAAAACAAACCCTCAATTCCTCTTCCAAAAGATTAACCAAACACACATAAATCCAAACATATTTAGCATTCTGTCACAAACCTAGATATCAACTTTAATTAGCATTTTAGCAAGAGCGGCCAAACCTGCGCCTACATCTAACATAATACTGCCAGACTCCCTTCAGTATTGAACTCCAGTGCTGAATCACACATTTTTCTACTTTCTCATTTATAGACTATAACGTATTTGCAGGAAGAACCTGGTGTGGAACATCAACCAGCACGAATCCTGGCAATACAGCGACTGACTGGGAGATAAGAATAGATCTCAACAAACAAGTAAAATTCCCACAAATTGTTGCTCAGCACTGGCACTGGATTTATGGAGTTCTATAGTGTAGGGCAACAAAACAATTGGAGCTACTACAGCTCAGGAGAAGTAGGTTAACCTTTTTCATTCTGGGAATAAAGCTTGTGGCAAACATCACCAAACAAACGGAGTCAACCTCCACTGACTATGACTAAAACGCAGCAACCTCTGGAACAACTCACTCAGCAGAGTGGGGCATTTAAATGTATTCTTTCTTATGCCCACCTGACATAAGAAAGCTCAGATGGGCCACCCTACAGCTGCAGAACAATCATAGTCACGGTTAGAAGAAACAACATTGCCAGTGCAATATCATCCCTACCTTTCTCTACAGATATTTCGACAATAATGTCACCTGACTTCCTCCTGTGCTCTATCTGCTACAATATTCTGCTTGCACAACCAACCACTGTAGTCAGTTTTATGGAACACAGTCTCAATCTTGTTTTGTCTGCAGTGTAGCAGATACGGATGATCCTCTCTTACCATGTCAACTTCAGAGATGCTGTCCAAGCTCTCCACCTGAACATCTACTCCAACAGGAATTGCAGGACCTGCCAAACAAAAGCATATCATAAACTAACAGTTTATATATAAACTGAAATATGCATATACATATACATACATAAAACACGTAAAGTGAATGAAGATACTGTTGCATGACACCTGCATTCATAACATGGCAAAAGAGGGGTGATAATCAGTAGAATTATATAGATAGAAAGAAAGCCAAGTGTTACAGATATATGTAATAGCTTTTGTTCAACCATTAATACTAACAGCTCATTAAATGGACAATGGTTTGTTTCCCAAAAATTATCTAGGCTTACTGATGAACAATCAGGTACGTATCTGCTCTAAGTGAATTTCTCCAATGCCAAATATAAATGTGTTTTTTTTTTTTTTTTTTTTTTTTTTTTTTTTTACAGAGAATAGATTTATATTTTTAAAAAGACATCTGTGACACCAGTTGTACTTACTTCCATGTGAACTCATGGGGACATTTGTCCCACTTCCTGAATGTACCGGTAATTTGACTTGTGTAGTGTGCATGAATTTGCTGCTGTGTCACTTAAGCACTGTATTTACAAGTCCACAGGAGTGGAACGAGTGAAAAACAAATATGTCTATGGGTGATTTTAAAAGAGGTAAACATGGTATAAAGATGTATTATTAGAACCAATAACTTTCAACTTCCCACAGAAATGTTTATCTCTGTGCTGAAACTGCTGCTATAATATCTTTTGTTGCATCATCATTGGGCCAAGTTGTTTTTTCTTCAAGCCTTTAATCTGTATATATAGGATATGACAGTATTCTATATATTATTATTACTTGTTTTCTTGTGGTCTTATTTCTCGTGTTTCATATTTCTTTACCATCTCTGTTATAATGTCAGTACATGTGAGCCTGTTACATTTAGTTATGTGTATAAACAAGTTACAAGAGCAGTCCTCTTTGCACAAGCTCAAGTTTTTGGTGAAGACTGAACTGAACGTATTGGTGAACATGAGCAGTAAAGGCTATTTTCACTTGATGCATGTGTGAAGCTTTCAGAGACCACACAGAGAGTGGGCCAGTTAGGGTTCAGAAGTGAATGGTCTATATCAATCACATATTTCAGCAAACACAAACTGCATAGATAAAGCTAAAGTGGAAGAGAGGTTTACAGGCGATTTGAACCACATTGCATCACATTTCTATACAGTCTGTAATCCAGAGAGATTAACAGAGATGCTAAATGCTAGATTAGAGTCACCAAAGCCCTTCAGATGAAGGCCTGTGGAGGGATCATCGTGTTTGGGATTATTCTTCACTTATTGGAACAATAGCATCAAGTGTGCTGCGTTTCTTGACACATAAGACTGAAGTGGTATTCTTCCTAATAAGTGACTTCCTCAGTTTGAAGTTAGCCATTCATCGAGCTCAGAGCAAGACTGAGATGGACAGAATGTAAGAGAAACGAATGTACATTCTCCTTTCAACAAAAAAAAAACAGTGAAGGATCAAAATTCTGGCCCACGTTAAACTGGTTTGTTGAAATCAGAACTCTCTACCTAGGTTGGCACTGTGAGTAAGGTAGGCATAGACACATGCTATGTGTTGTCAAAAATTGGCAAGTGTGAGTCAGTTCTTCTTACTCTACAACCTATGGTTACAACTGTATATTACCCACAGTTCCTCATTAAACCTTTCTCTGCACACAGCTATTAAATTTATATACACTCTTCATGGAAATGAACATAATTACAATATTGGGCTTGAAATGCTTTCTTTCAGCTGTTCTTCTTCTGAGAAAGAATGGCTATACAACATCCCTAACATAGGGAACCCCCAAGGCACTACAACATTTAATTTTGTGTGTGTTTGGGGAGGGGGGTTCCTGCAGGAAAAAGTATATATATATACATGCATATATGTTTTGTGACAGAATCTTCCACAGTGCAACAGAATGACAGTGACAGGACAATAAGAAAAAATAACAAATAATCAAAGAATAAAAATAGAACAGGTAGACAGGGAATAACAATATACAAGTTGCATTTGGCATTGCAATAGACAGTTTTGTATGTGCAGGTATATTATGTGCAAATTCGAAGTGTGAAAAATAACTGCGGAGCACGCCACGGAGGCAGCCATCAGTGGTGGCATCTAATTAGCCAATCAAATATCTAGTTTTCAAATTCCACCTTTAGCAGACACTCGTAGCAATAAACAGGGTTGTTACAGAATTGTGCTGGATTCATAGACAGTACAATTAGAACCAGCCTTTAACAACAGTTCACATATGTCTGAAATAGAGCTGACTGCACTAGTGTTTTGTATATCCGACTGGAACAAGTCCTTCTGCGGAGTCCTAATTACAGTACAAACAACTACAGCCTGGGGGAGTTTTAAAGTGACTAATTACACGGTTCAGACAGTAACATGCCGGTTTCATTTTACTGCTGACTCTGATCGACAGGTGTCAGAACAACAACACAACACAAACAAATACACTACATTCCTATAGAGAACAAAAGTGCTCCAGTACATTTACTGTTGCCATTATAATCATATATTCTCAATTATGAGAAGACACAATCTAATTGTGAGGCCACACTGACGAAGTCCATCGCAACAACAAACCTGCTGGGTTGAATTCATTTTGTGGCTAATTGGTGGATGTGTTTAACAGGTATGAGTTATGTGGGATAAATGCAGCTCCAGTACCGACCTTTGTGTTTTGCGTGTTTGAGAAATGGACCCGAAAGATGAAAAAGACACAGAGACACATGTTACATGTAACATGTTTAAGTGAAGCAAGTAAACAATGATCAGTGCTTTGAAATAGAAACTGTCTACTGAAAATAAGTCATTTCGTCCTGTCTTTATTCATCATGCTGTGCTGAACAGAGATCTCGTAGTAACGTTTATTTTAAAATGTTTTAAATTACCACTGTTGCTGCAATTTAGTTATTAAATGATCCTTAATAAATTCAATAATCACCAACACTTATGGTTAAAATTTTTGTTGACAAAATTAACACTGACTGGCAGCAAAAAAACAAACAAACAAACAAAAAATATATATAAACAAACATTGTGATCAAAACAGCTCCATTTTTAGCTCGTTGTGACTATACTTTCTACTACTGAACTTTCTTCCAGTAGGTTTCTTCTTTGTCCATGTGATCAGATGCAAACTTTAGTTGGGCATGAAGGTGTTGAGTTTGGAGCAGGAGGCAGCCTTTAGTCCATGGTGAAGGTAAACTGCCCTGACTGTAGACAGTGGCACTAGTGTTTGAGCAGCTTTCACTTCTTGGGCTATGCCTTACCATCTGAATGAATCTGTCGCTGTTTAAAAATGGCTTCAGGAGATGTTCCTGACTGTGTATGTCTACCATTCTCTTTTTCAGGAGTCAATCATAATCATTAATAGAATGTTAAGAGGTCTTGAGCTTGGAAATGTAAACATTTCTGAACTTTCAGTACCATTGACTTAATACAGTGGGTCCTCTATTAAAGTCCTCTAATAATAATAATGTAATAATGTATATGATTCTGTCCAAATAAAAACTGGCAATGTGTCAACATACACTGTTCAACGAACCACTAGGTGGTGTTAATGTTGTGGCTGATCAGCATATATACATCCTGATAGAGCAGCAACTCCAATGATTAAAAGAGTATAATATTCCCTTGGGGCCTGTTGTTGAGGATCAACTCGGTATTAATTAATGGTTTATCAGTAAGATTCAACAAACCCACATACTCTGTGATCTCAAATCTAATCAAGACAAGATGCCTCAGGATCTCTCTGATGCAGCTCAGCAGGTGACAGTGACAGATTGACGTTGTACACTTGTTTGAGGTAAGCAAAACATAGTTGGGCAAAAAAAAGAACTGAGTTTTTACTTGTTGGGAAAGTAGAGGTTCAATCAGTCAGAGTCAGGAGGAGCTGTGAGATGGAAAACAAAGGTGGATTTTTATTCTATATGTGTAACAAAAGAGTTACATGGTTACCAAAGAGGAGGAAGAATGTCAAATCTACTTTCAAAAGGTTTGTCATTCTGACATAATATATAACCTGTAAACAAAGTGAAAACATGGATGTCCAGTCAATTTATAGACTGAGGACTGGGCCAGTCTCTGGGCTTTGACATAACATAAATCCTACAAGAATACAAATGTCTGCTTCTGAAATTAAAGCTGTTAAAAAAGCCAGCTATCAATATAGTCAGCACGCATAATCACAACTAATGTGAGCACTGTTTGGCTCCTGTAAACTGTTCAGAAACTGTTCAAGTACTATAGGAGATGATTCATTCTATAATGGAAACCAATCAAAGGCAAAATGCAGCACAGTCTCCACTGTCTTTATTTAACTATTTACTATATTTAGAAGAGTTGTCATAAAAATGCAAACACAAACACATCTAAATTGCTGTCGTAAATTGATGCAGACATTGTAGGCTAAGTGTACATGGAGAGCTCTGTGGTGTACATTTATAGAAATAAATAAATAGGTAATCCTTCACAGAGGATCAGTACCATAATAATATTAGAATCATACACAATATTATCAACTAGGTACCCTGTTTCTATTATTAATATTATATCTATTTTAATCTGTATTCCTAAAAGCTGCTTTCTCTCAGATATATCTTAGGTATAAAGGTGTAGAGGTTTAGGTATTAGGCTGGCCAGAAAAGCACCATTGAGCACTGTTAGTGGTAACGCTAGTAAAGAAATGGGGACTCAAGTTTGCAACTTGACTTTACTCACACTTAAGTCACTCACATAAATAATAAAGACTTGACTTGCTTCTCCATAACTTAAGATTCAACTTAGACTCGAGATCTGAGACTCATGAACAATCTTCATTTGCAGTAATTTATTTAAAGAGATTGGTTCCCGCAATTGACATTTGTTGACAGTGGTTGCCTGATGGATCCTTAGGGAGATGCTATTGTGGTCTCTTCAATATAATCAAAGACATATTCTGATGAATGTTTTTGAGAATCACTTAGGTTTGCTTGTTTGATTGTTGCCTGTATGTCGTAACACAGGCAAAGCAGTCTGTAAAATGTAAATAGATATGATAGATGAATATAAATGTTAGAAATTCAAAACTTATTTTAGAAAGAAAGAACTAGAAAGAGAAGCTTCCTAATTTATTACCAGCTTTCTAACTTTGAAATTCCCTTCGCATGTCTGTGTATTTTAGTTGTGCAGCACCAACAGTGCAAAGACAGAAGAAGGTGAACAGTCAGGTAAGGTTTATTGTCATAATGCAGTACAAAGAGAGCTCATGGTGTTCCTCCTCTATGCAGACTGTTTCTAAAGCACTGTTTCTGTTGGCAGTTTCAATGGAAAGTTGCTTGAAATTTTGCCTAAATAAACAAACATCACCAGTCAATAGGTGTGTTTAAATCCACTTTAAAAATTATGATTAATATAAATAGATTGTAATAAAAAAGCACGAACTCCGCTGTAGCAGTTTGAGTTTATTGACAAATATGGTTCATCTTGACACAGATGCTTTATACTACAATTCTCCTTATTAATGCAGAGGGCCACATGAGCCAGAGCGCAGCACAGTTGCAGACAACACCATGATTGAATCAGGTGTGAATGAAAAATGAATGCAACTAAATAATTACACACACCTCTACATGTCTCCACATCAGACATGTGTTAGAACTTTTTCCCTGTCATACTGAAGACATTATATTTCCATGGCTCTTCAATCCTGTGCATTCTGACCTTAGTTCTGATTTTCCTAGGGTTTTACCAGAGCTTTGTGATTTGTATTTTTGTGTTTATTAATTTAATTTTCTTTTTGTTTTATAGCACAACTGCTGTATGCATTTGGTGGCGTGATGCTGCATTACATTAGTGGAGTAGTATTAGTAGAAGAATTTCTATTTCCATTAACTGTCTACAAAAACAAAAGACAAAAAAAAAAAAAAAAAAAAAACATGATAAAGAAGTGACGTTGTTGTACGATGTTGCAATGACTATAAAGTTTATCTTTATCTCTTATCTTATCTTTAATGTGGTATCTTTCAGATTTTACTTTTTTTTTTTTGCATATTTTTCACACCTAAATGATTCAAATCCTCAAACAGATTTTAATATCAAATACCTGTGCCGGAAAGCTGAATTAAATTACTGTAGTAGTAAGTACTTTGAATTATTGAAAAATAACAATGCATTGTTTTAAGGTGACATGCAGCAAACAACAGAGCACTTAAAACAACGATGAGACTTCATGAAGATTTCCAGTCATGATTAAGAGTACATTATAGTACAGAAACAGCACTGGTATGGGTCACTAACAATCTTTTTTTTTTGTATCAGACAATGGACTTCTCTCTATACTTGTCATGTTAGAAAAGTTTATTGGGCTTAAAGGAACAGCACAAGGCTGGTATAAATCATATCTACCAGATAGATTCCAGTTTGTGCATGGTAATGATGAGTCTTCCATGCACACAAAAGTTAGCTACGGAGTTCCACAGGGTGCTGTGCTTGGGCCAATTCTTTTTACTCTATTTATGTATCCCTTAGGCAATATTATTAGAAAACACTAAATTTCCATTGCTATGCAGATGATACCCAGCTTATATTTATATATATAACCAGAAGAAACTAATCAATTAATCAAACTTCAAGCATGCTTAAAAGACATAAAGGCCTGTTAACAAGACAGAGGTTATTTTGTTTGGTCCTAAAAATCTCAGAGACACTATGTCTAATTTGGTCTTTGCAACTTTTACTGGAGGTTTATTAAAATCTACAGTGCAACAGCTCCATGCCATAAACTAACCTCAGATAAAGGAAACTTTATTTGGTCTCCTGAAGCAGAGCAGGCTTTTGCCTGGTTAAAATTACTGTTCACAAAACATGCCACCATTAATCCATCTTGAGATATGAGGGGAATGAGAAATGTATTGGAGGGGTATGAGAAATGGGCCAACCAACGCCCTTCTCTGGAACCCCAGTATCATCTAGGAGCAGATATGGCTCTTTTTAAGTGCCAAATGCAAGTACATTTTCTGTTTGGCTTTTTCTGTAAAACTCACACAACTATCCACCACACTGGCAGGTAAATCTTGTAACAATGTTGTAATGTAATAAATCCCTGAGAGTCTCTACTGTGCTCTGCTTCTGTTATCTGTGTTTGAGATTAACACAAACACACATACATGGTAAGCTGTCAAAATATCCTGTCAGTCAAAAATCTGTTCGTGACTGGTACTCATCATCACTAAGCTAATCAAACAGCTGACTGGTATGTCTCTGGTACTGTCCACTAGGGATGGCAACTGGGATGGACATTTCCCACCTTCTTCTTATAGGTAAACTTATCACTTGCATTTGTGCATGGGTTTTACATTCAAAACAACTGCTGCTTCTGATGCACCAAACTCCTTAACATAGTAAAGTTGTGAGATCTGAAACAGACATAGAAACTGCAATACAAACATCCACAGACTGGTTACTAAGCACAGGTTGTCTTTTTTGTGAAGTGTTTTTCCAGAGGAACAGGAAATTAAACTGTCAGATTTTTGAACGGTGTTCTGTGACGTTGCCCAAAAGCTGTGTTTAAGTGATATTGATTGAGGTTTACATTTTTACAAGCTGATGTACAAAGTGATGCCTGCATTTCTTTTTGTCAGTTCTCACAGATATAGCGAATATATTTCTGTCTTCTACAACAGATCAAACAATGGCAATGTCATCATAACTGCTTTGTTGTACCACTGCAAATCTAAAAACAGTGTTTGTTTAAGGCTTATAAATGCTAATAGCCTTGCTACTTAGCCTTGGTTTGTTTTCCCCAGCACAAACGGGCAAACATGACAGCGACGGAAAAGACAACTCTGTCACATTTAATGTCCCCAACCACTCTCCTGTCCTCCCCACTTAGTTCCTTCATAATGTAGCATTCAATCAATGCATTGCTCAGAAAAGTATTGTATACACAAGAGTTTGACTCATAACTGCACTTAATTAACCATATTAGAGAGAGATCTACAGCTAAGATGTAGTTGTTTGGTTATTTAAAAGTGAGAGAGAGGCAGTGGCAGGTTCTTGTGTTTTTAACTTGTTAAAAACTTATACTGTCAATTTTATTTATAGCAAGACTGTGAATTGTGCCTTAATAGGCTGGGATTAACTGTTCTGCATACCCTGAGGCCATGAGATAACACAGTTTAGAGAGCAAAAAGCTTAAACACTTCAACTTTACTCAAACTCAGAACAAGTAAAAGTAAAGGGTAAAAGGCGACAGGCCTTGTTTCATTTGGATTAGCAACAGGCAGGCAGCATCCACAGATCAACACATCAAACAGGTTACCAGGCAGAAAAGCATAATGGAAAGTTCCAGCACAATACATAATTTGATGTAATGAATGGAACTGGGCTGTATAACAATATGCCAGTAATGAGGGAATGCAGAACAAGAGAGTAGGTGGGTATGGGGCAAGTGGGAGTGGCAGCAATGGCAGAAAAGTAGTGAATGTGCATAATGTGCAGTTTATTATTGATTGAAACAATTTCAAATTAGGCTACAAGGTAAAAAGACCTTGATCATCAGATACAAGAAGCAGTCAGCTGCCCCCTGCAGCAGGTAGATAAATGTCTGGGTATTAGCTGGCCACAGCAGGACACAGGCAGCCTGCTGTGTGACAATAGTTCTTTTAGATTACATAACATGGTGTATAAAAGCTTAATTCTATGCCCGTGACTATCGCAGCAGTAAAAAAAACACAACACATGTTGGTCTTTCTGGCAGAATCTGATTTAACAGAGACGGTGGATAACCCTAGTCAGATGACTGAGTTCAAAGTGGGAAGACAGCATACATAGTATAGGTCTTTCCTAATTGAACACTGTATTTCTGAGAACTTGATACGGATGAGTAGCCTTCATTCTACACCTAGTCCTTGCTTGGGCCTCTCTTGTACATGTATTATATACATTCAAGTCACTGTGCTAACTGTCCAGATACCCTCTAAAGGAATACATGGTGACCATGTCTAACTCTAATTTTAGAACACTGAACCAAATTTTTAAGGTATTTCCCAAATCCTCACAGACACTTTTTACACAGAAACTCCGTGTAAGGGTTTAGTAAAAACTGCTGTACTGATAAGAAAGTGGCCCCTTCAAGTCTCCCCAGTGTGTAGTGTTAAGTCTGATCACATTACACATTTCTTAAACAAAGTTTAAAATAACTGTAATCGTTATCATATTGAACAACAGCTGAACTCAACACTACCTCTAAAAGCAGCTCAAAGAAGGGTCAGCAAAGACCACCCACATGAGAATGGTACCTTTTATACGAAACAAGGCGGCTTATTGGCCTGACGAACCTGCCTTGATAGGACAGTGAAGAAAGGGCTAAACTGTCAAACACAACCCTGTTCAGTCCAGAAAAGGTATAGTTTGAGTCAATTCAGCTGGGATAATCATTTGGTG
The DNA here is from genome assembly GCF_900324465.2 of Anabas testudineus. Classification (NCBI taxonomy): domain Eukaryota; kingdom Metazoa; phylum Chordata; class Actinopteri; order Anabantiformes; family Anabantidae; genus Anabas; species Anabas testudineus. Next base: position 18,759,448 of record NC_046621.1, read on the forward strand.
ACTGAAATGATGTTGTCTAATATGCTTTATTAAAGGAAGGCATACAAAATTATTTTTTTGAGGGAAAAAAGTAATGTGATGATGTTATTAACTACAAAAAAATATATATTTATTAAATATAAAGAAAAATGTAAATCAGTAAATATATTGCTTCTTTGGAAGATATCTTCATTTCCTGTTGCCATCTTTCATTATCTGGATTGTGTTTATGATGCTAAACACCTAAAAGATGATTGTGAAATACCTTCAGAATTTGGGTGAATGTTGTAAAAACAACTCTATGGAGTTCTATAGAGAAAACAGTTGCTTTATGTTCCTCAGATGTATACATGAGAGGCATATGTAACTATAATACACAAAGATCAATCATCATATCGGGCAGAAATATGAATGACAGAACATCAAAGTATCTTTAGCAGCAGTAGATGTACTTTTACAGTCACTTTTTAGCCTCATCTCTTTTCTGTATCTGTTCTTTAGTTGGGACAAAGTGTCATTTGCTGCGTAACAGCTGTCTGATGGCGTAACAGATTGGTGCCTGTGCTAATCTAAGCTGTAAGCAGGAAGAACCACCGCCAGCTTAATCTGCTCATCACTGCTGGAGTGGGGCCTGCCATGCAGCTAGACGCAGCTAGGCTAAGCTAACACTGCATGCAAGTTGAATAGCACTGGGCATAGCTAGCGGCTAAAGCCAGACTCCAGTCACCTCAAATTAAGCCGACATCTCCAGATGGTATCTGGGTGATACTGACCCATCCATCACTGAGCGATGCTTAAATCTTTATCTACAAAACAGGAAACAAAAACTGTGGTGATGATTGCAACGTTCCCCTGAGCTCAGACACGAGGATGGGATGTCACTTTGGTTCTTAGGGATAAAGCAAATTTAAAGTTTCTGCCACTGATGACAATTCATAAGCTGGGCCTCTTCGCGTCCCAACACCTAAATCTTTCAACTAAATAGCAGCATTTAATTTGGGTTGAAATAATAAAGCAGGAGTTAGCCTGAATCAATGGATGATTGCAGTTTCCTTTGATGTAGCGAGCTTGATACAATCTTCTAATTGAATCGCTACAGTTCTGACATCAAGCTACAGAGCAGCAGTCACAGCCCTGATGTTTGGTGGATATAATGCCATGTTATTTTAGGACTTGTGGCAGATGATATTCAATCACAGCATTTATAATATGAGTTTTAAGCGCCTCTAAATGGAATATAAAATTGTTATGGCTTTCTGCGCATTTCAGTCATGCATCAATGGCCCTATAACCTCTTCATCAAGACTAAAAGATTAGAAACTGCTCAGTGGCAAAGCTCCCAGAATAAATGTGTGGATGAAGGGGCAGCAGGGAATCGCTGGCAAAGACCTAGAGCTCTGCGGAATTTCTCTGGATAAATGAAGAACAAAAAAGTGCTTAATTTTTATGTGGCAGTTTTACCTTCTTTTAAAGCCTTTCCTTAAGGTCAAGTCTGTCAGTTATTGTCATGATAATCTCCACTGTCCCTAGGCCTTCAATTATAAATTAATACTGCGTCAAAAAGCTGCTTTAATAGATTTATGGACCCGTGGGGTTAATGGGGACAAGCTGAAAGGAGATCATCTGACATATCATCATAAAAAGTTGTTAGAGAGCACAGCAGTAGAAGGGGAACTTTTGAGCTCCCTTTCACAAGTGATTTGACTCTATATGTGTATGTGTCTGTGTGAGCATGTGCATGTATATGAATGTTTTTATATATGTATATGTTTGCATAAAGTTAAGGTTTCTTCATTGTAGTGCCCTTTAAAGTCTTTAAAGTCCTAGAAAACCTCAATTGCTCACACAGTGACACATCAAAGCCAGACTGAAGATTGCCCGTGAACATTTGAAACATCGGGATACGTTTTTTGGAAATCTGTCTTCTCATAGGTTCACATGATGGTGGGAGCATAACGCTTCAGGGCTGTTTTGCTGCTTCAGGCACTAGGAAACGTGTTTGGGTGAATGGGATCACAAAAAAAACAAAAACTTTTGTTTACAGTTTGAAGCATAATGTACAGAAATGCTGCCACTCCAGCTTTAGGTCACCACTGAGCCTTCCAGCAAGACAATCATCCAAATCATAGATTCAAGTTACTTTTGATACATTTATTGACGGACACTAATGATTTATCTTCCTGGAAGACAATGTGCTCTGTACATGCAGCATCAGTCCCTCCTATGTCGCTCCTGCTGATATTTCCTTCTTTCTAGGTGCTTTGGTGAGGATTTTACTCTGGTAAGCACAGGTTAGTGGTACCTTGACTTTCATGTGGTGCATGTAGATTACCCTAGATTACCCTGTGAGCCCTAGTACAAAATCCACATAATGTCCAAGTGAGCTTGTGTGAACACAGTACAGCAGGTAATAGTCCACAGTATTCACAGCAAGTGAAGGGGCATTTCCTTTCAGCTCAGCACAACATCAGAAAGTTTAGGAATTAAAAAGCAGGTTTTCTGGTGTTGGCTGGTGCTTCTTTCCTTGAGGAAATCAGAGTTATAAAAATAATGCATTGTTTCTAATCACGTGATTTGGTCTGCAGATGCACTGTAAACAAAACGCAATTGGTTCCTCCTGCACTCTCTACACAGGGACCACCCACACCCTGAAATCAAACTGAATAAGAATGTATGCTATCCAGGCTTTCTCCTGCAGTGTGCTGCATGTGTACTGCATGTGTGACTGCACAAGTCCTCGCAATTTCCAGACCTGACCCTCCGGAGATAGTCCAGGGTGCATATGTGAATACAGCTTTAGAGTTCTTGTGAAGTCACTGAGTCGTTACCACTTGATGGTCAACCTGTGGGTTGGTTTTCCACCTGGCTTTCAAGTGTGCCACTGTGACCACCTCAAATACAGCTTGAACTGACTGGGTAGTGTTGAAAGAATGCATTGTAAGTAGGTCATGACACAAACTGTTAAGGTAAAGACACTTATCACAGGGTCTCAAGTGGTTCATCGATTCATATTCTATGTTTTCAGATATTTACCAACTTCAGACAAACCCGCATTCGTTGAATCCAGCAGTTTACAGGAATGGATTACATACTGTGTTAAAGCAATAGGCTGCACAAAACAACTCCACCTCTGACTTTGTGACCTCGGTTAAATCCATAGCGCTGCTAAGCCAGCACATTTTCTGAAAAGCACACAGTCGCTTTGGTGTACAGTTAACAGATCACAACATGACTCGTTTCAAGGACATACATCAAATGATCTGGCAGACAGGGTTTCTCTCTCTTCCCCTTCTGCATGGATTAACAACAAGCTTAATGTGCTATTTTACCATGGATTAGGAGCAGTAATACACCCCGTGCACCCCCTCTGTCCACCAAAAGATGCTTGGCATCTGAATTTGATCCAGATCTTTATGAATGTCTATGTATACAACCATGTGTATACGTAATGCTCTTATAATGCATATATTATATACAGTTTTACTAGTGTGATCAGAGATTATCTAGGATTGAAGTTACAAACTGGGGGTGTGAGATTTAAAAGACACAAGTATGGTGGAAGAAAGTGGTTCCATTGAAACTATTCTGTTATATTATGGGAAATGGATCAAGTGATTTTGGGGGTTTGATCAACATTAACAAGTGACTACATTAGTAGCCTCTGACTGAGTTGAACCATTTTCTCAAAAAACATGATTCTTGTGAGAGCATTGCGTGATCCATAACTATGGAAATGCAATGCTTGATTGCTAGAGAATCTCTTTAATTGAAATTCCCTTTGATATTGAGTATATTCAAATCCTAAGAGTCCTGAGGATGGAGCTATTCATTATCCACTGTCTTCCACTTTAATCCTGACCAAGATGTCTTGACAACCACTGTCCAGATATTATGATTTTTTTTTGTATTATTCATGGCTCACTTAAGAAAGATCTACCGCCCTATTTTTCAGTCAGTCGATATTATAAATCATTGCCAAGAGTACCTCTAATTTTTATGCTCCAAGGAGGATAATGCTTATTTATGGAGAAGAAAGGATGCAGTATGCTCACACACACACACAAAAACAATAATTGAATCAATAGAGGCAAACAAATGTTAGTTTAAAACATGTCCGATCATCTAAATGCTTGTTTTATGGTGGATTCTATGGCTGTACTGGAAATAGATCTTAAGATCACTTCACTTTCATGGAGCTGTCATGTCATCCATCTTTAGCACTTTAGATATTCAATGCAATAAAATAAAAACAGCTCTGTTTTATGGCCATTACACAGAAACTACCACTAGTGTTTCAAGGTTACTACTGCACTTCTTGGTGTCTGGTTTCCACATTTTTACCCATGTGTTTGTGGCCACCTAATTATAAATCAGTTATAAAATATATCCTTGATATAGCCACTGCTTATAAAACTATTACATTTTATTTTATTATTATTACCCCACTTTTACGTCATCGATACAAAGCTGTAAAGTGTTACCAATATTCTTTTATTACATGCAACCTGATGTTTTAACCCACAGGGTCTGAGCCAGATATTGATTTGCCTCTGTGAAGGAGATGTGTGGGTGAATTTTTAATTTTTAGCATCTTTATAGGATGCAGCTAAGTCAGTAATTTACTTATCTGTTTTAGATTAAAAGCTATGTTAGTATTATTTAATATAAAGAACATACACATGGGGAAACACTGCAAATGTGTAGGGGGGAAGGGTGGAGTATGAGACTCTTTATACTAATATGACTAGAGCTGTGTATCCTCTGCTGGGACTCTGTGTCTGTACCCAGTCTATTTTTGGTCCCACTTCCACTGTGACCTCCTGCTTCACACTCTTCCTTTCTTCAAAGTAACAATTGCATTAACGTGGGAAACACAAACTCTCTTAATGCGCCCAATCTTCTGCGCCCAACAAGGTATTTTCAGAGGAAGAAGCTGAGTTAAAAGAGGACACATTCCTTTCCCATCCTTTTTCAGATCAGAGATGTATCTTAGTATGCGAATATCTCTATGAAAGCTCAGTTGAGTTTTGAGCAGATCCTACAAGTTTCATCTGATTGCTCAAACGAGACACAAGAGGCATACACTTCTAAGCATATCAACAAAGACCTAGCCTTGAGCTACTTTCTGACACATCCCAATGATAAAACACTACTATCTTTAGATTTCACACATGCCTTGAAAAGATATTAAGACATGCAGCTTGAGCACAAGTGTATAAAACATCTTGTAAACTGTGGCCTTTAGATCACACATGGAACGACTCTGGTGGGTTGTTTTAAAAGCTTTATAACTTCACAAACCACTCTTTAAATGCTTAAGCAACTGCTGCAATGAGAAATTCATCTTAAAAACCCAGTGTGCGAGATTGGAGATATTATCAACCTGAATATCTGTTCAGTGAAGTCCCAAACTGGTGACGGAGAAGGATTAATGTGAAGGGTGTGGGCTAGAGATGCTTCGTACTTTGAGATGATTCCAGAAGAGGGATGGATACTTGAAATTGGTATAACATCAAAGAGCCCTACATATCAGAGGTTCTGGACACCAAAGACCAATCAATTATGAGACATGAGGGCAGGCGGAAGTGCTGACATGCAATTGCTTTTTCAAGCTTGAGGGAGGATGGATGACACTTCACTTCACAACCAAATACTTCTCTCTTTCCTCTATCCCTGACTTCATGAAAATTATTTGTAGTTCTAGGCTTCACATCCAACACATGGTTAATGTGGCACAGCGTTTCCGTATAAAGTTTAGTTTAGTTTACTTCACAGGGAGTACTAATCTGCCTGGGAGTATAATGTAATGTCTTCTTCAGCTCTGCAGGGACTTTGTTAAGTATGATGGAAGGAAACAATCCTGATGACGATGTTATAGCTGTGTCATATGGAGTAGTGTGCAAACGTTTTAGGCACTTGAAATGTTTAGTGCTATACACCACACAGTGCAATCAGGAGGCGTCTGATTGGTCCCATATACAGCCTGCAGTACAACAACTAGCTCAAACAGTCAGAGTCATAAAGAACTAGAGTATGCACAGAGACAAGAAGAACAAGGAGTCCTGCAACAGATGGTGTGGCCCCCCACAGAGCCCTGATCTCAACATCATGAACTCAGTCTGGGATTACATGAAGAGGCAGAATACACTCAATTTAGACAATTTAGTTCTCCATGATGCTTAGAGCAACATACAGTATTAGCAGTAGACTACCAGCCAACCTATGCACTATTTAGTGCTGTTGCTGTGATTTTAGTTTTGTTATTTTTATTTGCTAAGTGATTTATAAACCCACCATACAGATTATTTCTCTGTTCATTGACTGAATAATCAGTTGTTTTAGTGCACATTGTCATACATTATTTTTTATACAAAGTCAGAGCATATACAAACATTTTAAATATTCGCTCAGAGATATTTTAAAGTGCAAAAAGATGCCAGTGCTCAGATGCCAGTAATCATTGAGAAACAATGAAATGGTGACTTCTTATTGTAAATTGCCTTGAATAAATCTTCAGCATTTCTGTCATTTTCCTTTTCACTGCTAATCAAACATTTGGGTAATGCTGCATTTTAGATCATTGGTTTTGCAATGTAATAATAATGACATTCTACTCTGTAATTTCTGTAACTGAGAATCTTTTATGAATAAAAATAATCTGTAAAATAAAAGGATGTGTCCTGATCTGATCTGGAGAACTCATATCAGCACAGATCCAAGCATATTTTAAAGAATTAGTTTTAGATAAAGCCACTGAAAATCCCTAAATGTGTTTTGTCTCAGACTGCTGGTGTTGCAGCTTCATGCTCTCCTGTGCACCATTCTGCTGCACTGGAGAGTATGAAGTATGAGCTGGTTGCATTGGATACTACAGTCAGTGCTGTGCACGTCAACCTAATCTGACGCAGTAAATTGCTGTTTGTGTGGCGCTATTCTCATTATCATTGGCTTTTTGTGTTGTCTGTCAAAACAAAGATGGAATGGGTTCCATTAAAGTTACATTGACCATGTCTTAAAGTTCTATTAAGGAAAGGTTTTTGCTGATGCTGCATTTTCTAGTCAAAATATTGCCAGAGGCAGGTTGTTCCAGGTGTCATTAACAAATATTTTTTGTATCTTTTGTGTCTGTGTAGACTGTAGATATGTATTTGAGAATATGCTGCAGGCTGTATCTCTGACATTGTAATGATTATAATCAAATATTTTACAAACTTAGTCATTTTGAACCATGGCACCCAGTATTTTGATCTCGTGGCTACTGAAAAGTATAATGTGTCAGATTAAGTAACACCTAATTTCAAAGTCAAATACATTTTTAATGAGATTTTGTAAGTGGATGTAGGATTAAGTTAAAAGTTAAAAGGTTCTGCATTTGCAATCCCAGCATTTGTGAAAATGTAGCTTTTGTGCAGTTTTTCTCAACATGAGTCTGTTTTTTGTCAGACCACACCTGATGATCTTGATTGAGGGAGAAGAGGTGCAGCTTTGCCTATGTTTTGCAGATTTCATTTTGGATACTTAGTCCCCTCTTGGTGCAAACACAAACACAGTGCAATTTCCATGCCATCACTTGGCACCAGCATCCACAGGCAGGAATTGCTCCAGAATAAAAAAAAACAACAACTTTTCATTAGAAGCACAAAAAAAAGAACATAATTTCTACACTTGAGATAATGGTAAAAGCTCAATGTAAACCGACCTTTCTTGGACAGACTCTCTCCATTACTACAAGACCTGACCTATGATTAACTATAGGCTTAGAGCTGCTGCTCGACAGTGAAGGCTAAAACCCAGAGAGCAGGATACTGTCAGCATGCACAATGGTATATGATAACAATTCATTTAAAAATGACTAAATGCTGACAGTACAAATGCTGAAACAAATCCAAACTTTCAGTGTATAAAGAACACTTCTTTACGGTCAGATTCAACTCATTGTAGCTCTCTAACATCCTGCTGACTTAACTATACCCATACTTATAATTTTAGTGTTGTTAACCCTTGAACTTCCCATCCTTCATAGATATTAACTTTCTCTCAGAGACCTGCTGCTTTTAAAGGGGTAGAGAGGAACTGGTGTGATTGGTCATTATTGACTCCTCCCCCAGATGCAACTGCTCATAAAGCATTAATTCAGCTATAACGTAGTCTGTATTTCACATGGTTGAACCTTGTAACTCTAACGTAAAAAGAAGATTTTTAAAGATTTGTACACAGGAAGCATGCTGTCATAATTTAGATAATGATTTATGGATGACCATATTGACCATATTGCAAAGTCCTCATAAGTGAACAGTGTTGAGAAAACTGATAAGCAACTAAGCAATTTTCTTTTATTAATTTTTTATTTTGACCTATCCCGTGGTTGGAATCACACCAGCAGATCATGGTCTGTGCAGAAATTTGGCACAGAGCTAGGGACCGCCACCACTGACTTGTGCAGCCACAGTGGCTCGGGTCTTTGAAGAGTGTGGGGATTCAGTGTCTTGTCCAGGAACACCAACTGAACAACTGCCAGCCCTGAGCAATTAGTCAACGTGGTGTCAAAAAAGCAGCTAGTAAGTAGAACTTGAGTTTGTGTCTCTGAAGATTAAGAGAAACAAAGCTTAAACCCCTGAACAGGCTTTTTCACACCTACCTCCAAACGCTGGCCTCATGGTGAAGTCATGATCATCTACTTTGAGCAGATGCTCTGTCTTCAATTTGCGAGACTTGGTAACATCTGGAGGCTTCTTTGTAAGGGAGCTAAAGGAAAAGGACAAGCAGTGTGAGAGGGTAGCTGACTGAAAGACTCGACTGAAACACCATGCTCAGCAGTAAAGAATAACAAGTCAGTCACATCCAACTAATCACATCCATCCTGTTTTTATTTTCTCACCGTCAGTGTGAGTGTAAGTGTTAACATCTGCATTCCGAGGGTCACACAGCAATAACAAAAACCATCAGGTAAGGAACGAAAGAAAAAGAAAATCCAGTGTGTTTTAGAAATGTTGCTATCCATATTGTGTCCCCGACTGCAGATGTGCCACTCCTATTATACAAAGGTTTGCGTGACCTTGACTGAACACAATGTAATGCTGAGATAATTGTGACTTTGTATAGTGTGTGGGAGTGTGTGCATGTGTGTATATGTGTGTGTATGTGTGTGTACATGATAGGGATGGTGGTGAGGCTGAAACAAACATGTATTTATTTATTAATGTTGACCAGTCTGCTAAGGTTAGGACATTGGAAGTGAGCAAACTTGTCTCTCATGCCAAATTTAGTCATGCAACACAGACAACAATATACTGTATATCATTACCCTGATGTGACCTATAAGAGTGTCTCCTGAAAATAGCATAACAGACCTTTGTCATCATGAAAATGACTGATCCATCCATCCAACCTCCTGTCTGTCTCCTAAAAAAGAAGTTTCTATGCAGCTAAACAGGAAACGTGATTACATTTTTGTTTGTTGTGATGTAGACACAACATATTTTTTTGATTGGATGCAGAATTTCATTTATTAACAGTGAGCAGTGAGTCCAAAGGAGGTGGATGGAGGGTGTTTATTAGGACAAAATGCAGATCTAAATTCAGAATCACAGTATCACATTGGGTTTAAGCAATTTAGTTAGGGTTAGATAAAGTTTGCGCTTCTGTTCAATGAAGATGCTGTGTTTGAGGTTACTGCTACATTTTTATTTATTAAGTCAACCCAGTATTTTCCCGACCTTAACCCAGCGCTGTGAGTGACTGAACCCAATCCTGAAAAACTTTGTAGTAACAAAGCTGAATGTTGTACTGAAGGACAGGATATGTGGGCAGAAAAGAAAACTAGTTATTTTGGTGGACAGATTCTGTTGTCTGAACACTTACTTTGTCCTTTATCAACATATCTGAAACTTGCCATTTATGTTAATAGTTAACATTATCCTCATTATGTCTAGTTTAATGTGATCCATTTGCAATCCATAGAAATGTATTTATGATTGCACTGCAAGATAGCTTGAGAGTTGAAATTATGTTGCATTACATCAACTGAGAAGTCGAAATTTCTAGATCCACCTGGAACAGTGCTGTAGAATAAGCAGCTGAAGAGGTTGTGAGTCATTGTATTCTAAAAAGAATCATATTTGCATGTTGTCTGCTCTGTTTTCTTTTGTGTGCTTCATGTTGATTCCACTTTTGCTCTTTACAGGCACTAATCACAATTCACACAGCTGCTAGACAACTGTGTCTGGTTAACAAACTGTAAATTCTGGTTGTTTAGGGCATTTGAACAAATGGTGGATTGTTGTTGTTTTTTTGTTTTTTTGGGGGGGAACAGTGTTCAACAGTCCATCAGATTGTCCTTCTGAACACACAACTCCTCCTGATGAGCAGTTCTATGCCTTCCAGGCACTTTCCCCTCCATCAGTGTATCGAATGTTTGGCAGAGCACTTAACACTAATAACTGAAGTCCAATTCCCATTTAAAATGCAATACATGCTGTCATATATTGTCTCATTTTAACCTCTTGCAGGTCTTGTAAATTCACAATGTGCGTCACTGGAAGCAGACTCGCAGGGAGGGTCACGGCGAGCCCCTCCTCACTGAACCTCTGTGCAAACCTTTACCAATAACACAATTTTAGGGCCTGAATAATACAGAGCCACATCAAAAAAAGTTACGATTCAAACTGCGTCTGTGGCTTCACAACCTTTTGATAAGACAAGCACTCGGTTTCAGAGAGATGCTGATGAAGGTTTCCATTTGTGCAGATATTGGACTGTGCCACACTAACTGGTATTTTACCAGGACTCACTGATTTAAATGGATTGCACAGTTTAATAGGACACTAGTCAGTTTCACATTTTACCCAACATAATCTACACAATGCTCTTTCAGTGTTTGAGAGACAGAGCAAGTGTTCACTGTGGCTTGGCTCAGTGTGAACATTGCTTTGATTTGTTTTTCTTTTTGAAATTGTAAATTTAAATATTTCTTTTTAAATAAAGGAAAATAAATTGAAATAAAAAAAGTAATTTATTTTAAATAACAGGACAAGTGATCCATGAGCTCCAGGACACTTAATCATTTAAACCTATTGTTCCCCAGACCCCAGTTAAATAACAGTATCCACAAACATTATTATCTAGTGACAGTTCAGTTCTAAATGTAATGTTTATCTGTCATCTCTTTCATATCCACCCAGTCCTCTGCATTTCCACAGATTTCTACAGCCTTGATTTTGGTCGTCTAATGCACTTACGTGCCATGCTTTTCCGTTTCCACGGTACCGGTCCATCTTCGCACCCGGTGCCCGTGCTTACGGCATTCACCGCTGACGAGCAGACACAGAAGTAAAAGAAGAGGTTTGGTCAAATAAGGCATGTTGTTGGCGCAAATCCACAGGTGAGTGCCTTGAAAGCTCCTTCCAGTCGGTTCATTCCAGCAGGGCTCCGCCGGCAGCGCATGGTTCTCGGCGCAGGATGGACGCGTCCTCGGTCATGGCATCGGGCTCTGTGCCGCGCGAGGCAGCGGGAGAGGAACGTGTGTGCACGCGCTGCTGTTCACTGTCTGCACTTCTCCCCTCACGAGACAGAGAGAGAGAGAGAGAGAGAGAGAAAGAGAGAGAGAGAGGATGAACATCTGTATCCTACATGCTCCTGGGGAAAATAAACACACACACGCACACACACAGTGGCACACTCATAGGGATTATTTGCAGCCTGGCATGACACAACTAGAGAGGCAGATTATTCCTCCCGCTTGTAAAGAAAAGCTTCATCACAGAAATCACGTTTAACTCAATGCATGGACGTGAAGGAGCTGTTTAACTTCCTCCATGCTGACTTGGTGCAGGCTCAGAGAAAGCATGCGTGGCAGATGTGGCAGAATCCTCCATCAGTCATACTGTCTGATTTAATGTTTAATGATTCATTCACAGCACAATCACAGAACAACCCTACAAACATGAAGCCGCAAACACAGAGTACAGTTTAGGTGCATTTGTGTATTGGATCACACTCTATATCAGCTGATATCTAAGACATTTAACAAATTCAAAAGTGCTTACAGAATAACCTGGCAACCTGTATTCTTCATATTGTCAGCAAGTGAGTCTCTCAAAACAGGAGGAACAGCACATTTGATGTGTAGAATGTGGAATTCCTTAGGTCAGTTTCTAGATTTAGAGTTTTATTATCACATGTACAAGATAAACATTACAGTCCTCACTGGTGTTATGCAATTTGTGAGTACATGATGACATGTAATTTGTACTGAAGTCATAAAACTGTGTGCGTGTGTGTGTGTGTGTGTGTGGCCCCCTAGCAGCAAGGGGTTTTGTAGAATCAGCAGTTGTGTTGTTTAATTGTCAGAAGGTAGCTCTTTTAATGATAGTTCCTCGTGGCATGATCAGCACACCTCTGTGTCACTCATTCGTCTATATTACGCCCTCTGTCTCTGTAAGTTTCCCCTTGGATCCGTCTTGCATTTCGGTACAACCTAAAAGGGCCCACTCTGGACCCTCGCCCCCTCTGCACTGAGCCATCAGCTCCGTGTCTGGCTGTGCAGAACATGGTCAAGTGTAGCAGACAGCAGACCACTATAATGATAACAACATATTAACCCCCCCAGTCCGTCTTCTGGAGCCACCGCTGAGGTGTGCTGTTGTACTCCTTACATCATTTTTATTTTAAACTTTAAACCATTAAAGCTGGAGTCCTACAGTGCAGTGCCTCTTTCAACAGAATCTATAGGAGCATTCAAAGCAGATTAATATATATAAAAAAAGCTGTCAAGCACATTTCTGTTCTAGATCATTTAACAATCGTAACCTCTTTCTTAATCTTGACATAATGTGCTGTATCGCTGTGGTCACTTGACATTTTTGAGTTGAACAGATTCAATGTCAGATTTCAGCATGAAACCACACTGATCATCATCAGCAGCACTATCATACTTGCTCAACCTGACTAATTTACTCTCTTTACCTCTGTGGACATGAACACAGCTTGTTTCAAGACAGAGAAACAAACCTCTGTGTTCTCTTCACTGGTTTTAAAGTAGTCTGGTAGGTGGCTGCATCTCACTGAAGGTGTCTCGTCCTCAGCACTGGATTAGTTGAGTGGATTAAACCCTGTCTGCAGAGATAAACTTTGCTGTTTTCTCTATTTTATTCACCATCATTGGACAACAATGGTCCAGCTGAATGTTAGTGCTGCAGTTTTTCTACGGTCTAAGGTCTGATGTGATATATAATATATGGTGTTGGTTAATTCAATGTGTTGTTTTGCAACGTACCTTGATGACACCACTACGACATTCAGTATCTTTTTCAAGGGCACTTTAACATGTGGCCCTGAGGAACCAGGACACTCCAGTTCATGGATGACTGCTCTTCCAACTGAGTCACCACAGATGTGCTTTCTACCTCAGCATCTTTAAGAAGGGAGATCGCACTGGTCAGTTGCCAACTTACTGCAACAGACAATTTGCAGTAAGGATACAGGATGTGGTACATCTTAAATGTGTGTGATGCCCACTGTATCATCTGCCTTACGCACTACTGAATCAAAAGCCATCTGCCGCCCTGTCTCAAGTACCTTCATTTCTTATGAAGATGCTTCTATCTTCTTCAAGAACACACAACTTTTAAAACTGAAGCTATATGTTTGGGTGCAATACTGTGTACTGTGCTCGCTAGTAAAGTAGGAGTAGCGAAAATATTAACTGCTAATAATATGTGGTCTAGTCTGTGCCACATATTGTGTGAACACCGGGAACGAGTCCCAAAACCTGGCTTCTCCTCAGCTGAACCCATCAAAAGCAAGCAGTGTCTAGGTACACAGTGTTATCGTTGCAGCGCCTGAAGCTATGGCTACCCTCTGTCCCTGTGAAGTGCACCTGGAGAATCCAAACTGCAGCAAAACATTTGAGCTCTATTAAGCAGGTGATACAGAACCTGGGTAGAGGTTGCAAAGCAAGTACTGACCTGCTCTGACATAATGTGTAACAGTATGCTTTTTAGGAAGTGTGTGTGTGTGTATGTGTGTGTGTGTGTGTGTGTGTGTGTGTGTGTGTGTGTGTGTGTGTGTGTGTGTGTGTGTGTGAATGTACAGTACATACATGCGTATGTACTGTATATAACAGTAAATACTTGTAATTACTAAGAATTGACTTCAATTATTCATCATTATTGCACTGCACAACTAGTTTTTATGCATTGTCAGAGAGAGAAAGAGAGAGATACACACATACACATGTGAGAGAACAGGGTAGAAGGGAGAAATGTCTGCAAAGAAGAAAGAGGCTGATGCTGCACACAAGCTACATTTTTACTTTTGCATATGACAACACTGCCGCTTAGAAAATACAGTGTAGAAGATCAGCTATTTGACATTTAAATTATGTGACGAGAGAAAGTTAACTCTGGCACACAGTTTGTGATTCACATTTTACTCAGAATTGTGGAGATCAGGTGAGTTAAGAAGAAAAGCACAAAGAAAAAACAACTGACTAGAGCAGGTGAGTGAGTGAGTCACAGCTTACACTCTCAGTTGTATAGGAGTTGTCAGGAAGAGACGGCTGCAGAGAAGGCAGAGAGCTGATAGAGGAAGAGGAAGTGGTGGAGAAGCTTTCCCAAAATGGTGGACTGGCTAATGGAGACAAGATGACAGAGTGAGTTCCAAGACCAAAGAATCATAATTTGTCTTTTACGTTCAGATTCACTGGGTTCAGGCAGGAATGAGTTCAAGTCAAGAAAATATTGAAAAATAATTGATCAATCTTCAGCTCAGTCAGTTTTCTCAGAGGATTACCCATGTTTGACTTTAACATCACCAATCACACTAACATCACAATTCTGAATAACCAACATTATACTAATTTGGTAGATGATCCAACATTAAAATCTTAATTTGGCATAAAAAGAAAGAGTATATTTAACTCATTAAAATATTTCAGTACTGCAGAAAACTTTGCTGTTGACATCATGCACAATTTTTTGGAAGGGGTTGGTTAATATGAGGTCAATGAGTTGAGAAACTGACTCTCAGAAAAGAGTTACTGTGGCTCTGCACTAGACTTTGTGATGGTCATGCATGTACAGTCAAATGTAGTTAATCTGAACTTTCACAGAGTTTATTCTCAAGGCCAGAATCTGCTGTGTAAAAAGGTGATTTCCTGTATTGCCAGAATTGTTTTTTTTTTTATTTCTTTTTATTTCTCTTCTCTGTTTATTAAATTCTATTTGAAGTCTATTCTAGTGTGACTTTGAAACATCTGTCCAGGGACTACAGCTAACTTGCATGGAACATTTAACAGCAGTGTTTATTAAGGTGCACTGCCTCCGTTAAGTAAACGAACAAACTAAACTAAAACAAATGTAGAAGAGGCAACTACTTTGCTATTAGCTGTAAAATAACAGCACATTAGTGCCCCTAATCTCTGGGAATGTTTTTTTCAAATCTTCTTACAGTTCTTAGAGCAAAAAATGCTGCTAATGGAAGTGGCACACCTTACTTGTTGAGACTCTCATCCAGTTGGCTTACAGACCGGGTGTCTCCAGACATGAGGCCTGCATTTGGACTTTTCTGCCTAGTGAGGGACGTAAGTAAGTAGATAAGCCAAATGCAAAGCGTCCCTGGAGGCGGCTGCTAAAAAAAGGTGTCTGCTTTACAAACACAAAGGAGACAATGGAACACAGAACGTTTTTGCTAAAGGCATTTTATACATGTAAGTAAATATATGGCTCTGTTGCATTAAGCTCTGCTAGTTAGCATTGCATGTGAACTGGTGTGTACAGCAACAAAGCCCTTGATAGAATAACAGTATTAATATTATTTGTAACGTGTGTCAGACAAGTCTTGTACGTGTGATTACACACGTTGAGTTTTTTAAAATGAAAATTAGACATTCCATGGCTGTGTTTAGGAAGCCATTGTCTCTTAATCCATCCATGTTGTGAAGTTTGCTGAACACTCATTGCTGAACATTCAGTGAAATGTATGATAATAACACTGAGCTGGTATAACCAAATCAATAGAACTATATAGGTGACTGGCTCCAAACAAACTTCCATCCCTCATAGACATATATACCCCTCAGTTTAGGAAGGGAGTAGGTAAGATTGTTCACGCCTTTCAGCTCTGCCAGCCCTTTTTCCTAAACCATCCTTGTCAGAAAAATACAGAATGAGATGACCCAGAACCAAGATCATCTATCACATCCACAACTTCTTTTCTCATTTTCTCAGACAAAAGCCATTTAATATGTAGAAACATATCTCCACCACTCTCCACCTCATAGTATCTTCTGGTACAAATGTCTGCAAACAGCAGAGCAACGTTTGAGCATCCGTTGATTTATATTCACTCTATGTTTGCACACTCACAATCCCATAATGTAAATATTGTATATTCAATATACTACTGTAATTTCGTTTTCTACTGTTCCAATTCTACTGATTCTGATTCCACTCACGTGACATGGATTATTATACTATGTGAATGTAGAACATGTACATTGATACTGGGCATTGAGGCTCTGACCTCATCACACCCTACAGGAAAACACAGGTCAGGCTAGCAGAGAGTTATTTCTTCCCTGTGGGAACAAACTGTAGACTCGCAGGCTACAATTAGAAGAGCAGCAGCAAACACAGCAGCAGCAAATGAGAGTGTGACTTCTATGTGAGCAGTGTGGCAGCAGGCACAGCAGCAGAAATCAAGAACACAAAATAAGTAATTAAAGAACATGAATCAGTCATTTGCAGTAGTACTTTATTAAAGGTTTAGCTCACAAAACATGCTGGGCTTTATAGAAATGATGGAACCTTGCTGTTAAGTGCCTTTTCACTTAGTTGCATTGGAACTTGGCGGCCTGGTGGCTCAGGTGGTAGATCATCTGCTTTGAATGGAGAGGTTTTGTGGTTCAAACCCCATCACAGACACCAAGTGCGTCCTTGAGCAAGACACTGCCCACTGCTCCCCCAGGGGAATGGGTTAAATGAAGAGGACAAATTTCATTGTGACAAATGACAATAAAAGGCTTTCTTCTTCTTAAACTTTGCTAAAAGCTGATGATTAAAACGTCTCACCTGATATAGTGAGTCATCTTCTAATAGTAGATACTACAAATAACTGTATTCGACATATCTACAGTTGTATTCTTGTATTAATAATTAGGAGGGCTCAAACACAGCTGCATAAAGGAGGGCCTTTAGGCGGGATTCAAAGTAGAGAGATAAAGAGGAGCTCACAGTGAGGGATTAACTGGTCCTAGCCTGGGAGCGGCAATAGAAAGGCTCAGTCTTTAGAGTTTGACTGAGAAGGTGGAGTAGTAACTGATCAGAGGATCGGGGGCGTCTGGGTGTAGCGTATGGACCGAAGACATCACACATCTAAGCTGTGCCTCACTAAAAATAAAAGAATCTTCAAAGCAGTTCTGTGTTTGACTGGTAACCAGTGAAAGGGAGTCAGTCCAGTGGAAATGTGGGCTGTGAGAAGTGACAGAGAAGTATATTGTGAAAACCTGAAGTAATAAAAGCATGAAACAAAAAATCCAAGTCTCCAGTTGTTGTCAAAATGTACACATGGACCCAAAGGACTGGCAATTGATCACACTACAGAAATCCTCAGGTCCGCTGTTGTCTTACATTAATTTAGTTGAAGAAATGTTTTATCCATTTAGCATCCAACATCCTGACGACAACTTCGAAGACAGTAAGGATTATATCTTTGATACACTTTGAAGGAGATGCAGTGTGTTGTCAATGCAACAAATTATTTATATAGAACCAAATCATAAACAAAGTGAAATAAAAAGAAGATGGTCATCAGCAAAGGAGGTTTTGTCTAAGAGAGAAGAAAAGAACAAATATAACAGTAATAATAATTTTGAGATCAGTTGTTAAGTGCTGTTAAATCTAGTTAGTGTTTTGGTTGGATAACAGTATGTAGTGAATCAGATAGTACTGCACATTCTGTCTCATACTGTATGAATCATGTATGTGAATATGAATATACAGTGTAGAGTATTTTATATGCCGTGCTCCTTGTACAGAGCTTTTGTTCAGCTCCACAAAAGCCACAACAAAACCTATTAGCAGCGTGAGACCGCCTGTGGTAGGCACTGGGACTTTTGCAGCAAATTTAACAGGAAGGGTTAATTCCATTTAAATATGGAAGTCCTAGTCCCAAATTTCTACATAATTCATCTCATCCCATGGCAGTGTTGGCAACAAGCAAGATCATGTGGCAGCTGATTGATGGTGAGCGGTGACTGGAGATTGGCAGGAAAATCCACAATAAGCTGCCGTTCTTGGAGGCTGCACCGTGGCTGCTGGGTGAGTGGGTGATGAAGGGAATCAGATGTTGAGTCAGTTATTGTTGGGTTAGTCATCATTGGGAAGCATGTGCATCCAGCGCTGCAGGTGAAGCTTCTGCTGAGCTCCTGTCTGGATGTGTGGGAGTGTGATATGAACAAAATATTGGAAATAGGTAGCTGAATACGTTTGTGCTATGTTAAATGAAATCCAAAGGGAAAATCAATTATTATTGCTTTATATTAGGGAAAAGTGATTTGTGCTGGAAAAAAAGAGTACATAAAGCTTTCATTCTATTCAGATTTTGCTGAATGCATATTCTAATGATGAGTTATTTTTTTATTTTAAATAAAGATTTTCGGGGATGAATTTTTAGAAGAGCAAGTGGACAACTTACAACAAGCTACTTTTACTGCTGTGATAATTCAATATGATCTTTAGCCTTTTATTGAAAACACAAAGCGTTGTGTGAACTTTGTGTGTGTGAGTTTTTCTAGGATTTCTGTTAAATAAAAGTCTAATCTTCCTAATCCAGAACTCTGAGCTCAGGGCCCTGTTCTTTGTATACTAGAAAAGAGATTCAAGATCCACAAGTAATGCTAAATTTTGCTGCTGAATACTTGATAATGTCATCACTTATTTCAGTCCTTCAACCTAACCAGAGAAGCAGATTAGAAAAGATAGATTTAATCACCTGTGATAACTGCATGCTTTAATGGTTATTCATTATACCAGGAGTCTGGGACTCACAACTCCTGTGCAGCTCCTAATTTGAATTTAACTGTCTTTAGTCTCTCTCCATACAAGTCGATAGTTGACAATTAAAACTACATGGTCATTTGAACACAAGTCTAATTCAACTACAAAATAATGATTTCACAAATGAGTTGGCATTGATAGAGGGATTCAAATGTCATATTCTGGTAACAACTCTTCACAGTGTTGATTTCAAATGATAGCTGGTGCTGCTCCCAGATGTGTCTTTGACATGTTTGCTAAAAGGAGGTGGGAATCTTTTATTGTTGAACTTCAACCATGATAAGGAGTCTTCATGAATGAGTAAATGTAAGCTCATATCTGTTTAATGATCTTTTCTACACTATATTTATTTGTGCAGGTAGCTTACACCACATATCCTTGTTGGTTAAGAAGTTATTTATTTCCAGCAGTATATTTTGGTTGCAATAGCTGCTGACCTTCAAGCCTCAAGTTCATAGGTTAGCTTGCATGTTAGCTTCACGCTTTAATATCTGTTTGCACATTAATGTCTTATTTAGGTATTAGTATAGGTATGGAATTTTTAATTTACTTATGGCATGGATAAAGTAGAGATGTATGTGAACAAGAACAAGAACGTTAATGCGGTAGCATGTGTATTTGTAGTTATGGATAATTTGAGATTGGTTTATCTCTTGGCTTGGTCCATCGGCACAGCGTTTTAGCGTTTGCAGCTCTAGTTTGTGAAAACGTGTCTTTAATTATGTATGGGATGAGATCTTCTTTAATCAACAGCGTATCTTTTCATTTTGAGAGGATACTTTAATGATTTCATGTTCAGATTTTGTTATGTTTTCTCTCATAACCCTTCTCTTGCATTCAAAATAGCAAAAGCAAAAATGCCAAATGTCCTCTAAAATGAAAGTCCTGTAATATAATTCATTTTCCTTCATAATTATATTTAGTTTACGTTTGAGATGTACTTCCTTGTACAAATGGGTCACTGTCTTTACACTTACCATCATAGAGTAAAACTGTATAAACTAAAAGTTCCAAAATAAACCTGAAGATATATGGGTTTATTTTGGAACTTACATATATATGTATGATGATAACTTCTGTTGTAAATTGGCGCTATACAAATAAAACTGAATTGAATTGAATTGAATGTATGACATACTTACATTAGGAATTATCAGTGCATTATTGTTGTTTCCTGTATGGACGATGAGTGTCTCTTCTTTTATTATAAGAAAAAGGTTGATATGACATATTTGCTAACAAATCTGGTTGAAACAGGTACTCTGCAGTCTGCTTGCAGGTTGTGAAAGCCTCATTGGAACAGTTGCTCCCAAGCTGCAGCAGATGTCCTTCTATTGGTTGCTGATTCTTGAAATTTCACAATTAAAGTCAGTATTAGTAACATTAGTATTACTACAATTTTGTATTATAGCATTGGTGCTTTTATTACAGCAGCTCCCATGCTATTTAAACACACTCACACACCTCTTGTGTGCAGGCTGTGATAGCATACTTTGCTCTTATCATTTTATAGCAGCTGAACAGTACGCCAAAGAAATTTGGGGAATTTTCTTAAACCAATACAAGCTAACGTACCAAAGAGAAATGCTTGATCAGACAGACACATTGGTTTTCTACAGACTCTACAGTC